>NW_012267322.1:8313778-8315715 GCF_000151885.1 Dipodomys ordii | reverse complement strand
CCCCCCGCCCTGTACGCCCAACCAAAGTTGTAAAGTTCGTTTTTTGACATAAGGACTTGTACATCTCATTGTTGCAATGGGTCCTCCTGTATCCCTGTTTTTACAATTTGTTTTTTCCCTTCCCCTCCACATATACCAGCATCATGTATAGTGAAAGCAGGGGTTGTACCATGGGGGAGGGACATACAAGGCAACAAAGACATAATCTTATAAATATGTTAGAAACAATCGCATGAAAGATCTCTCTCTCTCTCTCTTTTGTCAGTCGTGGGGCTTGAATATAACCTACCTTTTTGTTTTGTTTTGTTTTGTGTTTTTGTTGTGGGGCTTGAACTCTTGGCCTGGGTGAGGTCCCAGAGCTCTTCAGCTCAAGGCTAAAACTCTGTCACTGGAGCCACAGCACCACTTCTGGTTTTCTGATGGTTAATTGGAGATAAGTGTCTCATGGATCTTCTTGCCCAGGCTGACCTCAAACTGTGATCCTCAGATCTCAGCCTCCTGAATAGCTAGGATTACAGGTGTGAGACACTGGCATCTGGCTAAACTACCTTTTTTGAGATAAGATCTCACTATGTAGCCCAGGCTGGGCTCAAACTCACAATCCTCCTTCCTCAGCCTCCCAAGAACTGGGGGTATAGCCATGCACCCCCACCAAACCCAGCAAAGTTTCCATGCAAGTCCTTCATCCATTTAAAAGTAGTTCTTGGGAGCGGAGTTATTACTGGCTCTAAACTCAGGCCTCATGCTTGCTTGCCAGAAGACATTCTACCATGAACCCACTCCTTCAGCCCTCCTATTTTATGATTCCCATAGTAGCTAGGGTGAAAGGTGTTCAACGTCATGTCCAGCTATGAGTTGAGGTGGGATCCCATGAGATTTCCTGCCCATTCTAGCCTCAAACTGCTGTCCACCAGATTTTAACCTCCCAAGAAGCTAAGCGTACAGGCAGAAGATGAGAGCTGATTTTGGAGACTGATGTGAGGTAGTAGTAATTCACTGGCACTTTTCCTCCATGTGCAGAACCAATCTTACCCACTCAATAAGCTGGCCAGTCCCTCGTGCCCTCTGACCTGCCACCTCCATTACCTCAAAATGCTCCTTCTTCTTTTGGCCTCACTTTTCTGGTGGTTTTATTTTTTTGGAGGGGTGGGGGGTCCATTTGCCTAATCCTATGACAAATTACAAATAAGTGGGGATTTTAAAGATAGCATGTATGCCATGGCCCTCCGTCTTCACTGCTCCGTGGGCAGAGCTGGCTCTATCAGGCAGGGTGTGATCGATTTCTGTAAGTGGTCTGTGTGTGCACGGAGACCAGCTGCGGGGCGGGCTCCATTACTACCCATTAGATGCGGCTCACTGCTGTGTCCCTCCAAGATTCTACCCTGGCTCAGCTTTGCTATCAATAATTAAGAGGAGCATGGGAAATGCACCCGCACTCAGGATGGCCTTGTCATTTGCTGCCTATTCTGCCAGCTTTCAAAAGTCAGCTTGGTTGAAGTGAATCTACACTGAAGTAAATCTACTTTTTAAATGAACAGTTTTGATAGATTCCATTATGCAATCATCATCACTGACACAACATTTTTTTTATCTTAAAAAGCTCCCTTATGCCAGGCACCAGTGCTCACCTCTGTAATCTTAGCTACTCAGGAGGACGAGATTTAAAGATCAAGATTCAAAGCCAGCCTGGGCAGACAAATCCAGGAGACTCTTATTTATAAACAGCAAAAAGCCAAAAGCATGCTGGGCGCCGGTGGCTCGCGCCTGTAATCCTAGCTACTCAGGAGGCTGAGATCTGAGGATCGCGGTTCAAAGCCAGCCCAGGCAGGAGAGACCGTGAGACTCCTATCTCCAATAAGCCACTAGAAAACCGGAAGTGGCGCTGTAGCTCAAGTGGTAGAGCGCTCGCCTTGAGCTGAAGAGCTGAGGGACAGCGC
>NW_012267322.1:8285717-8312443 GCF_000151885.1 Dipodomys ordii | reverse complement strand
CCAGCTTTTTTCTTTTTGCTTATGTGGTGCTGAGGAATCAAACCCAGGGCCTCAGGCATGCAAGGCAAGTGCTCTACCACTGAGCCACCTTCCCAGCACCTTGTTCGGGGGTATATTTTGGTAGCTAATTTGAGACAAGAGTCTCACAGACTCTCCAACCTGGGTTGGAGCAGCTAGGATTACAGGTTTGAGTCCCTCAGCTAATCAGATGACTTTATAGTGAATTTCTCTATAGTTACTATTTTCCATGGTTACTATTGGGTCATGCATCTAAGGTGCACCTGGAATCCTTTCCTCCTTGAAATACATCTTTTGGACTCAGGCCTTTGTTTACCTATAGGTGTTGGAATGTGTGGGGTGGTTTGTGGTTGTTGTTAATTCTTTTGTTGTCTTCGGTTCTTAAAAGGGTGTTTTGCAGGAGTGACTCTGAGTTGCTATTTGTTTGTTCTTGTCACTTCAGAGGCTTTATTCCGGTCTCTCCGCCTCTCTCAGGAGGCTGAGAAGCCAGCTCGCCTTCTGTAGCCTCGTACACAAGCTGTCCTTTCTCAATGACTGCTTTCATCCGGTCTCTTTCTCTGACATCCTCTACTCCCAATAAAATGCGCGAAGCTCGGGCTCAGGCTCGCTTTTATGTATTTTGCTTGACAAGCTTTGTGTCCTGGTTCTGTGGTTCTGCTTTTCTTTCACTTCTAGAAAAGGTGCAGTTATTTTATCTAAAAATATCGCCTCTTTTCCATTGTCTTTATTTTCTTCCTCGGGGATGTTTCTATGTAAGATTTTCTCATTCTGTTCTCTGTACCTCTTAATCTTCATATTATCATTTATCATAATTCTTTTGCTACCATTTTGTTTGCTTGCTTTTTTGGTTGGTTTTTTGTTTTGTTTTATTGTTTGTCTTTTAAGATGGAGGTCTCCTTATATAGCCCAGGCTGGCTTTGAACTTGTGATCCTGCTTTCTTAGCCTCCCAAGAGCTGGGATTACAAATGTATACCATCATACCCGGCTTCACTGCATTTCTTTATAAATAACTTTAGGCTCACTAATTCCGTGGGGTTTTTTGTTTTGTTTTGTTTTTGTTTTTTGTTGGTTGTGGGGCTTGAACTCTGGGCCTGGGCATGTCCCTCAGCTCTTCAGCTCAAGGCTAATGCTCTACCACTTGAGCCACAGTGCCACTTCTGGCTTTCTGAGCGGTTTATTGTAGATAAGAGTCTTATAGACTTTCATGTCTGAAGTGGCTTTGAACCACAATCCTCAGATCTCAGCCTCCTGAGTAGCTAGGATTACAGGAGTGAGCCACTGATGCCGGACAGGCTAATTCTTTATGTGTCGTTAAATTTTAAATTTGGGAATTCATATATATTTTTTATTTTATTTTTGTCAGCGTGGGGCTTGAACTCTGAGCCTGGGCACTGTCCCTCAGCTCTTCAGCTCAAGGCTAATGCTCTACCATTTGACCCACAATGCCACTTGAGCCACAGTGCCACTTCTGGTTTTCTGGTAGTTTATTGGAGATAAGAGTCTCATGGACTTTCCTGCCCCGGCTGGCTTTGAACTGTGATCCTCAGGTCTCAGCCCCGTTAATAGCTCAGATTGCAGGCATGAGCCACCCAGCTAGATTTTTGGAATTCTATTTTTATTTTTAGAAATTCCATTCCTCCTCTTACTTCTCCTTTTCCTCCTCCTATTTTCTTTCTTTCTCTCCTTTTCCTTCTCCTTCTTCCTCTTCCCTCTCTCTCTTTGTCCCCCCTCTTCCTTGTTTGATATGTTCATCTTTGTGACCATCACTCTGTTGCTGGGCGTATAAACCTGTTGCTTTTGCTTCTGGTGACGCTCACTCCTGGTGCCTTCCCAGTACTCTTGTGGCTTGGAAAGATTTCTTTTTTTGGAGGGGGAGGGTCCAGTTGTGGGGCCTGAACTCTGGGCCTGGGCGCTATCCCTCAGCTCTTCAGCTCAAGGCTAGCGCTCTACCACTTGAGCCACAACGCCACTTCCGGCTTTTTTCTTTTTGCTTATGTGGTGCTGGGGAATCGAACCCAGGGCCTCAGGCATGCAAGGCAAGCCTCTACCACTGAGCCACCTTCCCAGCCCCTCGCTTGGAAAGATTTCTATAGAAGCCTACTGCTTGATCTGCCTCTGTGGGTGTCCTCCTAGACGAACCTCATGTTGCTTGTGCTTCTGTCTTACAGAGAGGGCTCCTCCCCAGGCCACAGTGCCCTCTATCCAGAGCTATTCCTCATGGGAGCCTCACCTCCCTTTCTTCCCAACCCCCAAATTCACAGTCACCACAGGACCATAGCCTCCAGCTGGGCCTTGCCCTCCAGGAAGCAGCCGGCCCGCTGCCCCTCACCCTTCTTAACTTCTCTCACCACACGCGTCACCATCTGCCCTGACTTATCTTTATTTGTAAAGCGGCTTCCTGAGTGACAACTCCACACACACACAAACACACACTGGAATGGTGACTCGCTCACTTCCCTAAACTTAGAAACTAGCGTAGAGCCCAAAATACAAGAGCGTAGCAGTTAAGTGATGGATGGATGAGCAAATGAGACGGAGCACCTGTCTCCCAAACGCTCCCCATCTGGCAGCTCAGACAGGAACAGTTACAATGTGGAGGAATATGGAGACTTCTATACAGAGAAGGCTCTGCCTGCGGCCTCTGCCTGGAAGAAGGGCACAGAGGTCAGGAGCAGGTTTTGGTCCCATCAGGAACTGGGGTGGGGATGGGGATGGGGAGCGCATACAGCCCTGAGCCCTAAGATGTGTTGTCATTACACCACGAAAGCCAAGCTCGAGAAGAAAGTTCCAGACAGGGACGGAGTCCCAGACAAGAAAGACTGCCAGGGACCCTGAGGAAGAGGATGGGGAAGAAGAGGTGGGGGATGCGTTGGAGAGGGGTGCAGGCTAGATCCCAAGTCCTGATCAAAGTGGGCGTGTCTGCAGGGGAAAAAATGTTGGGGCTGCGAGTGGGAGGCAGGGAGGCTTGTGAGCAGAGTCTGCAGAGATGGAGGCTGGTTCTGAGCCAGCATTAGGAGCAGGAGTAGGAGGGCCCCAGGACAGACTGTGGGGTTTCTGGCAGTGGGTTTGGCTTGAACTGGGGTTACGGGGACAGCTTGGACTTGGGTGGGCTCTCTGTGGGCAGAGGGGCTGCCCAGGGAGCACCTGGCTGGGCTGAGGTGAGGGGTGAAGGTTCATACCCAGGACTCCTGAGCCAATGTTCTTGCCAATAAGATTGCCAGATGGAGCAAAAATAGAAATGGGTATATAGGACACAGCTCAATTTGAATTTCAGATTGACGAGGGATGATTTGTGAGTGTGTCTGCCTCCAAGATGAGTTTCCTAGGTTTCATCCCGCAGCTCTGCCTTTAACACCCGGCCCCCACTCCCACAGGGCCAACAGCCCGAAACACACCAATGGCGCCAAGGTCCCCTTCCCCAAGCACCTCCTGACATTCTCTGGCCCTAAGCAAAGCCCCCCTAAACGATCTCCCCTGCCTTACCCCTCACCATCCCCCTGGTCTGGATGCCCCATTAGGGCTGGGGAGGAGAGAAAGGGGCCCCTCAGATCCTACCCCACCCTTATGGAGCGTTTCCAGGAAACAGTGCCAACCCTGGAGCCCTGCAGGACTTGGGGAGGGGAGGCACAGCTTGGGATCTGTTTTCTGGAACCATCCTATGTTACCACAATCCCCCCACATTCTCTCTCAGGCAGCTCAAGGCTTGCGGGAGTCTGAGGTAGGAGTGGGGGGGGGAGGGTCCTGGCCTATCTCTTCCCCAGCCTGAAGGGGGAGGGGGAACGCTCAGGGCTGGCCTCAACCACAGGCCTCAGGTGGAGTCTCATTACCCTCGGGAAGGGAGGCCCTCAGAGTGGGAAGGAGGCCGCTCTTCTCTCTCTGAAGTTGTAACAAAGGACCCACCAGAGTCAGCTGAGGAGCTGGGGCTGGTGATGGGGAGGGACAGCCCGGAGGCTCTCCTGGAGGAAGAGGACCATTCCTACAATAGAGGTGGGGGTGAGGACTGCACCAGGGATGCAGGATGTGTCTAAGGAGCTGGGGGGTGGAACAGACCTGAGCCTGGGTCCCAGATGCCATGGCCTCGGATGGACTCGACTCTGGTACGTTTGTTGGTTTGTTGTTGTTGTTGTTGTGCTGGTACTGGGGCCTGACCTCCAGGCCTTGTGCTTTCACTCAGCTTTTGGTGCTCACAGATGGCACTCTACCACTTGAACCATGCATCCAGTCTGGCATTTTGCTGGTTAACTGGAGATTAGTCTTGTGGAGTTCCCACCCACCCTACCCTACCCCCTGGGCTAACTTTGAACCATGATTCTCCAGATCTCAGCCTCCTGAGTAGCTAAGATTACAAGGCGTGAACCATCAGTGCCTGGCATTAACTCTGTTAATTACAAAAACATAAATGGCAAAAATAACCCATTGAAGGAGCACTAACTCTGAGCCAAGCCTCCACGTGGATTATTTTACTCAATCTTCAAAATAGTTGAACAACTGGAAAGACAAAGGCACAAAGAAGTGGAGTGACTTTTCCAGTCACACAGCTAGCAAGTATCATCCAGAGATATACAGAATGGTAGTGGATCCCCCCCCACACACACACACACAGGACAGCGATCCATTTCCCTTCCTGTGAGGCTCAAGGGCATAAAACTGTCTGATGAGCTGGAGTAGAAATCTACTTCCACCAGCTGTTCTAATGCCTGAGGCCCAGCCCCCTGGAAAACAACCTCTGCCAGGTACACTGGAGAAAGAGACGCATGGATGCAGCACAAGATCGGCCTTTCCCTGAAATCACCTGGCCAGCATCCAGGGAGCTCAGTCCTGGAGGTAGCAGATTCTCCCGAGGAAGCTCTGGTTTCACAGACCCTTGACCACCCCAGTTTAGGAAGCCAATGGCGCTGCGTACAGATCAGCAGCTCCCCCTGGTGTCCATGTTGGGAAAAGCACTGGATTCGAGGGCCTTCTCTTCCCCTCTGGCAGGCAGGTCTGAGGCAATAGTGATGCTCTGCAAGTGTGGTCAGAGCTTGTGATTTCGCACCCACATCTGATTGTCCACCAGAGAAAACCCAGTCCAGTCCTATCATCTAACAGCAGGGTCCCTGAGGCCCAGCGGGCTCAGCTGCAAGGAATGAAGCACTCCCTTTTATCTCCTGGAAACCCAGGTGTTTGGAGCACTGAGCGGGAGACCTGGGAAGGACTGGCGCTTCTCCATCTTTGGGTAGGGTGTGCTTTGAGTTAAGGCCATCATCCTTGGATTGTCAGAAGAAAAATATAGTGAGATCTCAGAACTGGTGGGCTTCAACATACCAGCAGGGGGCAGAGGCCAGGGGCCAGAAGTGGGCGGTGGACTCAACCTCCAGCAGGTAGATAAGAGATCATGATGCCCACACTGATGCCCTCCCCACCCCACCCCACAAAGATCCTGGGCTAGACAGAACCACAGCCTGTGGCCCCAATGTCACAGATGAGGAGACTGGGAAGGCGGTGGTAGGGGAAGGAGGTTGTTCCATGAGAAATAATAGCCACAGAGCATTAGAGCTAGGCCTTGCGACAAGGCTTCCTGACTCTCCAGTAGGCTGGGATGCCCCCTCCCCCCAACACAGCTGAAACTGGACCACCTTAGAGCAGAATGCCAGAGCTAGGCCCTGTCGTCTGGAGGAGAGGGGGCACGGGCCTCCGAGCCCAGCTGTAGACCTGCTACCTCCTGTGCTGTGAGCCAGGACCTGGGGCTCCAGACCAGGAGGCCAGGTCAGTGTGTGGTCATCTGGGAAGAGCTGATCCTCTCCATCTCTGTCTTAGCCTCTGCTTGGGAGTGGCACCTCTGGGAGCAGAACCACAGGAAGAGGAAGAAGCCTGAAAGAAAAGCCAGGTTGCAGGGGGCATCACCACGTAGTGAGGGACCTCGCCCAGAATTCAGGGGACCCCCTCCCATAGCTGGAGTAGCTGGGCCTCCCTGGAGTCACAGCCACTTACAGTTGGGGGACAGAGGGACCGACTCTAGGAGTCAGAGGACTCTGAGTGTGCCAGTCAGGGTAGAGCCCATCCTCCATGCAGAGCAGGTGGGCACACACAGCTGTGGATTCAGCCCCTTCCCCAAGCATCCTACCAGCTGCCCACCACCATCTTACCATAGAACGAGTTGGAGATGGTGAAGAGGAAGAGCTGGGGCAGCAGGAAGATGCCGAAGGAGAAGAAAGCTAAGGCCCAGGTGGTGCCCAGCAGTACAGTGAGGCCTAGCACGGTGACAGTGTCCCGGCAGGCCTGGGTCCTCGGTGCCTTCTGGCCAGCTCGCAGCCTGCGCAGGGCCCACAGCGCCCAGGCCAGCACCACCAGGTTAAACAGGGACATGAGGCCACCATAGCCCATGACCAGCACACTGTGCACCACTGGGCTACACACCCAGCACCTGCGGGAGGGAGGGGTGAAGGCCAGGGTCAGCCCACCCCCAAGGTCAGAGGGAGGCCAGACACACTGGGCCCAAGGGACTGCCTCAGCCTTGTCTGGGCTTTCTGCTCTAATCATTGTCTGCTGCTGGTCATCCAGCACCCAACCAGCTCACCACAACATGAGCCACCAGTCCCCTTGGTCCCCTTTCTGAAGCCCTGCCATGCCTGCCTTTCAGCCTTACCTGGGTCAGGTAAGTGAGGTGAGTGTGTCTCTCTCCCCTCCCCTCAGCCCTTTGCCACTGTACAGCATCCTACAGGACCCTGAATATGTCTCCTTCTGCCCTACCACACAGTTGCCATAATTCTGCCACTGCCACCCAGCCTGGAGGCCAGCCTAGAACAGCATGTGGTGCCCTACCCGCTGGTTTGGTGGATGGGGCTCTGCATTTGGGAATATGAGGCAGAGGAAAGAGCAGGAAAATCCCACAGAGGGCTCAGCCTCAGCAAGGGAAAAGCGTTCAGGGCCTGATCCCAGGACCTAGGCCCTCCCTGTGGCCTTCGGATCTTCCAGGACACCTTCGGAACAAGCGCTGTCTCCTGAGCCAGACACAAGGTCATCTGCCTGACGTGTGATATCCCAAGCAGTTCCCATGACGACCAGGAGACAGGAAGCCCACGCCCCCACCACCACCCAGATGAGGATGTTAGGGTGCTGGCTGAGAAATGCACACCACCCAGGCTAAGGTGACCAGAAGCTCCTCGATGTGAGCCCGATGCTCTGGCCATCGGTGTCACCTGCCCAGAGCTGTCCCAGAGGCTCCCCCACTGGGATCACAGGGTTCCCTGACACTATTGGGGTGTTCTCCAGGCTGGTAAGTACAGTGTGATGCCTTCCTTCCCAGCCACGGTGGCCCATCACAGTTGAATCACTCTGTGTCTGCTAGTACTTCTGTTGTCATGTGGGTTCCAAGTGTGCATGTATCTCAAGTGATTCTTAAAATGCAGAGTGAAAGTTTCAGGAATCAGGGTCACAGCATCCCGGGCTGGGGGAACATAGAGCAGGAATAGGAAGGGTTGCTTCCTAAAGTGTGGGATCCCCAGTGTCCATGCACTGATATGCCTCCTGCCTTGTAGAAGTGTCACTTGAACTCTCTGGTCCATGTCACATGTTATGTAATAAAATATATCTTCAACCCAGTGCCAGTGGCTCATGCCTGTAATCCTGGCTACTCAGGAAGCTGCCCTCTAAGGATCATGGGTCAGACCCAGACTAGGTGGGAATGTCTGTGAGACTCCTATCTCCAGTTAACCAGCAAGAAGCCAGACGTAGAGCGGTGGGAGAATGCCAAATTTGAGCCATAAAGCCAAGCAGGAGTATGACACCCTGAGTTCAAGCTCCAGTACAAGGACAAAAATAAAAATAAAATACAGACACATTCCTCGGAGCCACCAACGCAGCCTCCCAGGGAAATGATGAACTCACTCCCAACTGTCCTGCTGGGCACACACAGAGGTGGTGCTGGCTGGCTGGGGTCAACTCCCACCTCAGCCTGGATTTTGGGGTGTGCCCTAACTGTGAAGCAGGACTGCCAGAGGGCCTGGTGTGAGTGAGCGCCACCTCTCTAAGTGGCCAGGGCCACAGAAGGAATGGAAGGAAAGCCAGATTATGCAGATAGAGCTCCTGGGGTGTCTCATACCCTTCTCATTGTTGAGAGTGTTTCAAAATAAAGACTGTTCCCCAGGCCTAAGGGACACCCACATGCTGAGCCACCACCACAGCACACCTCTACCCCTGCCCACTCGGTCTTTCCTCTGAGTAGGAAGGGATCTGGGGTACTTATCAATGTCCAGTGCCCCTGGAGCCTGAAAAGCAAGGTACCCAAGGGCAGAGCATCAGGCACAGACTGAGCCAGGCCGGCAGGCTAGAACCACAGGGTGATGCTGGTGGTGCTGTCTCTGTGTGCCTGGAGGGCGGAGGCCCAGGTGCCCTGGCCTCGAAGCTGTGGCACCTTTCTAGAGTCAGCCAGCACTGAGCAAAACTCAGGCGCCCTTCTAGCTCTAGCAGGAGGTGAGCAGAGCCTCCTCCCCCCACCTATCCCAGCTAAGCCACAGCCCCCTCCATGCCCCTCAGCCTGGCCTGGCCACTGGCCTGGCCTGGCATGGTCCCTCTTGAATCCTCCCACCACAGCTGGCAAGACCACACATCCAGGACACTCACATGGACACATTCTGGAAGCCTGTGTGGTTTTCCTGGTTGTGGACGAGTGGGATTGTGCAGGGTCCATACACGGAGCTCTTCACAGTGAGGAGAAGCAGCACCAGGAGGGCCGGAACCCCTGAAAGGGGGACAAAGACTCACGACCTTCCCATTGGGGATATAGAGGGCCAGGGACCCAGAACCCCATCCCCACGCAGTCCAGCTTCGGAACCTGGAGCCTGAGCCTGGAATGGGCCACTCTAGGCTGAGGATGAGCCGAACGAGGGACTAGCACCCTGCCTGTTGGAGAGCTCAAGAGGCCCTGAGAGAGGAGAGCGGTTACCCCAGCCCAGTGCACAGAGTTTGAGCACGTAGTGGTGAATGTAGATGTTGTAGACGCGGCCCAGGAGCAGGTAGAGGTTGAAGCCTTCCATAGCCATCCAGGTGAGGCAGCTGAGCAGAGTGTAGTGAAGGGTGGCAGCCAGTGCCGTGCACGCAACCCCAGGCACGGGGGCCACGGCCAAAGTGGAGCTCAGAAGGAAGGTGACGTTCAGGAGCAGCACGGAGACGTGCAGGTTCACATGGATGCTTGCGATGGAGTCACTCTGCTTCCTGTGGGCAGGGTGGGGAGGCCCTTGGTTCCCTGGGGACATTACCTAGGCAGTGCCACCCCTGGGCTCAGAGAGACATAGGATGGGGAAACTGGGGAGGGGCCCATGGCTTGGGCTTGCGCCTCATCCTGGACAGGAAATCAGGGAGGCTTGATCAGGATGCACAGGCCTGGCTGGGGGTGGCATTACCTGTCGTGGATGTACAGCAGGATGACAAGCAGTGAGGCCAGGATGGAGACGCTGCAGCCCACCAGGGAGATATACTCCAGAGGTGCCTGCAGCTCTGTGGGGAGCTGGGCTGGGGAGAGCTGCTGCAGGAGGAAAGGGGAGCTGAGACCCAAAGACCAAGGCCCTCACAGGCTCCATCCGAGGGGCCACCCCAGACCTCAGCTGCAAGCCCTAACCTGCAGCCCAGCCCAACCCAAGCTTGAAGAAAGCCAGGGCACATGTTCTCCCTCATATGCTGAAGCTAGATCTAACATACACCGAGACAGGACTCCAGGCATTCACACACTGTGAGACCAAAGAAGGATATTCTTAGGAGAGGAGCTCAAAGGCACAATACCTATATGCCTCTCATCATATAAAATAATATTTATCAAAGCAAACTCCAGGAAGTGGAAATGAGGGGTTTTTTCCTATGTTCTGATTTTTTTCTTTTAGTCATGTTTGTCCATTAATCTGTCTTTGGGAAGGTAAGGAGGGGCACAGAA
Organism: Dipodomys ordii; assembly: GCF_000151885.1. Taxonomy (NCBI): domain Eukaryota; kingdom Metazoa; phylum Chordata; class Mammalia; order Rodentia; family Heteromyidae; genus Dipodomys; species Dipodomys ordii. Next base: position 8,302,520 of record NW_012267322.1, on the reverse strand, counting down.
ATGGAGGGACAAAGGATGAACAAATGCAGCAGTGGTACTCACTAGACACTATGTTGAAAATGAACCATACAACTTGTGGGTGGGGTTGGTAGAGAAAAACTAGGAAAGAGTGAAAGAAGGGGTGACATTGTCCAAAAAGAAATGTACTCTTTACCTGACTTATGTAACTGTAACCCCTCGTATGACACCTTTATCGTAACAATTTTACAAATAATAAATAGAATTCTTTTTTAATGCCAAGGCAGAAGTGTTAACTTGCACCCTCATCTCCTCTACAATGTCCCCTCACAATTCTATGCACACAGGTATGGAGGCCCCACACCTCCACGTGTGCAGACAAGTGTGACAGGCCTGGCCAATCACAGGCCTACCTCCTGTTGCCCATAATGATTGCTGAAGGATGAGTACAGGACCTAGTGAGACTCAACACCAAGACTCATAGCAGAACTGGAAAGACTCTGGCCTAAAAACTAGCAGAGGGGGGCTGGGAAGGTGGCTCAGGGGTAGAGCGCTTGCCTTGCATGCATGAGGCCCTGGGTTTGATTCCTCAGCACCACATAAGCAAAAAGAAAAAAGCTGGAAGTGGTGCTATGGCTCAAGTGGTAGACTGCCAACCTTGAGCTGAAGAGCTGAGGGACAGCGCCCAGGCCAGAGTTCAGGCCCCACAACTGGACCCAAAAATAAAAACACTAGCAGAGGATAAACTTGAAATGCCTGGAAGTCATACTATTATGCTATGAGGCAGCCAGCCCAGAGCAAGCACAATTGAGGAACAGAGATAGAATCCTGTCTTAATTATATTCAGCCCCTGGATCAAGCCATGCCTGAAGCCTAAACGAGCTGTTTTAAGAAACCTGAGCCCACTGAGTTTATTATGCTCTGTCTTTCTGTCTCTGTCTCTCTGTCTGTCTCTGTGTCTCTCTGTCTCTGTATCTCTCTCTGTCTCTGTCTCTGTCTGTCTCTGTCTCTCTGTCTCTCTCTGTCTCTGTCTCTCTGTCTCTGTCTCTATCTCCCTCCCTCCCCCCTCCCTCTTTCCCTCTCTTAGGCGGGAGGCATACATACCATGAGAACAGCAAAATAGGTGAGGTGGTTGCAGTGGCAGAGCACCTGGGAAGGGGAAGGCTGCTCTGTGCGGCAGCCCTCAGGGCTCCAGCCCCCCTGGGAGTGCTGGCTGTCCCCCTCCTTCCAGAAGACGCAGGTTAGTGTGTAGAATTCCTGAGGGGAGATTGAGGTCAGTCCTGGAGGTACTGGGAGGGGTCTCAGATCAGGATCTGGGAGTCCTGGGGTGAAAGGAGACTCTAATGTGCCCTTGTCGACACTATATGTAGAGTGGCCAGGCTGTGACAGCTCCAGATGACAGCCACACTCCCAGTATGGACCCTCAGAGTGACCTGGGCAAGTCACCAAGCCTGTGTGTGTCCTCCATACCATTAGCTGGGGGAAAATGAAAGCGTACAACTTCTGAGGGCCCGACACTGGCCTTTTGTCCATCAGAAGCAAGGAAGTTGCTGTCTCCTCCATCCTCCCACCAAAAAGGGGGGCACATAAAGTTCAGATCCAGCCCCAGAGGGAGAAAAGACTCATAGCCAAGCCACAGTGGAGGGATGGGGGACACTGCGCAGGCAGCCCCAGAGTCAGAGGGTAGAGAGGAGTGCTGAGTCCTGAAAAGGTAAGTCAATTTCCTTGGAAGTAGAGCAGGGCTTGATTGCAGGCAGAGGGGACAACAGTGGCAAAGCAGGAGTGCAAGGAAAGGTTGAGGGACATAGAGAGTACAAGGCCTTGCCAGGCACAGGAGGCTGAGATCCAGAGGACTGCAGTTCAAAGCCCGTCTAGGCAGGAAAGTCCAAGAGACACTATTTCCAAAATAACCAGAAGAATGCAAGGCTGGAAGTGTGGTTCAGCCAGTAAAGCAACAGCCACATAAACCAAGCAAGCACTGAATTTAAGCAGCAGTACAGGAAGAAGATGAAGATGAAGACGAAGAAGAAGAAGACGAGGAGGAGGACGAGGACGAAGAGGAGGATGAGGAGGAGGAGGACAAGGAGGAGGGGGAGGAGAAAAAGAGGAGGAGGACGAGGAGGAGGAGGAGGAGAAGAAGAAGGAGAAGAAGAGGAGGACAAGGAGGAAGAGCAGGAGGAGGAGGAGAAGAAGAAGAAGAGGAAGAAGAAGAAGAAGAAGAAGAAGAAGGAGGAGGAGGAGGAGGAGGAGGAGGAGGAGAAGAAGAAGAAGAAGAAGAAGAAGAAGAAGAAGAAGAAGAAGAAGAAGAAGAAGAAGAAGAAGAAGAAGAAGAAGAGGAGGAGGAGGAGGAGGAGGAGGAGAGGAGGAGGAGGAGGAAGCAGCAGCAGCTTCATTCTCATGTCAGGGTGTGATGGATTTCCATCCACTGTTTCAGAAATGGTTCCTCAGGGTGAAGTTTGGTTGAAACACAAGAGGGGAAAGGGTAGGGTAGGCATGGGGGTGCCCCCAACGTTACCAGGCTTTGGTTGTGCCAGATGCTGATGTTGACTGGATCTCTGAGGTTGTTCACAGGTCTATGGCCCAGCTGGGCTCCCAGGATATAGTTATTGAGCAAGGATGAGTTGCTGTCATCCTGGAAGAGCAGAGGAAGATGTTGCTGAATGGAGGGGACCTAGGGAGACCCTGGAGGTGGCCCAAGCCCTCCCTTCCCAGCCCCTCCTCCCCGGATGTGCCAGATTCTTAGCACTGGTTTTCAGATTGCCGTTGCTGCAACTCCCTAAAGCTGGTGGAAAGCTGAGGCCCCTAGCCAGCCTGGGTGACACAGTGAGCACTGATCCCCATCCACAGGGCCAGCTGGTGGTAGGGAGACCTGAATCTGCCCTTTACTGACCTGGAAGAACTTGTTAGTGAAGAAGTAGATGCAGATGAGGCGCAGTTCCGCAAGCCTGGTCCTGCTGCAGGCATCCCAGGTCAGCTCTGCGGGGAACTGCATGGTATGCAGGGCCTGGAGCTGCAGAGGGCCCCACACAGGTGAGCCTGGGGCTCTCCCCAGGAAACCTTCCCTGGCCTCACCCACCTGCACAATCTGCAGGCCGCACCTCCTCCCAGACCCCCAGATCCTGGCTGCCCATTCTCTCCCTGGAGCCACCCACCAGGCATCCAGCTAGGATCCTAAAAGGATCCTGGGTTCCCTGTCCTTCCTGCTGCTGCTGGGAAAGCCCCGCTTATGGGGCTACCGAGCACCTCCTTTCCATTATTCATCACTTCATCTCCTCAGGAGGCAACTCCCAGCTACTTAGTTAGCTCCTGGACTGGGAACAGTCAGAGCCCCAAACCCCTGCAGGGCATCCAGGCAGATGCAACTGGCTCCCCTCACCCCTGGTTGCCTCTGACCTGGGGGCCCTGCTCCAGGGCCGCACTGCTCAGGGAGAGGCCCGTGAAGTTGCAGGCCAGCTTGAAGACCAGAGACTGGATGGTGCGCGTCTGTAGGGTCAGGTTGTGGCCAGGGAAAGAGACATTCAGCAGAAGCTGCTCTAGCTGGTGGATGTGCCTGAGGGCAGGAGATGTGGCCAAAGGGACCAGAGCTTGGAGGTAAGGGAGGGCGAGAGGAGGCGGGCCCTGAGCAGGGGGCGGGGCCTGTGGGGTTCCAGACAACCTTGCAGGGCAGGGTCTCTCATCCTTACCCCATCACTTGCCTTCTAGACCCCCCCATGGGGTATCTGAGTCACACTGACTGCCCCACCTCACCCATCCCAGCCCAGGAAACTATAGAGACCCTCCCCACCCACGGATTACAGGCCCACGGTCCCTTCATGACCTCCGTGATCACACACACACACACACACACACACCCCACTGTAGACAGTAAACTACAAGAGGGGAGTGATATATCCATCTTGCATCTCCAGAGCCAGTGTTAAGCACACAGTAGGTCCTCAGTAGCTGCATGCTGAGCACAGTAGGAGATCACCCTAAACCAGCCCAGGACCAATGATGGGGGAGCTGGGGGAGGAGGCACAGCTGACTGGGCAGGCAAGGAGGTGGACCGGCTCACCCAGTGCGGACGGATGGCTTTCGGCTTCTGGGCTGCTCCATGGTCTCCATAAAGAACAGGAGATCTTTGGGTGTCACTGTAGGCAGCAAAACTCAGACCCCTTCAACAGGCTCCTCCACTCCCCATCCACGATCACCCCATCCTTTGTGATAGGCTCCCCCTCCCTCTCACCACTGGGGGCTCCACAGCACCTACTTACTTGCCATCTTGCCCAGACAGGTCAGAAAGCCCAGAGAGAAGAAAAGGACCCTGCAGAGATCCATGCCCTGGGTTCAGTCCCCTCTCTGTGCTGAGTCCTGCCCTGAAAACCAGTATCGTCATCTTTATAATGAAAGCACCACCCCTGCTTTCTACGCACCTGGTGTGTCCCTAGGGTAGGACCCACCAAGTCCTTCCTGTATCTCACAAAAGGGCAAGCCAAGGCTCAGAGAGCAAGGGATCTTGCTTTGCTTGGGTGTACCTATCTGAAGTCATGTTTCTATGACTCTAGAATGTTGGACCAGTTTGTAAGAGCTGCCATTAGCAGCGTGGCCTGAAATACTCCCGTCCCCCAAAAAAGAGGTCTCTCTGGGGGCTCCCCAGCTGAAATGGTAAATTTAATCTTTTTAAAGCTAAAAAGTTGTGTAAAATACTTAAGGTCCAGGTCTCCTAGAGAATAATTTCTAAATCTGGGCACCGATAGCTCATGCCTGTAATCCTAGCTACTCAGGAGGCTGAGATCTGAGGATGGCGGTGTGAAGCCTGCCTGGGCAGGAAAGTCTGTGAAACTGTTATCTCCAATAAACCACCAGAAAACCGGAAGTGGTGCTGTAGCTCAAGTGGTAGAGCACTCGCAATAATTTCTAACAGAAGGCATTCCTGGGTTGGGGAATGGAGACCACACTATGGAAAATGCAAGACTATTTCAAAACTCCAGGTGTAGAGAATAGAATGTCCCTCCTTCATCCTTCCTAGTTCCTCTTAGGCTTAGTAGGGTTGGTTTTTTTGGGGGGTGGGGGGGGAGGTGGCAAGGGGTGTTGCAGGAGATCATATAATTGAGAACTAGTTTCAGTCTGTAGACCCACAGTGATTCAGTAGGTCTTCTCTGATTGGTCAGTTGTTCTACACCTCATTTGCATATGGGCTACCATAAAGGAGTAGCAATAGCCTTTGATTGTGAGATGCTTCTCTTTGGAATATTTGCAGTCATTCTCTTGTTATCCTGAAGTTTATTCATTATGCTCAACACAACAGCAGCTGCTGGCAGAGGAGCCACAACACTGGCAGGCATTGCCTGCTGCTGAGCCAAACACTAGAAGGCATTGCCTGGAATAGCGTGGCAATCCTTATCTCAGACAGCTGTGGAGCCAAAAGGGCTGCGACTGAAACCAGCTCTGCCCACCTCAAACAGCAAGGGAAGTTGCATCATTAAGACATTGAGACTGTCATCACAGTGGAAAAATAACAACCTGTTTTTAGAAAGTGCTGATTTAAAGCTGGGCACCAGTGACTGACACCTGTAATTCTAGCTACTCAGGAGGCTGAGATCTGAGGTTGCTGGTTCAAAGCCAGCCCAGGCAGGAAAGACCATGAGACTCTTATCTCCAATAAACCACCAGAAAAACCGGAAGGAGCACTGTGGCTCAAGTGGTAGAGCGCTAGCCTTGAGCTGAAGAGCTGAGGGACAGTGCTCAGGCCCAGAGTTCAAGGCCCACAACCGACAAAACAAAACAAAAAAAAGAAACAGAATTCAAGCCCCATGACTGACAAAAAAAAAAACAAAAACGGTGCTGATTTAATACAGCTCAGAGTTTTCTCATGACCTACACTTTTATGATTAACTCTTTATTCTTAGAATCAGTATCTCCATCACTTTAAACCGCCTTAGGTCTTACCGAAGTCCTTACTTATACCGAAGCTCATACTAAACAGTGAGTTCTGGCAAAAGAAGTCTTAGTTTTATTTTTGCAGCTGTTTGTAAGTCATTGTCCACAAGTTAAATAAAATATACAAGTGCTACTACCTTTTGTGTGTGTGTGTGTGTGTGTGTGTGTGTGTGAGCACGCACACCAATACCAAAACTTGAATTCATTGCCTGAGTGCTGTCCTTTAGATTTTTTAGCTCATGGCTGGTACTCTACCACTTGAGCCACACCTCTACTTCTGGCTTTTTGCTAGTTAATTGGAGATAAGAATCTCACAGACTTTCCTGCCCAGGTTAGCTTTAAACCTGGACCCTCAACCCCCTGAGTGGCTAGGATTTCAGGTATTAACCACTGGTGCCCAGAGCTACTTGGTTTGTTTTTAAGTGCACTGGACAGCTGAGATCCAGGTAAGTCAATGAGCTGATTTCTAATAGTAATTGGAACACAAAAACACTGACTCAGGGGCTGGGAAGATAGCGAGTGGTAGAGGGCCTTGCATGCATGAGGCCCTGGGTTCGATTCCTCAGCACCACATATGCAGAAACAGCTGGAAGTGGTGCTATGGCTCAAGTGGTAGAGCGCTAGCCTTGAGCTGAAGAGCTGATGGATAGCGCCCAGGCCCAGAGTTCAGGCCCCATGACTGACCAAGAAAAAAAAGAAAAATCACTGACTCAGGAGACACATTAACTGATTCACCGCTGACAAAGCCAGGAGGAAGGAGGGTCTCCACCAAGGGAGCTGAGAAGCGAATGACCAATGTCTGAATGAGTTCTTAATGGTGACATCTGAGCGCCCTGGACTCAAGGGGAACCCATACCTGCTAGACACTGCCTCCCCAGTCTTCCCCTGGGGAGCAAGATGGAGCAGAGAGGGCAGGGCCTGGTGTAGGCCTGGCATGGGCACGAGAACAGGTGGTGCTGGCTGTTTCGAAGAGACACCAGCATGCCACAAGCCCCTGCCCAACATGCTGCCAAGTCGATGCCACAGCCTGTGATGGCAAGGCAAGCCCAGCAGGGGCCAGTACCTGCACAGACAGGTGATGGCAGCTCCTAGAAGGAAAGCAGGAGCCTCACTCACAGCCAGGATCCCCCTACCAATAAGGCAGACATTGGGTCCCATGGCGGGGAGAGGCAGGAAATCTGTCTGTACTCTAGACTTTCCCTGGAAACTGGAGAGAAACAAATGCTCACACGCTGATTTCTGGTCAAGGCTGCCTAAGACTGAAACTAGACCAAGAGAACTGAGAGTTCACTGCCACTACCACAAACCTTACCGTAAATGGCAAGGAACAGAGGTCTAAGAGGGAAAGATCCAGAACTCAAAGTGATTCCCTCTGTGTTGTTTGCATGTAAGGCTAGATCAGAAAAACTAAGGAAATCCCAGTGAGTCTCAAGGCCTTGTACTAAGCATAAACTCAGGGTGGTTCTCCACTGGAGAAATCTGAAGCCTGGGCACAGAAAGTAACTACAGGCCAGGCGTTGGTGGCTCATGCCTATAATCCTAGCTACTCAGGAGGCTGAGATTTGAGGATTGTGGTTTGAAGTCAGCCCAGACAGGAAAGCCCATGAGATTTTTATCTCCATTTAATCACCAGAAAACCAGAAGTAGAGCTGTGTTTCAAAGTGATAGAGCACTAGCCTTGAGCAAAAGAGCTCAGTGACAGTGCCCAGGTGCTGAGTTCAACCTCCAAGACCAAAAACAATAAACTAACTTCAGCAATAACAAAACCTAACTACAAACCAATTCTGGGGTGAGTTGACTCAGTTTCCTATATCAAAACCAGGAGTAAACACTATGCCGCTGTATAAACATCATGTCTATCCCCTGCTACTCTTCCTTTATCCTGGATCTAGTAGCCAATCAAAGATTTTAAGACTATCAGACATACATAAAATCAAGTAAAAGGAAAGATCATTGTCAAGAGACAAAAGAAGCCAGATAAAAGAAGCATACCTAGAGATTTCCAAAGTGTTGGAATTCATAGACAAGGACCGAGTTACTTTGATGAATATGCTAAAGGGTACAGTGGGAAAAGTAGACTTCCAAGAACACAAGGGGAACAGCAGGAAACTCTTAGAAAGTGTCAAGTAGAAATGCTTTCACTAGATGATCACTGAGAAAAAGAACAGCAGTAGGGTCAGAGATCAGACCAGTAGTTTCCTGAAGATGAGGAGAAAATACTGATGGCAAAAGGGCACAGGACAGTAGAAGGTTGTTTATCTTGAATGTGACAGACATGTGCATGACTGTACATGTGCATTTATCAAAACTCATGAAACTACTCTCCTAAAAGGTGACTTTCATTCTATGTGAAGTCCTATCTCCATAAGACAGATGTCACAAAAACAAGACAACAATATATTGAGAGGCCAGGAGCCTGTGATTCACACCTATAATCCTAGCTACTCAGGAGGCTGAGATCTGAGGATTGTGGTTTGAATTCAGCCTGGGCAGCAAAGTCCATGAGACTCTTATCTCCAATAAATCACCAAAAAAGCCACAAGTGGAGCTGTACCTCAAGTGGTAGAACACTAGCCTTGAGCACAAAAGCTTCAGAGACAGCACTCAGACCCTGAGTTCAAGCCCTAGGACTGACAAAAAAAAAAAAAGAATATATTGAGGGGGCAGCCCAAGATAAATGAGAGGAGAAACTTCCTTCATTTTCACCAGCTTTCCATCACTGAGAAGTATATCTAGAGAAAACCAAACCTGCAAAAACCAACCTCAGGGGCTGGGAAGGTGGCTCAGTGGTAGAGTGCTTGCCTTGCATGCATGAGGCCCTGGGTTCAATTCCTCAGCACCACATAAGCAGAAAGAAAAAAGCCGGAAGTGGCGCTGTGGCTCAAGTGGTAGAGTGCTAGCCTTGAGCTGAAGAGCTGAGGGACAGCGCCCAGGCCCAGAGTTCAGGTCCCACAACAGGACCCCCCCCCAAAAAAAAGGAGGACAGCATATCAGTGACTAGAAAGAGCAGACTGAAAATAATATGTTTATATATATATATATATATATATATATATGATGTTTATAGGCGCTGTGTGTGTATGTGTGTGTGTGTGTGTGTGTGTGTGTGTGCACGTGCGCGCTGGTCCTCATGACTGGAGCTTTATTGCTCAAGATTAGCACTCTGCCACTTGAACCATATCTCTACTTCTCGCATTTTGCTGGTTATTCGGAGATAAGAGGCTCTTGGGCTTTCCTGTTCAGGCTGGATTTGAGCTGTGATCTCAGGTATCAGCCTTTTTTTTTTTTTTTGGCCAGTCCTGGGGCTTGGACTCAGGGCCTGGGCACTGTCCCTGAGCTTCTTTCACTCAAGGCTAGCACTCTACCACTTGAGCCACAGCTCCACTTCCGCCTTGTGTGTGTGTGTGTGTGTGAGAGTGTGTGTGTGTGTTTATGTAGTGCTAAGGAATGGAACCCAGAGTTTTATGCATGCAAGGCAGGCACTCTACCACTAAGCCACATTCCTAGCCCCAAGTCTCAGTCTTCTAATTAGCCAGCACGATAGGCATGAGCCACCAATGCCCAGCTGTTTATAGCTATGCTTAAGTATATTGTCATACCTAGGAGAGTGATTGCCAAAATATTAATAATGCTATCTGAAGAAAGTTTTTTTTAATTCTGTGTGTATGTGTGTGTGTCTGTCTGTCTGTCTGTGCCAGTACTGGGGCTTGAACTCAGGACTTTGCACTCTTACTTAGCTTTCTTGCTCACAGTTGATACCCCACCACTTGAGACATGCCCCCATACTGACTTTTTTCTGGTTAATTGAAGATGGAGTCTTTAGGACTGTTCTTCAAGGAGAAGCTGGTATCAAGCTATGCTCCTCTAGATCTTAGCTAGTATTTCAGGCATGAGCCACCAGCACTCAGCTTTTCTATCTATGTTTTCTGTATTGCTTAAGTTTCAAAAGCAAACATTCTGTTCCCAGTAGAAAATTTTTCAATGTTTCAGATGAGTATTAATAGTATGAATTATAAAAAACAAAATGCAGTTGGACGCCAGTGGCTCATGTCTGTAATCCTAGCTACTCAGGAGGCTGAGATCTGAGGATCACAGTTTGAAGCCGATCCAGGCAGGAAAGGCCATGAAACTCTTATATCCAATTAACCTCCAAATAGCCAGAAATGGAATTGTGGCTCAAGTGGTAGAGCACCAGGCCTTGAGTTCAAGCCCCTTGACCAGCACAAAAAAACATTACAGGTTGGGAGTGTAGCTCAGTGGTGGAGCACTTAGCATGCATGAGGCCATGGGTTGGATTACCAGCACTGAAAAAAAAAAATTGCAAAGCAATATAATCCTATTCTAGCCCCAAAGAGGTCACTCTGGGTGGCAGATTATGGGCTTGTATTGCTTGTCTATTTTTTTCCTGTTTCTACATCGGCCATAGTTGTATAGTTTTCAGTTTCTATTTGTTGCCTTACAGATAGTTTCTAAATTACGTTTTTAAATATAAACAACAAATAAATCCAAAAGCTGTAACATACAAAGTAATCCTCCATTCTGCAAACTCAACTGCTCACATCACCTCTGTTATTATAGTTCTGAGTGTCTTCTAGAGTTTCTTCATGCAAATAAAAGCAAATAGAATCCCTCCCCCCTGCCATGTTATATAAAAAGTAGATCCTCTAACATGGTTCTCCACTTTGCTTTTCACACTCGAAAATACATCGTGGAACTTTGCCATAGCAATACCCAGAGACACTCTACTTTCATTGTACAAGCTAAGGTCATTGCAAGGGTGAGCCAAAATGTATCCAACAGTCCAGTTCACAAGGCAGGAGCTGTGGCAGTACAACACCTGCCTAGCAAATGGGAAGCCATGAGCTCCAGCCCAGTATTGTAAATAATAGGAATAAGAATAAGAATAATTAGTCGGGCACCAGTGGCTCAAGCCTGCAATCCTAACTACTCGAGACAGTGCCCAGGACCTGAGTTCAAGCCCCAGGACCGGCAAAAATAAATAAATAAAATAATAATAATACCAACCATGTAACTGGTGAGGGCCTCCCACTTCAGGGGGCCTTAGTGCCCTCTGGCACTGGAGGGGTTGGTTCTAGACTTTGGCTCCTGCCAACAGAGCATCTGGGCTGGAGTGGAGCTCAGTGGTAGAGCACTTGCCTGAGCATGCCCTATTCCCTGGGTTCAGTTCCAGCACCACAAGAAAAACCAGAAACAAAAATCAAATAGCACAGTTATACTTACATTGTTTCTCACATGTCCAAATTCCCTGCTTGCCATCTGCATAATGAGTTAGATTTTTTTCCCTGTTTATTTCTATATTAGGAAAATCAGTTCCAGGATTATCCAGTGCCCTGTTGTGTGATGTTGGGCAGGGACCTTGGCCTCTCTGGACCTTGGGTTTTCATGTCTCTCCCAGGGAGAGAAACTCAATTCAACCAACCATTTCCATGATGCATGCTCCTGTGGATCAGGACCTGATGAAGGGCCCGGGCTATGAGCAAAGTCCCTGACCAGCTATTGTATGTGAGGTATGGGAATCCTTGCTTTACTCATCAGAGCCGATCGTGAACGCCAGAAGCCCCCAGCAGCATCAGTGGCACAGCCTGGAGACCTTGCTTCTGCCCACCCTCCCTCAAGTAGTGAGCTGGGAAATGGCCCAAAGAGATGCTACTCTCAACACCATTTCACAGATGGGTCAAGAGAGGCCTAGCAAAGTCCAACAGGGAATGTGAGCCAGCCTACCCCCAGGGCCACTTCCCTGAGCCCCAAGCTCTAGTCCCAGCTCCTCCAATCTACAGAGCATTGGCTCTGTGCACCCCAACCCTGTCACCTGAAGGGTAGGATACTAGACCCATTTTACAGATGAGGAAACTGGGGTCCAGAAAATATTGGTCCTTCCTAACCCCAAGCATAAGAGAGCCACATTGAGCCCAAAGCCTTATCCCCAAATTGGCCCTTCGTTTAAATGGCCTCACTTGAAATACCAGATCTCTACATTCCCGGGGTCCAGAGTTGTCATGAGGATGTGTCCCAAGCTTGCTGCTCTCAGAATGTCACCAGGCCCGTGCCCACATGGAAAAAGGCACATCTAGGGCCCATGGGCAGTTGTAGTTAAGACAAAGGGCTGGGCAGTATGGGACGAGAGGCCCAAGGACAGAGGGGGTGCAAACCTGTGCAGCTGGATGTCTCTGCTGTGGTCTCCTTGCTGTCCCCTGGCTTCTGCAGGAAGAAGAAGAAGAAGTTGGAGGCAGGGGCTTCAACAGCCTCTCTGCTGTCCCCACTCCCTCTTGCCCTCTTTGATTCTCTCACCTCTCTTCACCACCACACTTCCCCTTCTCACTTCTTCTTTCTCTTCAGCAGCCTGTCTTCCTCAAAGCCAAGCCACATCAAGCTCCTCTTGATCTCATCCTGCAGCACTTCCGAGGGTGGGGGGAGGCCACAGCACCTCTGGGACGTGAGTGACAAGCCTTACCCTGGTGCTAGGGTAGCACCAAGAGCTGCCTTGGCTCTGGGTCTGTGGGCAAGTACCACCATTTACCTGTGCCTCAGTTTCCCCACCTAAAGAAAAGAGAGGAAATGGCACTGTGGTTCGAAATGGTAGAGCACTAGCCTTGAGCAAAAGAGCTCAGGACAGCACCCAGGCCCCAAGTTCAAGTCCCACAACCAACAAAACAAAAGAGAGAGAGAGAGAGAGAGCTCCCTGTGTGACTTGACAATCCATGGGACTAATGAAGGCATGGACTTCAGGCAAGGGCTGGGGACAGGCTGCTGGGGCTCAGGTCCCCCGGTTCCCATTCATGGGCTGGGTGACTTGGGGGTCAGCTACTTAACTCTCTGCCTTTTGATTTTCTTTGTGAGACAGAGATGGCAGTACCACCTCCAGGAGGGCCTCATCAGTAAGGAAGGTGTCTCATAAAATCACCATGGGTCACAAATTTCAGATCCTGAAGCCCAGCAAAGGACAGTCTGGTCCCGCTGCAGAATCTCAGAAGAGGGCAGTGACATGGTGCCGCGCACGCGTGCGCAGTTCCCCATCCAGATTCCCTGGGGAAGTCACGACTCAGGAATGTGCCCTTCCATCTCTGGGCAAGAGAAGATAGAAAGAAAGCAGACAGGCCCCAGCATGGTCTCCCTCCTCTACCTCCCTCCCCCCAGCTTGCCCTTCAGCAATCCCTGGCCCAGCCCAGCCTGTGGGACAGAGGAGAAGAGTTGCCAAGCCCGCACCCAAGCAGTCAGAGGCTTTTCAGGAACTCCAGACCCTGGTGCACCTGTATCCTTGGCCAGGTTCCCTACAGGTGCCTTGGTGTTGGTTCTTTGTGCTTTTGTTTTCCTTTCTTTTTTTTTTTTTGGTCAGTTGTGAGGCTTGAACTCAGGGCCTGGGAACTGTCCCTGGGCTTTTGTGTTGAAGGCTAGTGCTCTACCACTTTGAGCCACAGCTCCACTGCCAGCTTTCTGGGTGGTTAATTGGAGATTAAGAGTCTCATGGGAACTTTTCTGCTTGGACTGCCTTTGAATGGTAATCCTCAGATCTCAACCTCCTGAGTAGCTAGGACCACAGGAAATGAGCCACTGGTGCCCAGTTTTATTTTCCTACTTATTGTTTATTGCTGTACTAGAGATGGAACCCAGGGCTTTGAGCAAGCACAGAGCAAGTGCTCCACTGAGCTGGGAGCTCCTGGACTTTTGTTTTCTCTGACCACGACCCAGGCCTTAACCTCCAGCCTCTTCCTGTCTGAGTTCTCCCAGTGGCTTTCCTCACGCTACCCAGACACCCGAGCCGCTGTTCTCAGGACCCAGGAGGAAGTTCTCTTCCTTGACCTCATTCTCCTGCCTTGCCCACCCAAACATTCATGCTTGAGGTTGGCCATGAACCATAGTCCTCTTGATCTCAGTAGCCCAAGTAAGTAAGGATTACAGGCATCTTTAGCCAATATCTAGCATCTTTAGCTGCTTTCTAACACTGACATGTATTCTTTTTTAATTTTTTATTGTGAAAATACCTTACAGAGGGGTTATAATTATATGGGCAAGGCAAAGAGTACATTTCTTATCAAGCATTGTTGCCTCTTCCTTTGTTTCCCCTTCCCATCCACACCCCCCTCCCCGCTCCTGCCCTGCCAAAGTTGTAAAATTCGTTTTTCAACATAACGTTAGGTGAAATGAACCCCAAGATAAGTATTCAAGTGTTTTTTTTCTTTCTTGTGATTGTTTCTAACATATTTATAAGATGATTTCTTTGTTGCTTTGTATGTCCCTCCCCCAAAGTATGACTTATGTATTTTTTTATCCCATTCTTAAGTCTTTTGCTTGACATAAAAAACAAGATATCTGAACTAGGCATGGTGGCACCACTTATAATCCAAGAATTTAGGAGGTAGAGAAAAATTATGACTTGAAGGTCAACCTGGGCTACATAGTGAATCTCTTTTTTTTTAATTTTATTTATTTATTTTTTTGGGGGTCCGGTCGTGGGGCCTGAACTCTGGGCCTGGGCGCTGTCCCTCAGCTCTTCAGCTCAAGGCTTAGCGCTCTACCTTTTTTCCTTTTGCTTATGTGGTGCTGAGGAATTGAACCCAGGGCCTCAGGCATGCAAGGCAAGCGCTCTACCACTGAGCCACCTTCCCAGCCCCTACATAGTGAATCTCTTTAAAAAAAAAAAAAATCCTGCTGGCACTGGTAGATCAGGCTGAGATCTGAAGATCACAATTCAAAGCCAGCCCTTTGGGCAGGAAAATCCATAAGACTCTTTTTTTTTGGGTCCGGTCGTGGGGCCTGAACTCTGGGCCTGGGTGCTGTCCCTCAGCTCTTCAGCTCAAGGCTAGCGCTCTACCTTTTTTCTTTTTGCTTATGTGGTGCTGAGGAATCGAACTCAGGGCCTCTGGCATGCAAGGCAAGCACTCTACCACTGAGCCACCTTCCCAGCCCTCCATAAGACTCTTATCTCTAATAAATTACTCTGAAAAAGCCAGAAGTAGAACTATGGCTCTAGAGTATTAGCCTTGAGCAAAAGAAGCTCAGGGACAGAGCCCAAGCCCAGAGTTCAAGCTCCAGCACCAGCACCAGCAAAAAGGAAAAAAAATCTCTTTTAAAGGTTGAGTAAGATTCTACTGTGTATATACCACATTAGGTTTATCCATTCCTTTGTTGCTAGACATTTGGCTGTTTTGAACACCCTGCTGTGTTAGCCAAATACTGTGGATAGCCAAATAATGCTTTCCTTTTCTTTTTGGTGACAGTCCTGAGGCTTGAACTTAGGGCCTGAATACTGTCCCTAAGCTTGTTGCTCAAGACTGGTGCTCTAACACTTGAACCACTGCTTCACTTCTGGCTTTTTGGTGGTTAACTGGAGATGAGTCTCAGAGACTTCCTCTGCCTGGGCTGGCTTTGAACCATGACCTCAGATCTCAATCTCTGGAGTAATTAGTATTACAGGTGTGAGCAACCAGGGCCCAGCTCCAAATGATGCTATTTTTAAAAACAATGTTTCCATCCAGATTTGTAATAATTATTTTACTTACATAATGTTTAGTTTTATGGGGGCTGGGAACGTGGCTTAGTGGTAGAGTGCTTGCCTAGCACCCATGAAGCCCTAGGTTCGATTCCTCAGCACTACATAAAAAGAACAAGCTGGAAGTGGTGCTGAGGCTGGTGGTAGAGTACTAGTCTTGAGCAAAAGGTCAGGGACAGTGTCCAGGCCTGGGGCTTAGTTTTATGATCTCTTCTTTTTCCAACTAATATTTTGCAATATGAAATAGTACTTAAAAGACACTATTTCTAAAAAGTGAAATGAGTCAAAGACAAACACCAACTAAAAGGGACAAGGCCAATGGGCCAGTGACCAAAAGCAGTGTCAAGGGTACAGAAAGGGAACTGCTAGAGGGAAGTATGTACTGACACCAAACTCAGTTAAAAGTTCCACTATCCATTGTGGGGCATCAGTGGCTCATGCTTATAATCCTAGCTACTCAGGAGGCTGAAATCTGAAGATTGTGGTTTGAAGCCAGCCCAGGAAGGAATATCAGGAGACTCTAGCTCCAATTAACTACCACAAAGCAGGAAGTGGAGATGTGTCTCAAGGAGTAGAGCACCAGCCTTGAGCAAAATAGCTAAAGGACAGTGCTTAAGCCCAAGTTCAAGCCCCAGTGCACGGCACAAAATTAGTGGTATTTGGGCTGAAGATTCACAGTGATCCTTGGTTTTGAGGAAGCCCTCAGACATTCTTATAATATACCACTTCTTCCTGAAACACTTCCCAGCTCAGAAGGGAAGGATGCTCTACACTGAACTTTGTCAGGAAAAAGAAACAAAAAGTGTTCAACATATTACTATTTGATTCATTCTTCTTTCACTCTCATATGTGCATGGTTGCAGCTATAATCTAAATATTGCTAATCACAGGGTAAGCCTAGTTTATCTTCATCATTCTTAGTTTGTCTAGGTAGTGGTTCCCCCACACAGCTTAGAATTGGGGGTTTTTATTTGAAGACAGCCGCGCCAGGATACAGGATGTGGTGGGCAGGTCCTCCCCACACCCCTCTTACTGCCAAGACCGCAAGCACCCTGCCCCCTCCCACCCCGAGGCAAGGCCTCCGAAGTACCATCGCGCATCCGAAACACTTCTTTTTCGACTCCTTTGGCTGTACAAAACGGGAAACTGAGACCCGGGGCGGGAACACACTCGTTGGCCCACGTCCACCCGGTGGCGGCGCGGGCAGTAGCAAGAACACACTTCACCGAAGTTGAGACCTGGGAAGCAGCTTCCCGTACTAAGCGGGGCGCCGGCGGTGCCCACTCCCGCCACGGGGCACCCGGTACGCGGTGGGCGCTCGGAGACCAGAGTCCGGAGCCCTCCCCCGCTCCTCCAGAGTCCTGCCCGCGGCCCCCTCGAGGGTGAGGCCCGGCCGGGGTCGCACAGCCCCGAGCCCG
>NW_012267322.1:8282920-8285121 GCF_000151885.1 Dipodomys ordii | reverse complement strand
CGTGGTCACCATGGCGAGCGCGGGATGGATGGGCGGCACTGGCCAATCAGAGGACGGCGCCTCCCGCAGGCCCGCGGTGTCTGCCAATGGGAGCTGCGTGGTGGGGTGGGCGGGACCGTACCGAACGGGCCCGGGAGCTCCCGCTGCCTACCACTAGGGGGAGCGGGACGGTTCGTGGAGTTGGGGTGTCCAGGGAGGGGGCGACTAGGTGAGGACGGCGGCGGCTCAGTGTCCTGGGAAGCAGAAAAGTAACTTCTGGAAAAAGCTGGGGCAGGTAGAGGGACGGCTGGACACGATGAGGAAGGGAGTGTCCCGAGGTGGGGCCGGTGATGTGGACCAGTCCCTTCCCTGGGCACAGATTGGGTTTCTCCTAAGTGGGCGTAGGATCTTACACCCCCACTTCCTGGAGAGTTGTGGAGGGCTGTGTTGATTCAGGTTGGCACAGGACTTGCCCACCTGTTGGACAGAGTTTCTAGGAATGTCCTCAGGCCAGGGACCTGCACGTGTCACCGGTCTTGTCTACCGCAGGGCTGGGATTCGTGGGAGGTCTGCTGTGCAGGGGTGAGGCCCCGCGGAGAGTCACTCCTGAAGGCTTCCCCCAGCCCAGCGATGCTTGTCCAGCCAGGTGCTCCCAGGGTAATGAGGACTCTGGAAGGAAGGCCGCCAGTCCTATTATTCCAGCTCCCACCCACCTTTACTGCTGAGGCGCAGTGTGAGCCAGACAAGTAGCTGCCCTTCCTGGCCTCAGTTGGCCCAACTGTAAAGTTAGAGGAGCTGGGGATGTAGGCCAGGAGTAGAGCTTTCGCCTAGCCTGTGCAAAGCTCTGAGTTCCATCCTCAGCCCTGAAAATCGTTGGAACCCATGACAGGATTGTGCTCCTCAACCTGGGAAGGGGTAAATGGGAACAGGCCAGGTCCAGCCTGGAGGCCTCATTGCGCTCCCTCCAGTTCTCCCCTGGAGGTCCAGCTGCTGGAGCCTGGGTGGCAGGTCAGAGGGACAGGTGCCCACAGTCTGTGGCTGACCAGCCTTGAGCCCTGCACTTATCCAATCAGGCTGTCCTCTGTGGTTTCCTGCTGGGCCCTGCTCCCTGCCCGCAGCTAGGCCTGTGGCCATGGGCTTGCCCCAAGCCCTACCTGGAAGGTTCTGCAAGGAGGATGGAGAGGGGAGGGGGGCAGATTCTGAGCTGGAGGGTAGTGCTGGGGCTTCTGAGTCCCCCATCCCCTCAGCTGGCCCCCATCCAGGCCTTCGCATTGCACTCCTCTGGGTAAACAATGACATATTCATACACATTAAAGACAAAACACAGCCATGTCCCCTTTGGGTCAATTAGGCTTTCTCTGAAAAGAAGCCAGATCCCCAGCTGACCCTGGCCACAGATAGGTGCAGGCACCTACCTGTTTTAGGGAAAGAAAAAAAAGATCCTTAGGATGGCTCAAGCCTCTCAAACTCTCCTTTATAACAGAAACATCTGTCCATCTTCTGTCAACCAGTCAAGGAAGCATCCACACAATGGCAGCCTCATGCTTATGGCAGGGCTCTGTGCTGTCAGCCAGCAAGAACCAGGTGCCCTGCTAGACTATACAGTGATGCTTTGGAAGAACTACCACACTTTACAGGAAAGCTAGGAAAGGGAATGCTGCTGGTGGATCTTGAAGGATGTGTAGGAGTTTGCAGATGAAGAATGGAGGGAAAGACATTCCAGACTAGTCCATGAACAAAAGGAGCTTCTGGTCTTCGACCAGAGGGCGGGGCTACTAGGCTGAAGCCTGCAACAAGTGTCAAGTGTCAGATCAGGGCAGGCATTTGTTACTGTCCTGTGGCAGACAGCAAGCAGTTCTTTGGGCGGGGGCTGGTGAGGTCTGAATCGCACTCTGCTGCCCTGCCTATCCGAGGGATGCAAGGTCAGAGTTCATCTTTCCTCTCTCCATCCCACTAGTCAACTTTAAGCAACTAGTGTATGCAGGGCCTGTCCTAGAAGCTGCAGGTAGCACACGTGTCCTTTCTGGATGTCTTTGAACTTAAGATCCTCATAATAATAAATAATAGATTTTTTTTTTTTTGCCAGTCCTAGGGCTTGAACTCAGGGCCTGGATACTATCCCTGAGCCTCTTTGTGCTCAAGGCTGGCGCTCTACCACTTGAGCCATAGTGCCACTTTGGGCTGTTTCTTTTTTCTTTTGTTTTTCCTTTTCTTTTCCTCTT
>NW_012267322.1:8278789-8282851 GCF_000151885.1 Dipodomys ordii | reverse complement strand
CACCCATGGCTTCTGGCTTTTTCTGAGTAGTTCATTGGAGATAGAGAATCTCACATACTTTTCTGCTTGGGCTGGCTTCAAATCATGATCCTCAGTTCTCAGCTTCCTGAGTAGCTAGAATTACAAGTGTGAGCCACCAGTACCCACCTAAATAATTGATTTTTAAGAGAGGTCTGGTTGACTTTGGAGAAACAGGAGAGGGAAATAGAGTGAGGAAAAGCTCCCTAGGGCCCATGAAGGTTAATTCTACCCTAACCTGCTCCTTGAAGAATCAGGATAATACACACACACACACACACACACACACCCCTGGGAAGAAGGAGCCTGGCTCTCTACAGGAGCTGGCGTCTGGGTACAGGTTGCCAGGGCTGCCTATGAACTGTGTGAGTGGGGTGGAACTGGGGGAGTTGCTAGGTAGGAGTTACTAGATGTTGGCGCTGCACAAGCGTGCAGGATTTGTGGTGGGTTAGTGATGTGCATTTCCAGAAAACCAGCCTAAACACTTCCTCCTTACCCCTTCCCTCTCAATTCCCTTCTCTTCCCTGCCCCCACCCCCAGAAGGAGCCCAGACTGAGGGCTGACTCTCCATCTCCATCCTTGCCTTCAGCGTGGGTGCCTGGAAGCCATTAGGGCCCGGATGACGCCTGCCCTGCTCCTGTACCATAAGCTTGGGATTCTTGGAAGGAGCTTGTGCCCCTCTGGCCAAGCCCCACACCAGGCACACTCCTATTTTAGGGGCTACTGAAAGCCCCTGGATGCCAGGCCAGCCCTGCTGTGCAGTGTCCAGACAGGGGGCTGCTGCTGGCTGGCTGGCACTCGGGTTTCCTGCCTCCTTCTCCTCTCCTCCTCCACAGGCACTGGCTCACATTGTTTCTCTTTTCCAAGAGCTTCTCTGTGGCGCTGGGCCAGGAAAGTGGAGAAAGGAGGAGAGCAAGAGTGAGTGATTGTGTGTGCATGCACGCACACACACACATACACACAGGAGTGCATGTATACGTGGGGGAACCGCTTCTCAAAGGGCTATCTTTGCTCATCTTTTGACCCATCTGCCATGTGCAGGTGTGCACTCAGTCTGCCAGGGATTCCTGGTGCTATTAGAAATGTCTGTGGACCTGGATCCTGGATAGTCCTGGATCCTGGATCCTGGGTAGTCCTGGGCTCAGGACACACGTCTGTGTGGAACTCTGGGTGGTTAGAAGGCAGCTTGAATACTCATGTGACCCAGGCTTGGACCCTACAGCGCATACTCAGTTGCACCCCCTCTGGGGGCCTGTCCCAAGATCCTGCATTTCAGCAAGTGTGTAGGTGAACTTGAAGCATACCCCTCGCCTCCACCCATTCCACAGGGGACAGAACCTGAGGCCCCAAAGGGCCTTGTTTCTTGGTGACAGAGCTGAGCCGAGGGTACCTGTCCGGTGAAGGCAGATGTTCAGTCACCAACAACACAAGCTCACCAAGGCCAGGGGAGCTCACACCACTCTGGTCACAGATCTAAAACAGGGCTGGGAGGCCTGCGGTGCCTCGCCACCCAGGTAAAGGTAGGAGCAGGTGCAGCTCGGGGGTAACCAGGGCTGGTGTCAGCCTAGACACAAGAACAGGAGAGAGACTGGGCCCTTTCGGGGCCTGGGTTAGGTTAAGACCACAGCCTGGGAGCTACAGCAGTGGGCCATGGCTCCTTTAGATTGAAGAAGAAAGATTGGAGTTAGAGTTCTAGAAGGAGTAGGAGTCCCATTTATACAAAGAGCCAGTCAGATTCACATTTTAAAAATTCCCTCTGTGCTGGGTACTGGGGGTGCTGGTGGCTCATGCCTGTAATCCTTGCTATTCAGGAGGCTGAGATCTGAGGATCATGGTTCAAAGTCAGCCTGGGGAAGGAAAGTCCATGAGACTCTTATCTCCAATCAAAACTACTTACTCAGAAAAGGCGGGAAGTGGCCCTGTGGCTCTAGTGGTAGTGCTAGTCTTAAGCTAAAGAAGCTCCTAGGACAGCACCTGGGCCCTGAGTACTGTTAAAAAAAAAATTCATTCTGGCTATTACTGTGAGAATGGATCTGAAGGAGGTCAAAAGTGGTGGGCAGTGACTCAGGTGAAGGCAGAGGGGAGGAGATGGGAGAGGAGGGAAACACAAGAGGACAGAATCTGGAAGAGAATGACCTAAGGCAGCCGGCGCAGTTGTGTCCAGAGTTGAAGAGGGCACAGCATGGCAGTGGCATTAATATGGGGAGGGGGATGAGTTTGGACCATTCTGGGTGGGCCATGACAAGATGTGGAGGGAGGGGAGGGGAGAGTGCCAGGAGGGGCTGGGTGAGGATGGTGGCAAGGACATCATCACAGGGCTGGATGGGTAGGAGGAAAGCCTGTACTCAAGCAGGTGCTGTCTCTGGCAGAAAGGAAAGCTAGCTTGACAGCTTCCTTCACATTAGATCACCTGCAGTTCCTGGGAGGGTTTGGGACTGAGGGAGATGGAGGGGAACATGAGCGTGACCAGGCAGCCTTGGGAACAGCCAGTGTCCACGTCCCCTCAGTTTTGCTGAGAGCACCACTAATCATGCACTGGTCACTCAGAAGTGGCAGGTATTCAGCTACACAGGAAGCGTAAGTAGGACAAAATAAAGCAAAAAGGGCTGAGGGCCTGGCTCAAGTGATAGAGTGCTTGCCTGACAAAGAAGAGGCCCTGAATTCAACCCCTTGCACTGCCAAAAAGAAACAGACAGACAGACCAGCCAGAGGAGATATCTGCAAGGTGTGCATGATGGGGGAGGGGGGGGTGCCTGTGGCAGAGGCTGGGGGCTTCCTACAACCCCAGCTCACCACCATCTCAGACCCATCTGTTTCTGCCCATATGCGTTTAATCGACCCACCCTCACCAGTGTTTGCATTTGGACTCATGAACCTTGTAAATGGTGGTGATAATTTTTCTCAGCTAGCATCTGAGAAGAATAAATAAAGGATGTGATTTGCATAAAGCCCTGGCCGGCAGTCAGATCTCCACCAAATTGTCATCCCACACCAGGACTACAGCAGTGGCCAGAGCCAACAGCCCCTGCTCTCAGCACTCCCAGCCTGGGATGGGGTGGGGAGTGTGCATGGATACACAACAGGGTTGGTTCCTGCAGATGGGGGAAACAGGAGCTTCTGAACCTGTCTTGGGGTTCGGGAGGGCCTCTAGGGGGACTTCAGAGGAGTTTTAAGGATAAGAAGTTAGACTTGCGAAGGGAGAGGTCACAGCAGCAGGACAGAAGGTGGTTGTAAGCAAATATGTCATGGTCCTTCGTGGTTTGGTGTGGATGTGGAGTCTGCGGCCCTCCAGCGGGTGGTAGAGCAGTGGGCCAGCAAGGCAAAGTTTAGATCAGCCGCATTGCTAAGGGATGGAGACTAGGGGGCTGGAGGTGTTCCGCCCTGGAGCACCCCCCTTGTACTGGGCACTGCTGTACCCTCATGGCTGA
This sequence comes from Dipodomys ordii, assembly GCF_000151885.1. Taxonomy (NCBI): domain Eukaryota; kingdom Metazoa; phylum Chordata; class Mammalia; order Rodentia; family Heteromyidae; genus Dipodomys; species Dipodomys ordii. Next base: position 8,279,405 of record NW_012267322.1, on the reverse strand, counting down.
TCTTAGGTACTGAGGGTGGTCACAGCCTAACCGGGGTCCTGTTCTCCCGCAGATCCCAGGAGGCAGGTCTGAGAGCAGCGAGTCCTGACAGTCACCATGTACAGTGGTGTCGCGCCTACCCGGCGTCTCCTGCTCAGTCCCTGATCCTGACCCACAAGAGTTGAGTCTAGAGCCTGCTCGGCCGCACCATGAGCCACGGGCCGAGCCCCCGGCTGGCCGAATCCCCGCAGCTGGTCAAGGGCAGCCTCCTGACCATCCTGGGCGGCCCTTCGCCGGAGCGCACGGGACCGGCCGACTCGCTGCCCCCCACGCCGTCCAGCGGTACGCCCTCGCCGGGACCCCCGCCCGTGCTGGCCCTGCCGCCCGCCCTGCCCGCGCCCCCACCCGCGCTGCTGGCCGATGGGGACTGGGAGAGCCGCGAGGAGCTGCGGCTGCGGGAGCTGGAGGAGGCACGCGCGCGCGCGGCGCAGATGGAGAAGACCATGCGCTGGTGGTCAGACTGCACGGCGAACTGGCGCGAGAAGTGGAGCAAGGTGCGCGCCGAGCGCAACCGCGCGCGCGAGGAGGTGCGCCAGCTGCGCCAGCGCCTGGACGCGCTCACCAAGGAGCTGGCGGG
>NW_012267322.1:8272875-8278654 GCF_000151885.1 Dipodomys ordii | reverse complement strand
CGATGGCGGCGAGGACCCTGACCCCGAGCGCGAGCCGGTGCGCGACGTCGGGGCCGAGAGGCCGCCGGGCAGCCAGGTGCGCAGGGGACGGGGGCTCCACCTTGCACTTGGGTCTGAAAGTGGGTGCACCAAGGAGGAAGTCAGGACTTCCGGGCTCCTGATGGAGTTAGGGAGGACCTCCCGGTCTGCCTCCAGGCCACTCCAGTCCATTCCCTTCTGCACCAACTTCTGGGATGGAAATCCCAGGTTCTAGCGGCCCTGAGAACTCAACAGAACCCATCAATCGTCCCCTTGCCACAAGAGGGGCCCAGAGACTTGCCTGGAAGTTATCAATTAGTAGCAGAGCTACTTGAACTTGGAGAGAGGGATGGATCAGAGCTAAGGGGTTGGAGCACATGGGTAGCTTTTGGGAGGTCACGTTGGAGCTAGGCTGGGGGGATGTGGAGGAGTTAGCTGCAGAATGCCAGAGGAAGTCCTGCTGCATCTCTCCAGTTATCCCCACAGAAGCCTCCAGGGTGGAAGGGGCTTAGATCCAAAGTCCTACTGGTGCTGGAATTTGAATCCAGGCATCTGCCTGGAGTATGTGGTAACAGTATGGTGGGGCATCCATGGTGGGAGTCTGGGCAGTCTTCTGATCCAGTAGGCCTAGTGCCAGAAGGTCCCTGGGGTGGGGTCCTCTTCAGCTCTCCAGCTCTGTCCCCAGGCAGGCCAGCCACTCTCCTAGGACTCAGGTGAGCACTGCTTCCTCCTGGCAGCTGAGGCCCTCTGTGTGAGATCTGCCTGTTCCTGCCCTGGTTGGGGCTGCACTGCACTCTGCCTGTTCTCTTGATACGGTTGTCATCACAGTAAGAGCGCCGATGCTGGGTACATTGAGGATCCCCAGGCCTGCCTGATGAATTGGCACACCAGCCAGGCTGCTCTGCATTTGGTGATCAGAAATGAGTTCCTTGTCTTCCTGATTTGTGAAATGGGGCTTTATGCCCAGTGGCATCTCAGATGCCCCAGGGGGAGGGCACCTGAGGAGGAAGGCAGGGAAGTCAGTGTTCCCCAAGTCCTCAGAGCCACCCATCTCCTTGGAAGGATTAAATTCCTTTTTTTTTTTTTTTTTGCCAGTCCTGGGCTTGAACTCAGAGTCTGGGCACTGTCCCTGAGCTTCTTTTACTCAAGGCTAGCACTTTATCATTTGAGCCTCAGCACCACTTCTGGCTTTTTCTGTTTATGTGGTATTGAGGAATTGAACCCAGGTTTTCATGCATGCTAGGCAAGCACTCTACCACTAAGCCACATTCCCAGCCCCAAGTTCCTTTTGAGGGAATCGGGTCTTAAGCTGTAGGCCACATTTCACTGCAGCTTCTATTCTGACCAGTCCCACCAAACGCTTGCATACTTGCAGTGAAGGGGAGCTTAACTACCTTTGCTGGAAACCCCAGTGCCTAACTATGCAGTTCCAAAAGATAAAGGGCAAGACAATCTGGAGGTCAGTCTGCCACATACCCCAGAGAAGGAGAGGCCGCCTCCCCAGGCAAAGCAGCAGGAGAGAGGAAGCTAGGGCCCACAGGCATTTTGTGATGTGCTCCAATACCCTCACCAAGCTGAGCAGACCAAAGGCCTGAGAGAGGCCACAAGGAAGACTGCCAGGAGAGAGCCCAGCAGCCAGGGGCAGCCTCCACCTCCATCCCCACAGGAGCTGGACCTGGTGGAAAGCTTGCTGAAGAGCAGGCCTGAGGAGCCCGAGGGAGGCTGGGAGTCCCGAAGTGTGGCAGCCGGAGGTTCACGGGGCAGCTCAGGCCGCCCGGAGCGCAGCCGGATACCTTGGGAGGACCCCGTGGCCACGGAGGATGACACCTCCAAATTGACTGCCCTGCGGCTGCGGCTGGATGAGTCCCAGAAGGTGCTGCTCAAGGAGCGAGAGTAAGTCTGGGGAGAAAGGGGAGGCAGGTGCAGGCTAGGGTACCCCCCAGAACCTCAGAATGAATATGTGTGTCTCAGAATGAGCAATCCGCAAGGTACAGGTACTCTTAAGTCAGGAGGCCTGGATTTTAGAGCACCCAATGGACCAGGGATAGTTTTGTTGTTGTTTTGTTTTGTATTGCTTTTTGTCAATTATGGGGCTTGAACTCTGGGCCTGGGCGCTGTCCCTCACCTCTTCAGCTCAAGGTGAGCACTTTACCACTTGAGCCACAGCACCACTTCTGGTTTTCTGGTGGTTAATTGGAGATAAGAGTCTCATGGACTTTCCTGCTCAGACTGGCTTTTAACCATGATCCTCAGATCTCAGCCTGCTGAATAGCTAGGATTACAGGTGCGAGCCACCAGTGCCTGGCCAGCCCTTGTTTGAATTGGTTGCTTTTCCAGACTTGTATCTGGATCATAATCCTCCTATTTAAGACTTTGCCCCTAGCTGACATAATAGGGACCTGCCACAATGCCCAGCTTCTTCCACTGAGATGGACTTTTCTGCCCAGGATGACCTGGAACCATGATCCTCCAATCTCAGTCTCCCAGGTAGCTAGGATTACAGGCATGAACCCCTGGCACCTGGGCAGATTTGGCCTTCTTTATGACTGTCTTAAGAGCTGAACACAGTGCTTGGCCCAGGACAGATGACTATTATTTTAGAAGGAATGAGTAAAAACTAGCCAGACACTGAGTTCAAACTCCAGCAATGCCAAAAGGAAAAAAAAAGAAAAAGAAAAAAGGGGGGGCGAAGAAGGGAGGGAGGAGAGGGAGGGAAGAAGGAAGAAAAGAAAGGTGATAGAATCCCCGAGAGCTTGGTCTGGTGGGCTTGGTAGAGTAGGAGAGTGCTGTGGTTCAGGTGAAGCAGGAGGAGGAGGAAGTTGGTTGGGAGTTTGGTTCAGGGATGTGGGAGTAGCTTGGCCTGGAGGTGGGTGAGTTTGTGAATGAGACTGGATGGCAGGCAGAAGTGCAAGTGCTCAGCAAATTGGTGGTGTCTGAAGCCAGAAGCCTGTGGGGTCAGAGGATGGAGCTGGAAGGCCAAGTTCAAAGGATAGCTAGAGGAAAAGGAAGAGGCAGAGGAACTAAGGAGGAACAGAGGACTGTCAGCTGGGCCTGTAAAGGACTGAGCACTGACCAGGGTGCAGACACGGAGGGCCCTGTGAAGGCGAAGGTCAGGTGAGGTGTCTGTCCTCAAGATGTCATTGCTGCTGTCATCAGAGGCACCAGGCAAATTCCCAGAAGCTGGTGGAGGATGGGGGTGGGGGGAGTCAGTGAGGACAGGTTCTTTGTCCCAGCCCAAGGTGGAACCATCTTACCAACACTCAGCCTTGGATTTCTAGCCTCCAGAAATCAAATGTCTCATTTCAGATTACTTTATAATTATCCCCCTGCCCCAGGGACAAACTGGCACTGAGCAGAAACATTGAGAAGCTGGAGGTGGAGCTCAGCCAGTGGAAGATCAAGTATGAGGAGCTGAACAAGACCAAGCAGGAGATGCTCAAGCAAGTGAGTCTGGAGACATGGAGGGCGTCCTGGAGGTGGCAGCAGATCACTGTTGAATTCCAGCAGTGGGGACAGCAACAACTGGAATCCATTCATTCATTCAGATGTTGTTCTGAGAACTGGGGCTGACCCCTAGCTGTTCTTCAGGGGTCAGAGGACAGAGCAGACAGACGAAGCTACCCAGCAACAAGGCACTGGGAATATATGGTGACCAGGCAGGGAAATACTTGAGTCACAAAGGAATATAAACAGCATGAGAGAGCTAAGGTGGTGGGCCAGGAAAGGCTTCTGTATGAAAGTCACATTTGACACCAGCCCTAATGGGGCTAGTAGAAGGCATTTTTGAGAAAATGTGGGAGCAGAGTGTTCACAGCAAAGGCAAAGGTCTTGAGGCAGTCAAAAGCCTAGGCACCAGTGTAGCTGGAGAGTCCTGGTGAGAGGTGAGGCCACAGGAGCAAGATCTCACAGCGCTTGTGACCACAATGGAGTCAGATGGGACACTGACTCATCTGATGCCAAGCGTGTGCTGGGTGTCATTGAACTCCTGTGGTACTGAAGGAGGTTGAGTCCCCCTGTCCCCAGCTTACAAATGAGGAAGCACAGAGGACTCTCCTGTGGCAGTAACCCCAGGGTGGGGGTGGGGGGTAAGAGGGCTGGGGACAGGGGACAGGCTGGGCTGCCACTTCTGCCTCCTGTGCGGGCCCAGCATGGCCACCAGGGGGCGAGGTCGGCCCTGGGAAAGCTGGGCTGGAGCCATTGGGTTTCCACAGATCTCAAAATCTGAAACTTGGGCCTGGAAGAGACGGAAGGATCTCTTGAGCAACTCTTGACACAGAATCCCAGACCCCAGCTCTATCTCTCCTCCATCTGTTTATCTTCAACTGAGGGTATGGGCGGAGCAACCTAGCTCAGCTGTTCAGATCATGAACTATAAACATTTACAGGAAAGTGAAGAACAGGAAGTTCTCCCTTGTGCATCTGGTCTTGCCCCCAGCATTGCGTGTTGAAGACTCGCCCAGGGGGGTGGCATGGAGCCACAACTCATTGGGGTTTTCTGCTGAGCAACAGGGTATTAGATTATTATGGCAATAGATAATACATATTGTATATATTATACATAATATATAATAGTTATTTATAGAAAGCATTCCAACCAGGTCTGAACCCCATGCTCAGACTGGTGGAAGGCTTTGAGATTTGTCTGCCAAGTCCCCTGCAGGGATACAAAGGAGGAGGCAGACAAGCCCCTGTCCGCTGGCTTGCAGTGGGGAGGAGGATAGGGGGGCCCCTCTTCTAGGCCAGGTGGACAGAAGAGGCCAATCCTGCAAAACACCTCACACTGTTCCAGGCAGAAGATGTGCAAAGGCCCTGCAGTGGGCCTGCTCTGCTTCATTTGGGTGTGGCCTCAGGCTCCTGGAACCCTCCTGACCAATACATCACCCTGCGCCCTGCTCCCCGCCCCCCATCCGGGTTTAAATCCTGGTGGTTCTCCGTCACCAGTTCTGTGTGGCCCTTGCAGCTCAGCATCCTGAAGGAGGCACACCAGGATGAGCTGGGCCGCATGTCTGAAGACCTGGAAGACGAGCTGGGCGCGCGTTCCAGCATGGACCGGAAAATAGCCGAACTGAGGGGAGAGGTAAGGGGCCAGGATCTGGGGCCTTGGGACTAGAGGGACAAGGCAGGGCTGCTCACCCCAGGGTGCCCAGTCTGCAGGAGGCATCCCCTCCTACACAGAGACCAGAAGCACCCCACATCCTGCCCACCATGAAAGAAACTCAGTATAATTATATCCGCTGCAGCTGGATCTGCTTCCTGGAGCCAAAAATGGCTGCAGGAGGAGGCGGGGTGTCCTGCCCCGCCCTTCACGCCTGTTCCCCAGGAGACTCAAGCCATCCTGTCCTGTTGTCCTATTGCAGATGGAGCGGCTGCAGGCAGAGAACGCAGCAGAGTGGGGCCGCCGTGAGCGGCTGGAGACAGAGAAGCTGGGCCTGGAGCGAGAGAACAAGAAGCTGCGGGCACAGGTCGGGGACCTGGAGGAGGCACTGGCCCGGCGGCGGCGGCAGACGGCCAGCGCCCTGGACTGCGACCTGCGGGCCAGCCAGGCCGCACTGTTCGAGAAGAACAAGGTGGGGCAGGGAGTGGAGCGTCCAGGCCCTGTGCCTGCTGTGTTGATAATTACACTACAGCTTCTGCCTAACTGGGCCAAACATCTGAAATCCAAAATGCTCCAAAAGGCCGGGTGCTGGTGGCTCACGCCTGTAATCCTAGCTACTCAGGAGGCTGAGATCTGAGGATCGCGGTTCAAAGCCAGCCCGGGCAG
>NW_012267322.1:8259819-8271438 GCF_000151885.1 Dipodomys ordii | reverse complement strand
ACCTCTCCGTAGGAACTGGCCGACCTGAAGCACGTACATGGCAAGCTGAAGAAGCAGGTCCAGGAAAAGGTGGCAGAGCTGACCCATGCCAATCGGCGTGTGGAGCAGCACGAGGCTGAGGTGAAGAAGCTGCGGCTGCGCGTGGAGGAGCTCAAGAAAGAACTGGCCCAGGCCGAGGATGAGGTGAGTACCCAGGGCAGAGAGCAGGTGGGCAGCAGGTGGGTGGGAAGGAAAGATACAAGGTGAATGAGTGGGTGAGGGTGAGTGAGGACTCCTGGATGGGCCAGAGAGGGAGGGAGGACTGCCAGAAGTGGTGGCTGGACGATGGATGTGCAAATGGATATGTAGTGAGGGTTTGTAGTAGCTTGGTATGTGCTGAGGGCTGGGTAGTTGTCCCTCTGGGCTGCCAGGTGGGGAAGGCAGGGGGATGTCAGGAGAGGGAGGAGGGGAGGGCAGCAGGGATGGACCGGACCCAGTGGATGACTGGACCTTGGTGACTGTCATGAACTTGACCCTTACTCACTCACAGCTGGATGAAGCTCACAACCAGGCCCGGAAGCTGCAGCGATCCTTAGATGAGCAGACGGAGCAGAGCGAGAACCTGCAGGTGCAGCTGGAGCACCTACAGTCCAGGTAGGCCGTGGCAGGCAAGCCAGCAGGAGAGGGGACCCCCCCCCCACAGGGCCCAGGGCAAGCCCAGACCCTGGGCGGAAAACATGGTCAGGGCTGGAGCCCCCAAGAGGGCCAGAGGGGATGGTCCAGAAGGAAGAGATCTGGGGAGCCAGAATCCTGTCCCCCTCCAGGCAGGAAGGGTCACAGCCAGGAAACCAGGAGGGGCTGCATGCAGGAAGCGAGCCCAGCTGGGGACCCTGGGTGGAGTGAGGTCAGGAAGGGCTGCCAAGGAGGTTTCTGCCAAGGCCAAGACTGCCGGAGGCGGGGCCAGCAGGGCTGGGAGTCACCAACAAGAATAGGCAGCCCCAGGGCCACAGGGCCTCAGATATCGCAGAACAGCAGGGATGTGAAGGGTTGCGGGGAGATCAGGGAGAGGCAGAGGGCTCCTGCTTTGAAGGCCGATCGCCCCTGGAGGTCTGAGGGTGAATGATCAGCCCACTTCACCACTCCCTTCCTCTTCCCATCCCGCCCCATTGCCCCCTCCTTTATGAGTTAGCCTGGACCCTGCACTTCTCCTGAGCCAGGAAATGTCACAGACATTCAGATCCAAGTGTCCTCTTCAGCCTAGAAGCCTGGGGGAGGTGGCCACAGCACTGTGTCCTTACCCTCAGACGAGGGACCTGAGTTCAGGTTGGGAGAGCAGGGAGGCTGGGTAGTCTTGGAATGCTTTGTATCACTGGGTCTGCTTGGTTTCCCATCTGGAAAATGGGATTGATGTGGTTCTGTATTTTATTTTATTTTTTGCCAGTCCTGGGGCTTGAACTCAGGGCCTGGGCCCTGTCCCTGAGCTTGAGCCACAGCGCCACTTCTGGCTTATTCTGTTTATGTGGTACTGAGGAATTGAACCCAGGGCTTCATGCATGCTAGGCAAGCACTCTACCACTAAGTGACATTCCCAGCCCTGTATTTTATTTTCATTTTTAAATTTCTTGGATAGGGAGCTGGGAAGGTGACTCAGTGGTAGAGCATTTGCCTTGCATGCATGAGGCCCTGGGTTCAATTCCTCAGCACCACATAAGCAAAAAGCCGGAATTGGCGCTGTGGCTCAAGTGGTAGAGCGTTAGCCTTGAGCTGAAGAGCTGAGGGACAGCGCCCAGGCCCAGAGTTCAGGCCCCACGACTGGACCCAAAAAAAAAAAATTTCTTGGATAGTCTGTATTCTCAGCTGGTACTCTACCATGTGAGCCACACCCCCATCCCAGCTTTTTGCTAGTTAGTTTGGAGAAAGATCCTAGGACTTTTTCTGTCTTATCTGGGTTAGCCTTAAACTCCTGAGTAGCTAGGATTTCTAGGTGTGAGCCACCACTACGCGGCTTGATTGGCTTGATGGTGGTTCTTACCTCCTATGAGAATTAAACCAGCTGATCCATGCTCCTAAAAGCACCTGCAGGTAAGTACTGAGTCACTACTCTTGCCAGCCTCATTGCCGACCAGGGGAGGGGCTTAGGCATGGGTTCTGTGCCCTGCCAGAAGCAGTGGGCCTGTCTAGAAAGACAAAAGGAAAGGAAAGAGGGATCTTTTTTCCTAGGGGACTAGCAGGGAGGAAATGCTGCTCCCAGATGGGGGCCAGGTGGAACCCAAACTCACCCAGTGCTGCTGTGTGCTAAGGTCTTGTGTCTAAAAGGACAGGCTCTGAGCCTCAGTTTCCCCAGTTGCCTGGAGCGATTCCAAGTTAGGTGGCACCTGACTTGGGATTCCAAGTCCAGCGGGCACCCACCCCTTGCAAGGCCACTTAGCCTAGGTCACAGTCCTCAGAGCCCGAAACTTTGGAAATGAGCCACAGCGTCCTGTTTGGCTGCAGACATGCATGTGTGGGGCAGCCGGGACAGCGGGATCCCCAGCACCGCTGTCTGTGTTCAGTTCGCCACTTTTCCTGTTTTAATGTCTGGGACGACTCACTAAATCACCTCGCCGTAATGGAGCCTCCTCTGTACTGTGTTAATAATTCATGCCTTCCAGTAAGATACGCTGGCTGGCCAGCCAGGCGGCCGCTTTGCCGGGGTGGGAGTGGGGGGTCATTTCCTGCACCAGCTCTTCTGCCAGGGGCTGAGTTGGCCTAGTACATTTCGACCTCAGGAATTTTATTCAGGATAGAAGGGCTCTAGATGACCCAAATCTGCTCCCTCTGACATTGAGCCAGCTGGATCCCCTCTCTAAGCCCCCAGCTGCAAATGGAGGTACCTCATAGTGCCTGGCACGGGCATCCACGAAGGAGGGTGCAGCCGCTGTCAGCGCAGCTGCAGCCACATTGTCAGCAAGCAGCAGGGCCAAACTCCTGCCCTGACCTCTCATCACTCCCACCCCACAGGCTCCGCAGGCAGCAGCAGAATGCCCCCCTCTTTGGGAAGATGCGCAGTGCCCGCTTTGGCACCGAGGAGGCCGGGGACGGAGCCAGTGACCTGGATGAGGACGAGGACCTGCAGATCCAGGTGGCCTAGAACCTCCAGGGCTGGGTGGATTGGCCTGAAGCCACTCCAACTGACAGAGCTGCCTGGGCAGGATGGGTGTCCAGACCCTGCCCCAGCCACAGGCCTCTTGCTTCGCCCAGGAGGATGACAGCCGGGCCTGGCAGGGAGGCCTGTTTGATCATATATGTATGTGTACCCAGGACTCACACCCATTTGGTCCTGTGGACATAGGACGGCCTGGCTCCCAGTACAGGTGGGCTCGACCAGCACCTCATGCAGAGGTGGGGCAGGCCAAAGGAGCGTCGTGGGGCCCCAAGCCAGGCTGCTGCCTCTCTAGGTCTTGGCGGTCCAGCGGCAGTTGTTCACAATACGATGTGATAAACCCAGTGTTTTGTAATAAATGGAGTTCACTTTCTCAGAGCAGAGTCCTGAAAGTGTGGCAGATATGGAGTGGGGGTGAGGAGCCAGCATCAGCCTGAGACAGGATCAAGTGTCATTGAATGAGTGAGGGAATGAGTGAATGGACTACCATCAGAGCTTGGGGGGTCTGGCATCGAGCCCCTGTCCAAGGAGGAGGAGGTGTGGTATGCATCTAATGCGGACAAGAGAATACTTCTGGTCGAGCATCTGATGGACTCAAATCTTTCCTTAGCCTCTTACTGGCTGTGCAACCTCAAGGAGGTTACTTGCCTTCTCTGACCCTCAGTTTCTCCATCTAAGATGTTTCCTAGTAGAGTGGGTAATAAATACTAAATAAATCCTCTCAGCTTTCCCTCAGTCTTGCTCTGGGTAGTAAGGTATAGGTGGTGGATTTACCTTGAATGTTTAATTTCTAAGCCATCTGCACCCAGCTGCTTTATACTGAGTTGAGGTGGAAGGGGAGGAGTCTCAATTAGAAACAGGAGCTGGCACTTGAGTCTTTGACCATTGAGGTAGCATTAGGGGCAGCTGCCCTCCTGGTGAGGCCTGTGAGTTGAATTTGAACTCAGCCCCATCCTGCAGGAGCAGGCATTGTGAGAATTATTCACAGGCAGCAATAGTGAGTTCCCTGAGCCCTGGGTATATACAAGGAAAGGCTGGGTCTCAGCCTGGCACCCAGGACAGAGTCTGTTGATAAGGGGGCTTCCTACCAAGGTGGGCGGGTGACAGTTCTCCACGGAGCCCAGCTGGGAGCCAATAAGCAGGTCCCTATGCCAGTGGAGGGGGTTTGCTGCCATGGCCCCCTCCTGGGTGCGGGAGGGAGCCAGACAGCCTTGCGGATCCCCCTGGAGGGCGCTCTCCCCAGGAGCCAGTGCCTGTGTCCTCAGCAGAGACCATTTCCTGCCACGGGGCTTTCTGTTTTCTCTCCCAAACAGGAAGTTAGCTAGGAAAAGGCCAAAAGTGTTGCCCTTTAACCCTGGGGATCTAGGAGCCAGGCTCCCATGACAGCAGCCCAGAGAGACACCTCTTAAGACCTGCCAACCCCAGACACAGAGCAGGCCCTCCAGGCCCCCAGACTCCCCGGCACCTCTACTGAGATAGTGCTAAGTCTGCAAGCAGAGAGCCACCCATCTCTATGTGCACAAAATAGAGGGGCCTTGGGAGGGGAGGGACAGCTCAAAGGCTGCACTTGGTGACCCCTGGGGGCCTGGAATGTATTCTGCCCTTCCCCCCCCCCCATAGCTCCCTTCACCTTCAGCCAAAATCACCCGTGATCTGCTGCAGCTTCTGCCAACAGAAGCATTAGCTCTGGCTCACGTGATGCTCTAGAGAAATCTTTAATGCATTGCTAATATTAGTCATGGGAAGTTTTCACATCAAAATGTGGGTTTCCCTCTCCTCCCATGTCAGCACCTCTGGCTGCCCTGGGTGGGTCCTGCTCAAAGGTGGCCACAGTTGCCCAGCAGAGTGAGGCTGCCCCTCAGCACCTGTGCACCTGTACCACAGTCCCTACCAGCCCCTCTAGCCTTGCTCTTCACCCATCTCCTTCCTGCACACCACTGCCTTACCATGGGAGGCATTTGAGGATGCTGTTTCCTCTGGCCTCATCCAGTTTCCCTTTGAACAGGGAAGAGGGGAAATGCCACACCAACACGCCCCCCCCAACACTGAATAAATAACCAGGCCAAGTCCACTCTCCCAGGCTCCGCTCTATGGGGGTTGAGGACTTGACTGCCAAAGCAGTTAATGTTTATTGCACATTATCCTTCCATTTATGCTGAGATCCGGAAGCTTGGAGAGAGCAAGTAACTATCCCAAGGCCACCCAGCTGCTTTGTCAGGTGGAGTCCAGAGCTGTCCAGGGCCCCCTTTATGGCCCCACCCTCTGAAGCCCCATCCCCAGCCTACCTTCCCAGGCCCCATCATCTCAGCCAGGCCAGATCCCCACCCACTCACCCAGCCAGCCAAGATGGTCCTCCCCCAGCAGAGCCCTGCAAAACCAGGCCTCTTGGATTAGGTCTTTTTTTTTTTTTTTTGGTCGTGGTGCCTGAACTCCGAGACTGGGCACTGTCCCTCAGCTCTTCAGCTCAAGGCTAGTGCTCTACCACTTGAGCCACAGTACCACGTCTGGCTTTTTCTGCTTATGTGGTGCTGAAGAATCAAACCCAGGGCCTCATGCATGCAAGGCAAGCACTCTACCACTGAGCCACCTTCCTAGTCCCTGGATTAGGTCTTAAAAGCAATCCAAGTGGAGCTAGGCACTCGTGGCGCACACCTATACTCTTAGCTACTGTACTTGTAGGCTGAGATCTGAGGATCATGATTTCAAACCAGCCCAGGCAGGAAGTCCATGAGATTCTTTTTTGTTGTTGTTGTTTGTCGGTCATGGGGCTTGAACTCTGGGCTTGGGCACTGTCCCTCAACTCTTCAGCTCAAGGTGAGCACTCTACCACTTGAGCCACAGCACCACTTCCGGTTTTCTAGTGGTTTATTGGAGATAAGAGTCTCACGGAGTTTCCTGCCCAGGCTGGCTTTGAACCATGATCCTCAGATCTTAGCCTCCTGAGTAGCTAGGATTACAGGAGTGAGCCACCAGTGCCTGGCATCCATGAGCTTCTAATCTCCAATGAATCACCAAAAAACCTGGAAGTAGATCTGGGAATGTGGCTTAGGAGTAGAGTGCTTGTCTATGCATGCATGAAGTCCTGGTTCCATTCCTCAGTACCACATAAACAAACAGTTGGAAGTGGCTGTGTGGCTCAAATGGTAGAGTGCTAGCCTTGAGCAAAAGAAGCTCAGGGACAGTGCCCAGGCCCTGAGTTCAAGCTCCAGGACTGTCAAAAACAAAACAACAAACAAAGTGGAAGTAGAGTTGGGGCTCAAAGCAAAAAAGCTTAAGGATGCGGACAGCGCCCAGACCCTGAGTTCAAGCCCTACAACCAAAAAAATAAAAGCATTAGTGTGTTTACTTGTTTCGCTAGAGAATCATCCTAGAAGCCATCACAAGCTGCTGGGCCTGGTGAACGTGCAGAGGGAGGAAGAGAGGGAGGAAGGGAAGGAGGGAAAGAGTGAGGGGTGGAGGACTTCAATGTCAAAAGGCTAAAGCCAGAAGCAGCCCACGCAGCCCCCTGCACTGACTGCAAACCAGTCCTAGATGGGTTTCTGCTCAGCAGCCCAGGGGCTGAATGGGGTGCTGGGCCCAGGCATTCCTCCCAGACCTGGGGTGCCCAGACAGGCTGGAGAACCGGCTGGACCAGCCACAGCAGCGAGCCCCTCCTCCCCCTGCAGTGAGAGTGAGGGGTGGGGGAACTGGCACTGCCCTTGCTCACAGACAAAGTAGATTCGCCCAGGTTGACTACCACACAGTCCCTCCACACCCAGGAGTGAGACACCCCGATCTAACACTCCAGACACACCTGGCTTGCTGTGTGCCTTCTGGTAAAGTCCTGCCCCTCTCTGGCCCTCAGTTTCCCTCTGTAAAATGGGAAGCACGGTGAATAGATTGACCAAACCCACATCCAAAAACAGGACTTTCCTTCTTTTTCTAGCTCTCCCTATGTTCTGCACTCCCTCCCAAGACCCCCGTGCCTTGTCCATCTGGGGACCCCCCCAGCCACTCCAGCCATCCCTTCTGAGGCAGTGGGTGCGGGCTGGAAGCTGAGGCAGCACCCCGGAACCAGCTGTAGCTAAGCCCTGTCCCCACAAACACACACCATCACCACCACCAGCCAGCTCCCCTGCCGACTTTATCTACTAATTGCAGGGTTGTATGATGCCAGCTGCTTCCCAGGCCCCCGGTGGGAGTCTCCCCAAGAGCAGGGGACCCTGGGAAGCCCACAGACCCAACTGTGCTGACATGCTCTCCCTGGCACTCAGTCCCCTCCCTGGAAGGGCCCCCCCCACAAGAGGTGACCAGGAAGCCAGGCCCTTCCCCCACCCAAGCCCAGCTGTGGTCTCCACTCAGGACCTGCTCCCTCCTCATTCGCTCTGGGATCCATCCTGACAGGCTGGCTGCTATGCCCTCCCTCCACCCCCTGCCCTGCCCCGCCCCCATCTCTGCACCTGCCCTGCACCCGGGCACTGGTGACAGCGCCACAGGGGCTTGGAGATGTGCCCCTCCCCATTCAAGTTGTGTGCAGAATCCTAGTCTCCCCAGAAAAGCATCAAGTGAGAGGTGGGCCACCGCAAGATGAGGATGAGGAAACTGAGGCCTCAAGAGGGATGGGACCACCGGTGACAGGATCAGGATTCAGATTGGGAGGATTCTAAAATCTGGCCTGCTGGGCTGCAGCCCTCAGCCTCTGTGCCTGGCTCAGGGCAGGTGCTGGAAAATGGTGGGAGTAGACCGAAAAGAGAGGAGGAGGGAGGGAAAGAGGAAGGAAAGGAGAAAGGGAAGAAAAGAGGAGAGGAGGGAGAGAAGGGGGAGGGGAAGGAGTCTCAGCTATTGATGTGTATCACCTTGCCCTCCCTCTTCCCATCCAGAGCCTCCCTAGGTCCTCTAACTTAGACAGATCAGAGCTGGGGGGCCTCATTATCTAGGAATGAAGGGGTCCAGGGAGCCAAGTGGCTTAATTCAGGGTAGCCGGCCACTCTGGCCTGTGAACCTCACTGAAATCCTCTGCTCCTCTGGCCTTCCATTCACACAGCTCCCAGAAGATGCAGTTTAAGAGGCAGCGCTTGCCTGAAGTGCATGAGGCCCCGGCTCCCAAGCCACCATCACTGCAAAGATAAGAAATCATAGATAAGCAAAGGAGCAGACAAGGATTTGCCCGTCCCGCGACCCCCTCTGGGCTGGCAAATGGGAATACAGCGTGTGCCAGCCTCCTTGGGAACATGGCTGGTGGGAAGTTCCCTCCAATCCCCAGTCCCTGAGGCATAACTGAAAACACAGCCAAGACGAGAGGGGTAGAGGCAGAGGGAGGAGCAGGGGCAGGTGGGGCGCTGCTGTGTCATTTCTGTGATACTCCTGAGCCCGTGAGGCGTGGCACAGGTGTGCCAGCCAAGGCTGAGACCTTCGCAGCCCCTCTGAGGTCTCCTGGTGACCCAGAAGCAGGACTTGAGCCCAGGCCACTCCCCAGAGTGGAGACTCACAGAATACCCTGCATGCAGCACACACACCCTGGCCTGGCCCTGAGGGGCTGAGATCTGGACAGTGTCCCTCCCTCCTGCACCGCAATCCTCACTACCATGGTCCCTGTCCCTGTCCCCATCCCTGTCCAGCTGCTGGCCTCCTTGTTACTCCTTCAACACCGCAAGCCTTTCCTGCCCCAGGGCAACCAGACATGGCTGTTCCTTCTGCCTACAAACAGGCAGTCTTTGTGTGTGTGTGTGTGTGGTTCAGAACTCAGGGCTTCACATTTCCTAGGCAGATGCTCTACCATTTGAGCCACACCTCATCCCCTTTTGTTTTATTTTTCAAAGAGGCTTTTTTTGCCCAAGCCAGTCTGTGTGTGTGTGTGTGTGTGTGTGTGTGTGTGTGTGTGTGTGTGTGTGTGTGTGTGTGTGTGTGTGTGTGGCTGAATGTAAGGACTAGCACTGTGGCTCCGCTTGCCTGTTTGAGTTGCACTGCCACTTCCAGCTTTTTGCTGGTTAATTGGAGATGAAAGTCTCAAGGATTTGAGAATGTCTGCCCTGGCTGGCTCTTGGTCCTCAGATCTCAGAGCACTGTGTAGATGGGATTATAGACATAAATCACTTGTGTTCTACCAAAGGTCAGAGGCCTGGAGTCTTTGATCAAGATCCTCTCTCTGTGTTGAGAGTGAGCTGGCATTACAGGGACTAACCACTGTGTCTGGCTTGTTCTTTGAAACTGTGGTCTCCTTTTTTGTCCAGGCTGACCTCAAACTATAATGCTCCTTTCTCTGCCTCCCAAGTAGCTGGGTATATAGGCATAAGTCACCTTACCAGCTTTCATTCTGTGTGCATGCATGCGCGCCGGTCCTGTGGCTTGAACTCAGGACCTGGGCTTTGTCCCTGAGCCTCTCTATGCTAAAGGCTGGCGTTCTACCACTTGAGCCACAGCTTTTTCTGAGTAGTTTATTGGAGACAAGAGTCTCACAGACTCTCCTACCTGGGCTGGCTTTTATCCTCAGATCTCAGCCTTCTGAATAGCAAGGATTACAGGCTTGAGCCACCGGTGCCCAGCTACCAGGCCCCATTCTTACTCTAAATGTCACTTGCCAGAAGAAAGAGACTATTCCCTCTCCTGTACCCCAGGATCCCCCTGCTCAGCCCCTTGGCATTTATTTTTCCAAGTGGCTTCACCTTCTGAAATTATTGACTGTATCAGCTGGCTTGTGTTGCCTTCCTGTTCCCCAGATCACCTGTAATTTCCTCCTCTGTGCTCACCTAGGAACCTAGCACCTTTGCCTGCCACGTACGTAGCTCATGGTCACAGAGCACTGGGTGGATGAATGAATGAATGAATGAGCAAATGAGTTTAATAAATGAGTCCTCTCCCTCTACATTCTTAGGTCCCTGCTCTGAGCAGTGCCCAAGGCCAGCCCAGAGCTCAGGTCAGCCAAAGTCAGCAAAAGCTGGGGTAGAAAGCTAGGGAGGCAAATGGACTGGGCAAAGTTTTATTTTGAGAGGAAACTCAAAGATGCAGTGCTATTAAAAATTGATATTTCAATGAGATAATCCTTCTCCTAGGCTTTTAATTGATTGTCTAAAAAGCCTTCCTACGTCGTTGGGCTTCTTTCTTTGCAGGGCCCATTAATTTTTTTATGGACGCACACGCTGGAGATAGGAAGGGCTGCCACACGGCTTCAGAGATAGAAACCAGGGCTCCGGGATGAACAGCTCCTCTCCCCGCCCCCTCCAACCTGGGTCTTGGCTCCAGATGCCCCACAGGTGGGCAGGAGCTGAAGGTGAGAAGTGGGGACCTCTGGACCTCACTCACTCCAGGTATCTGACTCCCAACTGAGAGGTCCAAGGGGGAGGAGGAAGAGCAGATGAGTGGCAGGCAGGCGGGATGTCTGGTTCTGCCCAGTCCCCTCTCTGGGTCTCCATTTCCTCACAGGTCTGGAGGAGCCCAGGCTCAGTGCATACTCATGTACACACACACACACACACACACACACACAAATCTGGCTTGCAAAGCCCACAGTCCTCTCTGTGTGCACCTGTCTGACGGGTGTCTGGCCCCATTGGGTTCTTCCCTCCCTCCCCCTCCCCCGCCAATCTCCTTCATCAGCCTAGAACCTTCTGTGGCCTCCCTTCTATAGGCTGATGAAGGAGTGACAGTGTGCCAAGACTGGGTGGAGCTGGTGACACCCCCCCTTTTTTTTGGTCAGTTATAAGGCTTGAACTCAGGGCCTGGATGCTGTCTCTGAGCCTTTTTGTTTGCTCAAGGCAAGCACTCTACCACTTTGAGCCATAGCACCACTTCCAGTTCTCTGGTGGTTTATTGGAGATAAGAGTCTCATGGAGTTTTCTCCCTAGGCTAGCTTTGAACCATGATCCTCAGATCTCATCCTCCTGAGTAGCTAGGATTACAGGTTTGAGCCACCAGCTGCCCTGGCTTTGTGATCCTTTCTTAGAGAACCCTCCCACAGCTGTCTTGGGACGGCAGACCCTGGCACAGGCAATCTTGACAGATGGAGCTCACCAGCACCTGCCTTAATGCCTGAATGTTGCCTTGGTATTGGCAACAATTTGTAAAATGGGAGGGGGACAGGGTCCTGTATTTTTATTTCCCACCAGGCCTTGCAACTTACACACTGCTAAGGAAGTAGGCATAGACTCATCCCCTTTCTGACCATGGCCCGTCCTCCAGGGAGTGACTTTGTCCCTTCTTCTCTCCCCTTTTCCCTAGTGGAGTGAATGACTAATGGGAAGGGGGCAAGGAGGAAGACTTCTACAGGTATCTGTAAACCCCAGACCCTGGGTAGGAGCTCAAAGAGCTCTCAGGGGAACTTCAAATCCAAACGTTCGTCAGCAGGACACTTTGAGCCCTCAGTGTCCAGAACAGATGAGATGTGCATTGATTGAAATGAGCCCTGGAAACCACAATGGCCCTTGTCATCTTTCTGGGGTTTGGGCCTGCCTGCCTGCCTGCCTGCCTGCCTGCCTGCCTGCCTGCCTGCCTGCCTGCCTCCCTCCCTCCCTCCCTCCCTCCCT
>NW_012267322.1:8253295-8259759 GCF_000151885.1 Dipodomys ordii | reverse complement strand
CCCTTCCTTCCTTCCTTCTTTCCTTCCTTCCTTTCTTCCTTCCTTCCTCTTTCTTTCTTCCTTTCCTCTTTCTTTCTCTCCTTCCTTCCTTCCTTTTTCCCTCCTTCCTTCCTTCCTTTTTTTCTTTATTTTTATTTTTGTCAGTTGTGGGGCTGGAATTCTAGGCTTGGGCGCTGTCCCTGAGCTCTTCAGCTCAAAGCTAGTGCTCTACCACTCAAGCCACAAGCTTCCCATCCTGCGTTTTGGTGGAAGTAAGAGTCTCATGACTTTCCTGCCTCGGCTGGCTTTGAACTGTAATCTTCCAGTTTTAGCCTCCTGAGAAGCTAGGATTATAGGTGTGAGTCACTGTACCCAGCCAACACGTTCAAGTTCTGTTACAACTGCATCAACTTGAGTAGAGCCTGCTGCTTACAAGGCCTCAGTTTCTCTCCCTGTGAAGTGGGAATTGCTTTGGAAGCCCCCATCCAACACTGGAGGCAACTACGTGAAAGGGATTCTCCCTTCCTCCCTTCATCTTCTCACTGTTACCGAGGAGGAAGTGTCTGGGGCAGGTGGGGCAGGTGGGCTCTAGTTTCCCACCTCATAAGCCACTTGCTAATTTGTTGTTTGGTGTGTGTGTGTGTGTGTGTGTGTGTGTGTGTGTTTATTGTCTATCATGGGACTTGAACTCAGCCTGGACGCTGTCCCTGAGCTCTTCAGCTCAAGTCTAGCACTCTACCATTTGAGCCACAGCACCACTTTTGGTTTTCTGGTAGTTGATTAGAGATAAGTCTCACAGACTTTCCTATCCAAGCTGGCTTTGAACCATGGATCCAGAGAGCTCAGCCTCCTGAGTAGCTTGGATTATAGGCGTGAGCCACCAGCGCCCAGCATTGCTAACACCTTTTTAGTAAAAGCCTGGGAATGATCAGGAATAGTAATCACAGTTGTGCTAGAGATGGAGCAACAGCTGTGGACTGAGGCCAGCCTGGGCAATGACCAAGTCCCCATCTCAATCATAAGACAGATATGGTGAGCACATCTATAATCCCAGCTGCCTTGGAGGTGTGGCTCAGGTAGGAGGGTCATGATCCAAGTTCTGATCTGGGCAAAAATACAAGATTCTACAAAAAGGAAAACTAAAGTAATAAAATATTGAGAAAGTGGCTCAAGCAGTAGATTACCTGCCTAGCAAGCACAAGGTCCAGAGTCCAAACCTCGGTATAAAGAAGAAAGGAAGGAGGGAGGGAAAGAAGGAAGGAAGGAAATGAAGGTCAGCCTTAGGGGGATTTTACCCAGGACAAATTTAACATCCCTATTTTATGTTCAAGGCATTTTATTTATTCCACTTCTTCCTGAAGCTGATAGAAAAACTTGAAGTCATTTCAAGAAAAGTGTTGAACAAATAATGGGAAATTGAATGTGGCCAAAAGCTGTGCATGCACTGAAAGGCTGGAGCCTGGGGAACTGGCTGTGAGCAGGGTGAGAATTCTTGAGAGGCGTGGAGAGGTCCAAACGAGTGGGCAGGAGGGGACTGCTGTCCCTGGAATATGTACAGTGGATCCAATCAAACTCTCCCCTCTGTCCCTCTTCCTTACCTCCCCCTGCTAAAACTATTTATTCAAGTTTCATTGTTCTCTTTTCTTTCTTTCTTTTTCCTTCCTTCCTTTCTTTCTTTCTTTCTTTCTTTCTTTCTTTCTTTCTTTCTTTTTCTTTCTTTCCTCGGCTATGGGGCTTGAACTCTGGGCTTGGGTGCTGTCCCTGCGCTCTTCACCTCAAGGTTAGTGCTCTATCACTTGAGCCACAGCGCCACTTCTGGATTTCTGGTGGTTTATTGTAGATGAGAGTCTCACAGACTTTCCTGCCCGACTGGCTTTGAACTGCGATCCTCAGATCTCTGCCTCCTTTGTAGCTAGGATTATAGACATGAGCCTCCAGGGCCAAGCTCTCATTGTTCTATTTTCATACATGAAAATAAACTATTCATATTCATCACATTCATCATATTCATATTCATCCTCATTCTCTTTCTGTATTGGTCTTCCCCCATCCCAATGGAACTACCTTGCAAAGAGCCATTATTACCACCATTGTCATCCTCACCATCATTACCATTACCATCATCAAAAGCATCATTACCACTTCCATGATCACCATCAACATCACCACCACAGTCACCATGATCACCATCATCATACCACCATCACCATCACCACCATCACCATCATCATAACCATCACCATTATTACCATCTCTACCCCACTTCACGGCATGATATTCTTACTGCCTTGATGTGCTGATGGTTTTATGAGCATGGACTTAGGTCAAAACTCATTCAATTGTAAACCTTAAATATGTGAAGTAGATTACATATTACTTATACTTCAATAACCACACACACACACACAAATTCCATCATATCTATGCTTTAATAGATCACTTAGTTGTTTAATTCAAAGGCAGAACTCCCACCCCAACAGTAACAAGTGACCAAGTCCCCTCCATCCCTCCAAGGTACGTGCAGAGGCAAGCAAAGAGCTGAGACATAAGCCTCCCTCTTCCCCTGCTGGAGCGAGGCAGGGTACCAGCTAAGACAGTCGTAAGAGCCATCCAGAGTCCAGATCATTGCATAGAATGCCAATACCCAGGAATCAGGAACATCTCAAAATACATTCCAACACTGAGTTGACACAGATGTTAAAATGATCTGACAAGGATTTTAAGTGGCCATTAAAAAATGCCCTGATGATTGATTACAAATATGTTTGAAACACAGAGAAGAGTAGAATGTCTCAGCAAAGAAACAAAAGATGTAAAGGGCTCAAATGGACATTTTAGAACTGGAAAACACAGTATCTGGAATTAAAAGCTCAGGAGGTGGGCTCACCAGCAGATTAAAAAAGACAGAACAACAGGAATTGCCCAATCTGAGCAAGAGAAAGAAAAATAAAAACATGCAGTTCCTCAGGGATCTGCAGATAACAAAGACCTAATATTTGTGTCATTAGAGTATCTGAAAGGAGAAAGAAAGAGGAAATGATTTAAAAAGTGCTCCAAGATTAAGTGTTGAAAAATCCCCAAATTTAGCTGGGCGTCAGTGGCTCACACCTGTAATCCTAGCTATTCAGGAGGCTGAGATTTGAGGATTGTGGTTCAAAGTCAGCCTGGGCAGGAAAGTTGATGAGACTCATCTCCAAATAACCACCAGAAAACTGGAAATGGCACTATGGTTCAAGTGGTAGTAGCCTTGAGCTAAAGAGCTCAAGGACAGCACCCAGGGCCAGAGTTTAAGACACACAACTGACCAAAAAAAAAAAAAAAATCCCCAAATTTTATAAAGGAAGTAAAGCTCCATTTTCAAGAAGTTGAGGAAGTAGAGGACAACCCAAAGAAATGCACTCTCAGACACCATATTCACATTTCTGGAAGACAAAGAAAAAAGTGAAGAGACAGGTGCCAGTGGCTCATGCTTGCATTCCAAGCTACTCAGAAGGCTGAAGTCTGAGGACTGCAGTTCAAAGCCAGCCCAGATAAGAAAGTCATCTCCAGTTAACCACCAGAAAACCAGAAGTGGAGCTGTAGCTCAATGTGGTTGAGTGCTAGCCTTGAGCAAAAAAGCTCAGGGACAGTGCCCAAGCCTGAGTTCAAGCCCCACAACTGACAGAAGGGAAGGAAGGAAGGAAGGAAGGAAGGAAGGAAGGAAGGAAGCCAGGTGCCAGTGGCTCACGCCTGTAATCCTCCTCAGGAGGCTAAGAGCTCAGGGATAGGGCCCAAGCCCAGAGTTCAAGACCCATGACCGACCAAAAAAAAAAGAAAGGAAAAGAAAAGGAAGGAAGGAAGGAAGGAAGGAAGGAAGGAAGGAAGGAAGGAAGGAGGGAGGGAGGGAGGGAGGGAGGGAGGGAGGGAAGAAGGTAAAGGTAAAGGTAAACACCTTGATGCAGCCAGAAAATGTGATACCTTACTGTGGGAAACACAACTCAAATACAGCAGATTTTTTATCTGAAACCATGATGGCCAGGTGGAAATGGAACAATATCATTCAAATGTAGAAAGAAAAGAACTGTCAACCCCAAACTCTATATATCCAGTGAAAATGTTCTTCCAGAATAATGGGCAAGCTAACTGCTTACTGGGTATGGAGGCCTATACTTTGTAATCCCATCACTCAGGAGACAGAAACAGGAGGATTGCAAGTTCAAGGCCAGCCTGAGCTACATAGGAAGACTCTGTTGGGTTTTTTGTTTTTGTTTTAATATAAAGGTAAACTATGGGAGTTTATACCTACCTTGGAAAATAGCTAATGGAATTCTCCAAACAGAAAGGAATCTTAAGAGTTGGCGCCAGTGGCTTATACCTGCAGGCCTAGATGCTCAGGAGGCTGAGATCTGAGGATTGTGTTCAAAGCCAACCCAGGAACTTTAAAACATGTAGAGTGAAAAAACATGGTGCTCAAACAGATGAGCAAATATAATAGATTTCTTCCTTTGAATTTTCTAAATGGTGTTTTCACAGCTAAGATAAAAATTAATGCACCAGGGATATGAATGTGGCTTAGTGGCAGAGTGCTTGTCTAGCATGCATGAAGCCCTGGGTTCAATTCCTCAGAACCACATAAACAGAGCAAGCCAGAAGTGGTGCTGTGGCTCAAATGGTAGAGAGCTAAAAAAATGCTAAATGGTAGAGAGCAAAAAAAAGAAAGAAGCTCAGGGACAGTGCCCAGGCCCTAAGATCAAGTCCCCAGGACTGGCAATACTAGTAGTAGTAGTAGTAATGATAATGTACCATCTTATCAAATCTAAATGTTTGTAGAGGGAATTTAAATTGGAGAGTGTAAATGTTATACTCCCCAAGAGAAGTAATGTTTCTAGACTTCACTCAGATTGGAAAAGTGACCATACCTGTAGGCAGTACCTAGAGCAACTGTAAAGACACTAACCCATACATGCAAAAATAGAATAGGTAAACTAAAATGGAATTTTCCCACAGGAAGACAGGAAAAGAACCACACAATAAAAAACACAACAAAAGAAAAAATAAACAAAACAGCCAACTGAAGCCCTAGCAGCTCAGGTAAGTCCATTAAATACAAATGACCTAAATGCAGCAATTAAAAAGATTGGAAGGTTTGGTTTTAAAATATAATGCCTACTTATTTCAAATATAGTGACATATGGAAGCTTTGAATTAAAGAAAAGATACATCATGAAATCACTAATCAGTGAAAACAATAGAAATGACATTAATATCAGTAAAAGTAGATTCCAGACTAAAGAAAGTTTCAGAAATAGAATATATAATAATAACAAAGTCAACGTACCAAGAACACATAACAATCCTAAATATACAAATACCAAACATCAAGATTTGTGGAACAAGTCGGGTGCCGGTGGCTCATGCCTATAATCCTAGCTACTCAGGAGGCTGAGATCTGAAGATTGCAGTTGAAAGCTAGCCTGGGCAGGCAAGACCATCAGACTCTTATCTCCAAGAAACCACCAGAAAAACAGGAAGTGGCACTGTGGCTCAAGTGGTAGAGCACTAGCCTTGAACTGCAGAGCTGAGAGACAGCGTCCAGGCCCAGAGTTCAAGCCTCACGACCTACAAAAAAAAAAAAAAGATTTGTGGAACAAAACTGGTGTAATTGAAAGGAGAAATGAAGAAATCCACAAGTGTAGCTGGATATAAATTCTCCCTCTCAACTACTTAGAGGACACTTAGAAATTCAGGAAGGAGATAGAAGAACTACCAGACTACAGGATCAAAGGGATATTTATAGACCATTCCACTCTGAAACAGCAGAAGATCCATTGATTCGAATTGCCTTGAACTTACACCAAGATGGACCATAATAACTTGGGCACTAAACAAACTTCAGCAAATTAAAAAAGACTGAAAGCCAGTGACTGTGGCTCATGCCTCTAATTCTAGCTACTAAGGAGTCTGGGATCTGAGGATGGCAGTCAGTTGGCGCAGAAAAGCCCTTAAGATTCTTATCTTCAATTAACTACCAAAAAGCTAGAAATGGAGCTGTGGCTCAGGTGGTAGAGCACTAGCCTTGAACAGAAGAGCTCAGGAAGAGGGCCCAGACCTAGAGTTCAAGTTCTAGAACCTGCATCAAAAAAAAAAAAAAAAAAAGCTCTATCAGTGACACAGAGATAGTGGAAACAATTTTTCAGTTGCTTAGAAATTTAACAATCTGGGGCTGGGAAGTAGCTCAGTGGTAGAGTGCTTGTCTTGCATGCATGAGGCTCTGGGTTTGATTCCTCAGAACCACATAAGCAGAAAAAGCTGGAGGTGGCGGTGTGGTTCAAGTCATAGAGCACTAGCCTTGAGCTGAAGAGCTGAGGAAGAATTAAAAGAAATTTAGAAGCCAGGTGCTGGTGGCTCAGGTCTATAATCCTAGATACTCTGAAGGCTAAGATCTGAGGATTGCAACTTAAATCGAGCCCAGACAGAAAAGTCCATGAGATTCTTTTTTTTTCTTT
>NW_012267322.1:8244825-8249753 GCF_000151885.1 Dipodomys ordii | reverse complement strand
GGACACGCGGGCTTCGCGGCCCTGGAGACGTGCTCCCCGAGGGGACAGGTCACCACGTGCGCCCCGAAACTCCCGCTGAGCTGTCCCCACTCCCGCTGTCCTCTTAGGGGTCCGGGTCAGGACCCCTGGTTCCTGGAGGGGCCCAGCCCAGCGCCTGGCAGCCCCCCCCCTTCTCTGCCTTTGGCCACCTGCTCCCTCTACTCCACATTCCAAGAAACGTTTCTTTACCCTCAGTGGGCACCCCACCTGCAAACGGGGCTCCCACCCCTAGCTCTAGCCCCACGGCCAGCTGCCACCTTTCTTCCCTGACCCCAGGTCCTGTCCACCCCCTACCCCCCCACCAGAGCCCTGGTTCCAACCAAGTGCCTTTGGTCCAGCGCAGAGGGGACATGGGCTGAGCACCCAGGTGACACGGGCAGAGCCCAGCTCTGTGGAGCTGGCCTAGAACTCCAGGGGCAGGACACTACTTTCCAGGCACTTGGATGAAGTCCTAGGGTGCAGGAGTCTGATGAAGACAGTCTGGGTCCCCAGAGTCAGTTCCAGCACACCGGCCAGCAGAGGTTAGGGGCTGGGCCTTGTGGAGTGTTTCTTGGTCCCTTTCAGAGGGACTTGGTTCTGGCTCGGGCTGTTTCTGCTCCTTTTCTGGGATGGGTCACCTAGTCAATCATCTCTTTCTACCTGGGCTCCCTGGAAGGCAGCAGGCTGGACAGGACCCCACCCACAAATCCATCCATGGTGGGGGCCACCTAGCTCCGTCCTCAGGACCGGACACAGCAGCAGGCTGTTCACGGAGGCCCAGCTGGTTCTGCTGGCCCTGCGAAGGGAGAGGGGGAGCCTGTATTGGTCCAGGTGGGTGTTGGTGGAGGAGGGAGCCAAGGATGAGGGCACTTCTGGGGAGAGGCATTATTTGGCCTCCAGATTGAGCTCTGGCTGCCCTAGTCAGCGTTCTAGGAGCTGGGATGGAGTCGAAACTGACAGAGATACCTGGATAGAGGGGAGCTGTCTCTCCAGGCCTGACACAGATGAAGGAACTAGAAAACCCCACAGTGACATGAGTGACAGGACAGGACACTGGGGCGTCTCAAGGGAGCTACCCAGCAGGGCTTCTTGGACCAGGGCAGTCAGGGAAGGCTTCTCAGAGGAGGCAGCCTTTGAGCAGAGATATGAAGGCAGCTTTGGAGTGAACTGGGCTGTGTGAGAGACTGGCGTTAAAGGAGGGACAGGAAGTGAAGTTGACCTTTGTGGGAAGAGGCTGGCCTATAGAATGATGGCGGAGGATGTCGACAGGACCGAGGCAGTGATGTAGGGCACAGCCCCACTTTCCTTGGCTGTTTGGATGTCGAGCCTCTGCCCACCTGGGTATTTGATCTGTCTGCCACCTACTTTGGATAGGACCTGCTATGTTTTGGATAGTGGCTCCTTGGATGTGGATCTTGAAAGTGGCAGATACTCCCTGCTGGCCCCTGATAAAAATCTCCTTGGAGGAGAGAGACCAGAAGGGTAGGCAGGGCAAGTGGCCCAGGTTGGGAGAACCCACCCTGCAGATAGCATCTTCCTATGGGTGGAGCCAGATGACAGTGAGGCGAGTCCAGGTAGGGTTGTTCCCCAAGCCTTGATAAGATCCGATCATTGGCAAGGGGGGGGGGGGGAGAGGCCCAGCCAGGCAGCCGCTTCTGCTCTGCCATTGGCTCCAGCCTCAGCGAGTAGCTTTGTTCTGGAGCCAAAGCCTCCAGGCAGAATCCAGGGAGGGAGCTCCAAGTGCGTGCCCAAAGGGGCAGACAGACCGAGAGGGCGCCCTGCCCCTTTGCTGAGCCCTCCCCACCTGCCCTTCCAGGGGAAAAGAACCCCTCCCAGCTGGGCCAGAGCTGCCTCTGTGAAGGAGTCTGGGGTGGCGCAGCCTTTAGGACAGTTACTGTCCCTGTCTAGCAGCTGCAGAAGGCTGGGGGGAAGGATGGAAGGCCCTTGTTTCCCCTCCAGAACCACAAGCTGGTTTGGTGGACAGTCAACTAGTTCTGGCCATGCAGCGTTCACAAGTCCCACGCCCAGGGCTGGGGGAAGCTGAGACTTCACAGCCTCTCATTGGTGGGTGTTGGTGGTGGCTTAGGAGCAATAGGGACAGTGGCCCCCAGTGGGCAGGGAAAGGACTGCCCCAGTTATATATATATATATATATATATATATATATATATAGTATATTTTTATTATCTTGAATCAGATATACAAAGGAGTTGCCATCCACCAAAGCAGTTTATGAATACAAAGCATCTTGAACAATGTAACCCTGTTAAGCATTCTCACCCATTCCTCCAACCCCCCCTTCCTTACATAATTTTAGATTATGTATTTTCATGGTTTTATACACACACACACACACACACACACACACACACACACACACGTATATCAATCATGAACTCCGGGCCTGAGTGCTGTCCTAAGCTATTTTGCTCAAGGATAGGCTCTACCACCTCGAGCCACAGCTCTACTTCCAGTTTTCTGGTGATTAATTGGAGATAAGAGAGAGGCTCAAAGACTTTCCTGCCTGCTGGCTTTGAACGTGATCCTCAGATCTGAGCTTCCCGAGTAGCTAGGATTGCAGGCCTGAGCCACCAGCACCCAGCTTATGTATTGAATTTTTTTTTTTTGCCTTTTAACAAAGCAATTTATCTGTACAATGCATCTGATGCATTATCTGCCCCCTACTTTAATCTCCCCACCTCCAAGTTGTAAAGTTCATTTCCAACATAGTGTCTTGTATGTTTCATAGCACTGTTACAATGGTCAACCTGGATCCTTGTTTCAGCATTTTGCTGGTCTTGGGGCTTGAACTTGGGGCCTGGGCTCTGTCCCTGAGCTTCTTTGTGCTCAAGGCTAGCACTCTACCACTTGAGTCATAGCACCACTTCCTGCCCTTTCTGAGTAGTTTAGGAGTAGTATTGGAGATAAAGAGTCTCCCAGACTTTCCTGCCAGGGTTAGCTTCAAACTGTGATCCTAAGATTTCAGCCTCCTGAGTAGCTAGGATTACAGGCATGAGCCATCGGAGCCCTGGCTTGTCCCCTACTTTTTGATTCTTCTTGGGCCCTCAGGGGGCAGCTTGAGGACCACCTCTCCTGTTTAACCTGGTTTAGTCCCTCTGGAGGTCAGATAGGCACAGGTCAGCCTCTGGACCTCTTCCTTACCTTCCCAGCTCTGCTTTGCCACACTTTTTTGGTCCCAGGCTGGCTCTTGGCTCCTGCAGACCTCCCTAGGGACTGGGTGCTGCCAGGACTTCAGCTCTTCTCCCCTCAGGCTCCCCACAATGTCCAGTGTCCCTGATCAGGCCTTGGTTCTGAGGCTGTAGCCTGTGCCAGATGCAGCAGGGGTGCTCTGGGAGCTGGGCAGCCTGTCCCAGTGGCTACTGTGGTGTGGAGAGAGTGGCTGATGGTGCCAGAAAGGAGTTGGCTTCTGTTGGGCAGGTGGGCATCTACTGTGTGGTGGTCTCACAGCTCTGACTGGGCAGCAGCTTTTGAAAAAGCAACAAATAAAAGAAATCGAACCACAAAAGTGCCATCAAACAGAGACCTTGGTGTTTTCAAGGCAGAGATTCTGGGTTGAGAATGGCTTTACTTCCTCCTTGAAGTACACAGATTTAGTCTTCAATTTGGAACCAGTGGGGAAAGCGAGGCATAGAGCTATTATTACATGGCATGCTCAGGACCACACACACAGCCTACTGGACTCATACTCTGGCTGGGCCGTGTCCAGCCTACCTTGATAAGCCTGGTGGCTTCTTCTGTCCGTGGACCCCAGCCAGCAGCCAGCCTTTTGGATCACCCTGGAGGGGAGCCCCTCCTTAGAGCTGGTCCTTGTCTGGAGACGAGGCAGCCACTAAAGCAAGCAGAACAGGCAGAGCTGGGGAACTGGCCCCTCGGACTGCTGGGACCCCCGTGTGGCAGTATTGGTGAAGACTTGCCGGAGGAGGACGTGTGCCAGTGGTGGTGGTGGGGATCTTGGGCCCCAGGAGTGTGGTAGAGGAAGTGGGTGGCAGAGGGGCCCTGAGCAGCTGGGGGCGGGGGATGCAGAAGGGGAAGGAGAGTATTTCTCTTAGCTCCTCCCCTTGTGGCATCTGCCCTTGTTAACACCTCTAGGCAGTGAATTAGTACAAGCTGGGGGTGGACTCAGCGTGCTTGCCCTGGGGGCCCCACTTGGCAGCAGAGTACCCAGCTCACCTCAGAAATACTCCTACATTCGCACCCGAGGCCCAGGAGTCACGGAAGCTGTGTTAATGGCCTGCCCCTGAGGCTCAATGGCAGGAAGCAGCCAGAGGTGGCCACAGGATGACATTCCATCCCCAGGCTGGTTTCTATCACCCTTCCAGAACTTCTCATTCATCCCTGGCTGGGTGCCCTGGGCTTGCTGTGTGTCCTTAGTCTGATAGCTTACTCTCTCTGAGCAACTTTCTTTTCTCATCTATAAAATGAGGATGTTAGTCAGGGTCATTGCTGAGATCTCTCTGAGTCTGTGTCTGTGTTGTCTATAGACTTGTCTGTGTTCCCATTTCCTGCTGGCATTCAGTTCTGCCACCTGGGGGCTGTGTCCTGGACCCAGGCCTTGGCTAGTTCTCACTGTAATTAACTCTTGTCCATGCTCTGAACACAGGTTCTGCTGGGCACACCAGACCCAGTGTCAGTGGGGGCCTTGGCCGTACCCTCAGCCTGGCCCCCTCTGCCCAGGGCCAGGGCCCTGTGTCTGCTTCCACAGTGGCCACCTCTGGCCAGCCCAGCACATTCCTCAGACTTATCTGGGGACCCGCCCCCCTGGACTCTGCACTCCCACCCAGGAAGCTGCCTGGGGCAGGAGGGCAGGGCCTGAGCTGGTGAGCCCCAGCCTCTCACCCAGGGCTAGAGGAGCCAAGTACAGGACAGAGTGGGCGCGGGCGGGGGGGGGG
>NW_012267322.1:8173878-8244775 GCF_000151885.1 Dipodomys ordii | reverse complement strand
GGCGCTGCTGAGACCACTTCAACAGCTCACCTTCAGCCTCCGGGAGCTGGGTCCTCCCTCTCTCCGGAAGCGTCCCCTGAAGTCTTGCAAGCAGGGGTGGGGTGTGCCTGGTGGGTACCCCAAGTCTACCCCAAAGTTGTAACAGGACGGAGGGCAGGCCCAGGGCCCAGCTTGGCCCACCTCCACAGCAGGAGCGGAGCCAGCCCTCCCAGGAAGGGGTTAACTGCCAGCCCCAGCGTGAGGGAGGGGACTGGGCTGGACCATTTTCCTCGCCCAGCTTCCACCTCGGTTTTCCTGAATGGTTCTGCCGCGCTGGGGTGGGGAGCACAGGAGGAAGGCTGGGTGGAGGGAGGGAGGGAGGAGTGTGGGAAGAGGAAGAAAAAAGAAGCCGAGCCGGGAGACAGGGAGACAGCGAGGGGAAGAGAAAGATGTCACTGTCTCTAATCTCCCCGTCATTTGTGTTCCCAGCAGTGGTGAGCGGAAAGAGCTAGAACAATGCTGAGGTAGGCCAGGTGAGGAGAGCCCGGACAGACCCAGCCCGACTGAGCAGAACGCCTGGAACAGGTGATCGGAGGAGCCAAAGGCCAGGCCACCTGGGCGCCCCTCCCAGCCTCCTGGGCCCAGCCCCGCATCCCAAACACGGCCGGGCAACCATGGCGACCAATTTCAACGACATCGTCAAGCAAGGCTACGTGAAGATGAAGAGCAGGAAGCTGGGGGTGAGCGACCCTCATGGGGCCCCTGCTGAGGATGGGGCTGGAGGCTTGGCGTGCAGGGTGTGTGCTGTCTGCCAGCACTGGGCACCATGCATTTGTGGTTCGAGGTTTCTAGCCATAGGCTGCCTGGCATGTGCGGGGCTCTGCCTGTCCCTCCCCCCCAACCCCTTCCTCGGCCCCAGCAGGGCGGGCTGGCATCTCCACCACTGGGCAGGCGGCTGCCCCGCTATTGTTGAAGTTGTGGAGTGGCAGCAGCCAGCAGCTGTGTCTGAGCTGCACTGAGAGCTGCTGTCAGTGTCGCCAGCCTCCAGCCACCAGCCTCCAGTCGCCAGCCTCCTCACACCCCTGCTTCCCACCCTGCTTCCCACCCTGTGTGCCTTCTTTTCTTTAAACTGCCTATTTCCCCACTGCCTGCTGCTTCCCAAGCCTAGACACCCATCATCTTCTCAGATGTTGGTACGTTAAACAAGTGTTTGGAAGGAGCCTGGCTAGGGTTGGGGGTGGGGGGCAGGATAGAAGGGTCTGCTGAATGAGAACTTGGGGCCCAAAGGGGACTCAGTGTTCCGGGACGGCTACTTTCCTTTGAGTTTGTGGTGGCCCTGTGCTTGCTCAGAGATGTTTGCCCTCAAACTGGGGGCTGGGAGGGAGAATGGAGATGAGGTCTTGGAGAGGTCCCCTTTCCTACCCCTTGTAGGCCCCAAGCTGGGGAGGGTCCCCCGGGGCATGACAGGGTGTCCCAGAGCTGCCTCTTCCCACCTCCACCCCCAGCAGGAAGGGGAGCCCTCATGTTGGTGGCCCAAGTCTCTGTTTTATCCTTGGTCTCCGTGTCCTCTTCCTCCGGGGTGGGGGGTGGTGATGGAGCTTCTCCACTCTGCCTCCGTGAGGTGAAGGACTTGGTTCTCCACCTGGCCTTGCAGAGGGGTGGCTCCTTTGGGGTTCCTGAGGTCCAGGGGGGCAGGGCAGTAGCCTCAAAGCACAAGGTGGCAGGGCAGTGTGTGCATCTGGAGTCTTGTTGGATTTGAATCTGTGGCCCAGCCTGGCCCCTAGACTGGTAGAGTTGGCTCTTCCTCACGTTCTATCTCAGAGCACAGAACAAAGAGCAAGGCTGAGGCCAGGCAGGGAAGCTCAGGGAGCTGGAAACCCATTGCTCCTCCCTGTGTGTGGACCCAGATATGAGTCCTCAGGAGTCTGCAGGACTGAGGCCCTGGCCTGGCCACAGCTTGCCAGGAAGGCGCTGGCCACAGGGACAGCTACTTGGGATTGTTCTCAGACGTGTTCTCTCAGGAGTCCTGGGAACCAAAGTGGCAGGTGTGCAAGCAAGGGAAAAGCCTGGGAGGTGGGGTGCGGCCTGGCGTAAGCAGAGCCCGCGTCTGTCCTGGAATTCAGCTGCCCTCTGAAGACTGAGCCTCCCTTGTCCCAGTGTGGGAGGCTGCAGTTACCTCAGGCAGCTGCTTTGCCTCAGTCCCCAGAGGTAAGAAGGAGGGGCTTTGAAGGACCTGAGCCCCCCTCCCACCTGCCAGGGCCTCCCTCCCATGCCTGCACAGAGAGCCAGTGACAGCAAGCTTCCCAGGCACCGATCAAAGACCCACAGAAGTGGGAAGGACGGCTCTTGGGTATGGCTCCCTGGGGCTGTGTCTCCTGTAACCAGGCAACCAGAGTGCTTGAGCCCCCAGCCTCTGCCCCCCCCATCCATGCTGTTGGCAGTCCATGGCTCAGCTTGGCAGCATGTCTTCATCCATCCATCCATCCATCTGTCCACTTACCCACTGCCCTTCTTCATATTATCATCCCTTGTTCAACGGAGATCTGGAACTGAGACTGCCTTGGTCCTGGGATCCGAGAACACAGCACAGACTGCTATGGCCCAGGTGGCCAGGCCAGGCCCAGGCTGAGCCGGGGTCAGGGGTGCAAGGCCAGGACTAGGACCTTCCCTCAGGGTGTCTGCTAACCCCAGAGTGGCCAGTTCTCAACCCCAAGAGGTCATGAAGCTCTGGAGAGTTTTGGTGGCAGTGGACACAGAATCCCGTCTTCCCAGGCACTGTGCTGGAGGAGGAGGGGGAGGCAGGCAGCTGTGGTTCTTAGCCCTGCTCCAGCCTCGGGAGGCTGTGCTTTGCCCGTGGAAACAAGGAATGACCCCCATCCCTTTGCTGCAGGATTGGCAAGAGGATGAAAGAGGAGGTGAGGGAAAGCTGTGAGGGACGAGAGGAATGCGAGCCACACCACGTGCCTAGGCCGGCCTGGAGAACAGGGCTGTGGTGCTGTGCAGGCCCTGAATGAGGGTCCCGCCATCCACATGCGGCAGGTGGTGCTGCAGGAACCCTGGTCAGAGCGGACTGTGTGGCGAGACAAATGGACAACCTGCCATTTGTTACTGCAATTTCCCTTGTGGGTGCCAGCTCTCAAGTGAGGGTAACAATAGAGCCCAAGACTGAAGGGTGCTGATAGGAAATGTACAGGCAGAAAACACCCTGAAATTGGGAACCACTCGTGATTGCTGTTGCTACTTGGGGAGGTGGTGTCACTGTGGACTTCTAGCCCTAGGTTTCCTCCAGGCAGGGCTCCTGGAAGGGCTGTGCAGCACCGCCCCCTGTGGCAGACCGGGGTATCGGCAGCGCTGTGAGTTGGGTGGGAGTGGTCCTGGGAGGCTGATCCTGTCTTGTCCCTCAGATCTACCGGAGGTGCTGGCTGGTGTTCCGGAAATCCTCCAGTAAAGGGCCCCAGCGGCTGGAGAAGTATCCAGATGAGAAGTCGGTGTGCCTCCGAGGCTGTCCCAAGGTTAGGGGTCCTGGGCCCTAGCTCCCCCTACCTGCAAGCAAAGAGCTCCCTCCTGGGGGTGGGCAGAGGGAGGTACCCCAGCTCTACTAAGTGCTTTGTGGGTACTGTCCCAGGTGACTGAGATCAGCAACGTCAAGTGTGTCACCCGGCTCCCCAAGGAGACCAAGCGGCAGGCAGTGGCCATCATATTTACTGATGACTCAGCGCGGACCTTCACCTGTGACTCAGGTGAGGCCCTGGGGCTTCAATACCAGCCCGCCACCCCCACCCCCACCCCTGCCCATCATGGCGGCCAGCATGGTCCAGCAGAAGGCAGAGCAGAGCTGTGATTTGGGTGGGGAAAGGGGACTGTGGAGAGTGCAGACTGCAGTTAGCCAAGGCCCTGCTGTCCCTGCCATGCCTGATAGGTAGGAAACTCAAGCCCAGGAAGACGGGTAGGCTGCCGAGGCCCCTGGGCCAGCCCCACGATAAAACACCATTTTCTCCAGAGCTGGAGGCAGAGGAGTGGTACAAGACCCTGTCTGTGGAGTGTCTGGGGTCACGGCTCAATGACATCAGTCTGGGAGAACCTGATCTTCTGGCTGCAGGGGTGCAGAGTGAGCAGACAGGTGAGGCCTAGGCCCGGGTGTGGGGCAGGGAAGAGTGGTAGGGGGGAGCAGGGGGAGGGAGCGCCAGAAGACCCTGAGCACCTCCACCCAGTTGTCTGCTCGGGCTCCAGATCGTTTCAACGTCTTCCTGCTGCCCTGCCCCAACCTTGACGTGTATGGCGAGTGCAAGCTGCAGATCACCCACGAAAACATCTACCTCTGGGACACGCACAACCCCCGCCTGAAGCTGGTCTCGTGGCCCCTGTGCTCCCTGCGCCGCTATGGCCGGGACGCCACACGCTTTACCTTCGAGGCTGGCCGGTAGGAGCTTCTCACCTCCCACTGTCCCCTCCCCCCCCCCCCCGGATCACGATGGTGACTGCCTTGCGCTGTCCCCCATCTCTCCAGGACCATGATAGTGACTCCCTCCCCCTTGCCGCCTGTGTCCGCAGGATGTGTGATGCGGGAGAAGGGCTCTACACCTTCCAGACACAGGAGGGGGAGCAAATCTACCAGCGGGTTCACAGTGCTACCCTGGCCATCGCCGAGCAACACAAGCGCGTCCTGCTGGAAATGGAGAAGAATGTGAGGGTGAGGTGGGGGACAACGGGGTGGGCAGGCCAGTGGCGGGGTCTCCTGCCAGCTCGTGTGCAGTGGAGGTGGCCTGGGCCCTGTCCCACAGCTAACGAGACACTCCTCCTTACAGCTGCTAAACAAGGGCACTGAACACTACTCGTACCCCTGCACCCCCACCACCATGCTGCCCCGCAGTGCTTACTGGCACCACATTACGGGTTCCCAGAACATTGCCGAAGCCTCAAGCTATGCAGGTGAGTCTCTTGTACCCAACATTGGTGGAGGGCAAGGCCTCCTGGGCAGGGCTCTTCTGCCCTGGTATGGAGTTCTGAGCCTGCTTCTGTGCCCACAGGTGAGGGGTATGGGGCGGCCCAGGCCAGCTCAGAAACAGACCTCCTCAACAGATTCATCCTGCTAAAGCCAAAGTCCAGTCAAGGGGACAGCAGCGATGCCAAGACCCCCTCACAGTGACAGCAGGGCTGGTGGGCAGCGATGACTGCTAGGCCACTGAGTACAGGGCTGGCTGCAGCCCCCTGTGGAGAGCCTCCCGAGGTTGTTGGCCAAGAGCCTGAGAAGGGGAGCCAGGAGCTCCCACCTCACCCCTAGGGTGAGGCCGGACCAAGGAAAAGGGCTGGCCATACCACTTGAGCATGTGAGGGGCTGGAGCTACCATGAGACTATATACTTTTAAGGATTTTAATATATATGGCTTATGACATTCTATATTAATGAGATTTCCCCCTCTATCCTTCCCCACCAACACACATTCTTTAAGCCCATGACCAGACCATGGTCAAAGCTGTTTTTGAGGGCAGCCGTGTCTGTTCTCCACGGTACCTATCACTGCCGCCCAGGACCTGATGGAGCTGCTGGGACCAGGGAGGCGACAATCAGAACTCAAAGCTGGCACTGCCTACTGGCTTTTCCTAAGCAGCCCAGAGACCAATACAGCAGGTGGCTTCTGTTCCTTCTGTTCCTCCGGCCTCGAGTGGCGCAGGAAGGCTTTGACTTCCGTTGTGCCACTTAGCAGCTTTGCACTTGGAGTTTTAAGCAGAGGTGACATCTGGTTGGGCCTCGTTATTTCTGCACAGGCTCCTTCCTGCTCAGTAGGCCAAGATGCCCTGGGGGAAGGGGGTGCCAATTACCTCAGAAGTGGAGGATGACTGGGGCTTATTCCTGCCCGGGCTGGGCCAGGCAGGAAGGCCACAGCAAGAGTGCTATGGGGAGCAGTCCTGCTGCCCCTCACGGGCAGAGGTGGACAGCACCCCAAGCAGAGTCCCTTGCCCTGGGCTTGGTCATCCTGTGCTGGAAAG
Organism: Dipodomys ordii; assembly: GCF_000151885.1. Classification (NCBI taxonomy): domain Eukaryota; kingdom Metazoa; phylum Chordata; class Mammalia; order Rodentia; family Heteromyidae; genus Dipodomys; species Dipodomys ordii. Next base: position 8,238,808 of record NW_012267322.1, on the reverse strand, counting down.
CTCAGAATCCAGAGACTCTGCCATCTCCTCCCTACATGGTGCTGAGGCTCCCTGCTGAAATGCAATTAAAGCAATTGATTTTCTAGTGCTGGTATTTATTGACTACCGTGCAGAAGGGCTATCTTTCTACCCACATCAAAACTTAGGTTGCGTGGTTCTTTTGTTTATATTGTTTTTTTAATACTATGGTTTCTGATTTGTGGAAACAGACCTTGTAAATAACCACTATTCATGTTTGTGGCAAGGGGGGGTGGTGGTGATAGAGAGGTCCCCTCCCAGAGGCGTCCCAGAGCCAGGGAGGTGGCAGAGCCAGCCCAGCTCTGAATGTGACCCAGGGAACAGCCACCCAGAAGAAAGCCAGGCTACAGAGGACCCGGGGAGGGCAGCAGAGCGGCTGGCTCAGCTAGTGGCACAATGACGCATGAAGGAGATTATGTTGTGCTCTTTATTGCCAAAAATAAAAACTTTGAAAAAGAAACTATTGCTAATCAATAAGTATCCCTTCCTCTGCACCAGTCGCTTAGGTTTCTCCAGGCTGCACAGTGTACTGCTACCCATGTGCTCTTCCCGGAGCCTTTGCTGATGGGATATGTGGGGGGTGGCCTTCGCTCTGGCTTCCCCCGGCCAAACACCCCAAGCCAAGTGGTGCTGGCAGAAAAAAAAACCAAAACACAAAAAACCCAGCACACCTATTTGGGGGAAGAGGGGATGTCTAATGCTATTCCCAAAGAGTTACTTCTCAAATTACAGACACCCAGGAATCTGAAGTCCCTTGGGGAAAGGACTGAGTGAATATGCTGGCACTGGCTCTGATCCTAACACCAGGAAACTAGGGTACAGCTGTGAAAATTCCTTCATTTGGAATCAAAGAGCTGGAATGATCATGAGAGAAGTCCAGCTCAGTGGTCTCCACAGAGAAGCAGCATGTCCCCCTAGTGGTGTTACTAAGAAACTGGATGGAAGGGATGGATGCAAGGGATGTGCTGGGTTATGAAGAGCTCTACTGGCAATCCTTAGCAGGGCTAGGCAAATGCAAAAGTAGAAAGCTGTCTGCCTAGCCAGGTGTGGTGGTGCAAACCTGTGGTCATGTGTTTGAGACCAATATAGCCTACGGGGTAAGAACCTGCCTCAAAAAACAAAGAACCAAAAACAACCACCAAAAAAAGTATCCTGGTATTCTACCTGTAACCTGATTCTTGCTGGTACTGATGACTGCCCAGAGTTTGAGCAGTAACAAGCAGTCCAGAGCCCAGAAACTACAGGGGCTCAGGGGAGACCTGAAATCCAGCCGTGGTCTGCCTCAAACTCCTCCTTTGCTGACACAGGTGAGCTGCTGCTAGTTTATAGTAAGTACATCACTCTGGATCTCATGGCTTAATTGAGTCTGTAAATCACTCAGCTTCTTCTTCAATCCAGAGAGGGCTGAGAGGACAATGGTTTCAGGGCGCAGAGAGCCACAGGACTCCACGTTGTAGTAAAACCTAAGAGGCAGGAGCGCAGTGAGAAATCTTAGGAGGTAGACACAGATGAGCCACCGGCCCTAAACCACCTCTTCCCCCTCATGTGACTTCATACCTAAGGGAAACGTGGCCTTGGCACAGAGAAAACCTAGGCAGTGATTCATGCCCACCCTGCAGATACTCAGGGAGCCACAGCTATGTTCCACACTGCAGAGGGAGGGAAACCAAACAAACAGTGCCCCAGGCTGCAGCCCCTCAGTTTGGACCTAAATGGCCTCCTTAGAAAGCAGAACACTGAGAACTGGGCTCACTGGAGGGCTCTTCCCCACAGCCAAACAGTATGAAGCCCAGCCGAGATTTGCATGTATCATTATAGTTTGGCAGTTGGTGGCCTTCCTGGAATGCTGGCGAAGGGGACCCCCAACAACTCTTATGCTTACTGTCTTGTGAGACCAGGTCTTACCTCTCAGGCTTGCCGTTGGGGTCATAGGGAGCCTGTGACTCATCCTCATCCAGCTCCGAGTACTCACTCTTTGGCCTGAGGTCACAATGTAAGGTCAGCAAGGGCAGCTACTGCTTTTAGGGCACTTCAGCAGAGGTCTTGTCCCCTCACCCCAAATTCCCACCTTCCCTCCAACAGGAGCCTACCATTCCTCAGGTTTGGGGTAAACCGTGTGCCTCAGGGCATTGTCTGGATCATATTCAAAAGCCACCCCTGCCGTGGGGTTCCACTTGGCATGTTCCTTGCCGAAGCCTTTTTTGGCATAGGCTCGAAGTCTGAGCTCCTGGCCCTTCCTCAGCTTGACAATGAGGATGTCTGTGGGGAGAGGCATGAGTTAGGAATGGGCCAGGAGTGGCATAGTTCTCCAACTTCTAACCTGGAGAGCTGCTGGAAAACCCCCCCAGACCTGTCAGAATGGGTCTAGAGCTGGACACAGTGGTTCATGCCTGTAATCTCAACTAGTTGGGAAACAGAGATGGGGAGGATCTCGGCTTAAGGACAAGACAGGCAAAGAATTAGTGAACCACTCCCCTCCACACATATACCATCTCATTAGTAAATAAGCTAGGTTTGGTGGTAGGACCATAAACTCAGTTACTACGGAAGCCATAGATAGGAGGATTAAGGTGTGAGGCCATTAAGGGCAAAACAAGACTCTAAAAAACAACCTAAAACAAAAGGGCTAGAGGTGAGACTCACATGGCAGAGCACTTGTCTAGCAAGTGCAAGGTCTTGAGTTCAAACCACAAGATGCCAAAACAAACAAGCAAGCAAACAACATGGTCTGGAGCCAGGCAACATGAGATGAGGCTGCGCCTGGCCACACAGTGCCGGGTCCAGGTGCCTGCGGGCCCCAGCACCTTACCATCCTGCTCCACGTAGTCATTGGGGTCGTTATCGCGGTTCCGGGATGTCACCTGTACAACGCAAACATGCGTCCATAAGCCACTCAAGTCCCCGGCACCCTCTGGCCTGTATGTGTCAAGTCACGGAAAGGGGGTCTCCACCCACAAAGTGCAGCCTTCTCAGCCCTCAGCAATCCCATGGCCTAGGGCAGGGTGCCTGGGCAAAACAGCACCATGCCCCTCTGCTCAGGAATCCAGAACCAGCACTTGTCTCAGAAGGACCTACTCTCCAACCTGGCCCACAGGGGGCCAGAAAGCAATGCACAAGGGCCCTGGATAGGCAGACTGCACCGACACTGACCGGAATGACCCGGGGGCTGTTGGAGATGAGGTCTCGGGATGTGACGTGACGTGTCTGGTCTTCATTACACCGCACATCCAGAGTGAACTCCACTGAGCACTCGGGGCAGAACTCCTCACATGTACAGTCCTGAGGCCAGAGATGAAGCGCCAAGTTTATGACAGAAAAACATAACAAAGCCCATTTGGACCCCCTGCTTCAGTACCCAGCTCCTTTAAGTTTCTTTATCTGCAAAGTTAGCTGACCACAGTCCCCAGGCTCCTGTGGCAGCAACAATCTGGTACACCATCCCCAAGGACAGCATAAACTCAGAGACAACCTATACACCCACTGGCCTCCCACACCCACTGCCACGAGGCCACACAAGAGCCCGAGGCTAACTCTTCACCGCCCTCAGAGGACCCAGGCTATGAAGGGCAGAATGCTTCACATGCTGCAGCTCAGCTGGCCATGGACTAGACAGACCTAATAAGCCAGGAAGAACAGAATAAAGTAGATTTCAAGTCTTGAAACACTACCTTTATCTTCTTATGAAATATTTCATCCATACACAAACTGGAGAAAAGTATAATGTACTACTTCACAATTACCACCATCTGCCATTCTTTTTTTTTTTTTTTTCCTTTTTCTTCCTGGCCTCATGAATGCTGGTATTACAGGCCTGTGTCCCAACTAGGGCTCTTGAAACAATCTATTCCTACCTTAGGGACCACATGAATCAACTTAAGCCAAGATGAGTGTTCTGAGAATAATCATACCAGTTTTCTCCCACAGAAATGGAGAGACAAAGGGTAAACAAATATAACAATGGTACTTACTGGACACTATTGAAAATGAACTATACCACTGTGGGTGGGGACAGGAGGGAAAAACTGGCAGAGAGCTAGAAAAGGGTGACACTGTCCAAAAAGAGATGTACTGGGATGGGAATGTGGCTTAGTGGTAGAGTGCTTGCCTAGCATGCGTGAAGCCCTGGGTTCGATTCCTCGGTAACACATAAACAGAAAAAACTGGAAATGGCACTGTAGCTCAAGTGGTAGAGTGTTACCCTTGAGCAAAAGTTCAGGGAGTGTGCCCTCGCCCTGAGTTCAAGTACCAGAACTGGTGGGAAAAAAATATACTCTTTATCTGACTTACGTAACTGTAACCCCTATGTATATCACTTTTATAATAACAAAAAAATTAAAAATCACAAAAAAATAATAAACTGTTCCCTCTCTCATACCAGTGAAGAAAACCTGGCATACTCTGACATCTGCAGGATAAGGAGGAAAAAGCAATTAAAGGCTGTAACTTGAGTAGTCTACAGTCATACATGGGTGGGACAGCAATTTTTTTTTTTTTTTTTGGATGCTGAGCTTGGGGCTTAAGTCAGTGCTTGGGCACTATCTCTGAACTTTTTCAAGGCTAGTGCTCTACCAACTATGAGTCACAGCACCACTTCTGGTTTTCTGATGGTTAATTGGAGATAAGAGTCTCCCAGGCTGGGAAGGTGGCTCAGTGGTAGAGCGCTTGCCTTGCATGCCTGAGGCCCTGGGTTCAATTCCTCAGCACCACATAAGCAAAAAGAAAAAAAGCCAGAAGTGGCGCTGTGGCTCCAGTGGTAGACCACTAGCCTTGAGCTGAAAAGCTGAGGGACAGCACCCAGGCCCAGAGTTCAGGCCCCACAACCGGACCCCCCCCCCAAAAAAAGTCTCCCAGACTTTCCTGGCTGGGCTGGCTTTGAAACATGATCCTCAGATCTCAGCCTCCTGATTAGCTAGGATTACAGGCATGAGCCACTGGTGCCTGACAACGTTTTTTTCTTTTTCTTTTTTGTCTTTTGGTACTGGGGATTGAACCTAGGACGTTGTTACACTTGCTAGGCAAGCACTTTGCCACTGAGCTACATCCTAGCCTTGTTACATCTTTTTAAAAATCTTGGGCTGAGGGGCTAGGAAGGTGGCTCAGTGGTAGAGTGCGTGCCTTGCATGCATGAGGCCCTGGGTTCGATTCCTCAGCACCACATAAGTAGAAAAGCCAGAAGTGGCGCTGTGGCTCAAGTGGTAGAGGGACTAGATCCCACAGGCAGATCTCCCAGGTACTTACCATTCCCTCTACTCCTGTCTGCACTCACCACAGCCTGCTGTTAACTCCCTTCAGTCTGCCAGGTCTCTTCTTTAACACTTCCCACCATAAAGATGCTCAGAGTGAATGGGTGTTCTCTTGTATGGCTGGCTAGTAAGCATCCTGAGGCCCTGAGCCTTTCCCGTCTTGGTCTCATTAGAAGCCCTACCGTGGGCTTTATACCATGTCTACATTGACTTTCTAGACTATGGTTCAGGCCAAGCGAGAAGAGAATATGTCCACAAAGATTCCAAAGAGACCCAAGGCCTTTCCCCAAGCCCACAGTGCAGCCACCACACATACCCGAGAGTATTGCAGCTTGTCCACAATGTCATCACTGGTGAGTGGAATTAGTCCTGGAAGACACAGAAAAGCACTGTAAACAAGAGTCAACAACCACCTCCTAAAGCTGGAGAGGCCTCTTCCTCTGACTCCACACACAGTTCCCTCCCCCTATTTGAACACCAGCACTTACCAAGCCTGTGAGCAATGAACTCATCATGAAGGACAGAAGAATTGGCATCAATCTGAACCCAGTCGATGGCTAAGCAATGAAGAAGCAGAACACAGTTAGAGGGACTGGGGCTACTGCAATGGTAGAGCACCTGTCCAGCATGCCAAAGACCTTAGTTTCCATCCTCAGCACCACACACCAAGATGTGGGGGGGGGGGGCCCACACGTGTGTGAAGTTTTGCCACCAAATCCACCCTCAGACTTACAGCAGTGTTCTTACCATTGCTAACTAAATTGTAGAGGCCTGGGTCAGGCTTCCTGAGTTTCTGATTTCGCAGTACTAGAGTTGGGCCCCGGAAATTGCATTAAACAAGAATCAAATGCTTCACTTCTGTGTCCAGGGATACCACATAAGAGGGAACATTAACTTTGAGCTGGAGGTTTTCCTGAGAAGCACTTAAATCTGTTACCCATGCCAATACCGAATCTAAAAACAAAAACTATTTGGGCACCTAAATATTACAGAATGCCTTACAGAAGAAACAGACTTATTTATGGGTCACACCAATAGTTCTTCAATCACTCTATCCTTCAGTGGGCAAAACATACTTGTTAGAAAACCTAATCTCGCTCACAATTCATAAACAAATATCTACACAACATGTAGTGCCACTACAGCTGGGCACTGGTGGCTCAAGCCTGTAATCCGATCTACTCAGGAGGCTGAAATCTGAGGATCAAGTTTCAAAGCCAGCCTCGGTAGACCTTAATCTCCAATTAACCACCAAAAAGCTGGACGTAGAGCTGTGGCTCAAGTGATAAAGAGTGCCATTCTTGAGTGAAAAAGCATCCAGGCCCTGAGTTCAAGCCCAGTACTAACACACACACACACACACACACACACACACACATGCACAATCCAAGAGATTAAAGGCCAAAGGGGCAGAGGTACTAGGAGTAGAGGTCACAGAGGCCCAGACATGGCCAGACCCTGATGTGCTTTGTCTGCAATGCTTCCCAAACCAAGCAAGGACTATAAGCAGGTCCCCTGAACTCTTCTCCCTGGCATGTGCTACCACCACTTCCCCTCCCCTCCCACCTTGCTTCCCGCAGGTGAAAACGCTCACCCTCTGAAAGCCAAGACTGTCCTCCATGCTACAGAAGTCACCACACCCTGCCTGTGAACTCCTAAGCGCTCATAAATTTCTGTCCAGATTCTCCTTAAGACCCCTATTGTGCTTTGTCTAGTGTCACATCCGTGTACGACATTACCTCCAGACTGGCAATTACGTACTTACACACATGTGGCTGAAACAACAGACTCATAAAACAGCTAAAGAAACAGACAAGCAAGATGTGGGGCGTATACACAATGGAGTACAATTCGGCCATAAAGAAGAATGAAATTGTCATTTTGCAGGGCCATGGAGGGAACTGAAGATAATCCTGTTAAACAGAATCAGACACTCTCAGAAAGTCACCTAAGTACATTGGAAACGTGTATGAGAATGTCAGCACTCCCGTTTTCTCCGTACCCTCACCCTCACCAAGGACGGCAGGAACGGGGGTCGCGTACCTATTATGGGTACCTCGGCGATGAAGACTCTTCGAATAGAATTGGCCACCCTGGAGGAGAACACGTAGCCTGAGCGGCGTGAGGGGCTCCGCGGGCCGCCCCTCTCCCTCCGCCGCCCCCCCCCGGCTGCCCGGCTCCCCGCCCGCCCCCCGCCCCGCCCCGCGGCCCCCACAGTTCCCGGCGCCCCACAGCGGCCCCCGCAGGCCGCCCCGCTCCCCGCGCCCCAGCTCGCTCAGGAGGCACGCCAGCCCCACCCCCAGCTCCACAGCCCTTACGCCAGGTCCGTGTTCTCGATGATGAACTTGACGTTCTCGTCCGTGAGCTCCGTGATGCGCACGGTGGGCTGGTTGGCGTACGGCATCGCGCCCCACGGCCACCGACCTCCCGCGTCAGCACCACTGCGCCTGCGCGTCTACAGGCCGCGGAAGTCAGTCCGTGGGGCACCGCCCCTTCCGCCAAGAAGCACGCACACACAGCGCCACCTGCTGCCCGGAGGCCGGTACAGCCCCAGAGTTTTCTAATCCCATAGGCTTCAAAATGTTATCAGGTTCCACCATGTTGGAAGGTGAAGTGGTAAACCGTACTCCACTGGCTGAAGCACTTACAGTTGTAAGCAAAGATACATACAGATGCATGTTCATGCCGGTACTGTTTGTAATAGCAAAAGATAAAACTAATTACATTGGTTTTAAATAAGACCTGCTTAATACACATGTAGGAATATTATAATAAACTTTTTTTTTTTTGGTGCTGGTCTTGGGTTGGAACTCTGCCTGGACACTATCCCTGAGCTTTTTTGCCGGTGCTCTACGGATTGAGGCAGAGCTCCACTTTTGGCTTTTGAGTTGTTTGTTGGAGAGAGAGTCTGACTTTCCTGCCCAGGCTGGCTTCAGACTGAGATCCTCAGATCTCAATGTCCTGAGTTGTTAGGATTCCAGGTGGGAGCCCCAGGAACCTTGCTTTTCTGTTTCTTTAAATGAAGTAAACATGGCAGACAGTCATGTCTATAATAATCCTAACTATTCAGGAGATCCAGAGGATCACCATTCCAAGCCGGCTTAGGCAGAAAAGTTTTCTAGACTCCATCTCCACAATACCTAGCAAAAAGCCACACAGGAGGCATGGCTTAACTGATAGAGCAGCCAGCCAATCTAGCAAGCTCACTGAAATCAAATCCTAATACCACAAAAAAGTTCATCTATGGAATTCATGTCCATTTTAGCAAAGTATGCTTCGATAAGACACACATCCCTTTTCCACTTCACCCTCATCTGGACGATGTACTTCTATACACCACAGGAAAAGATCAAAGTGCTCTTTGAGGCTTCATCTACAGTGCTATGGAGTTGTGGAGGGTGGGAGCTCATCTCTCCATTCCTAGTGCCTGACAATGTGTGCTGTCACATAGGTTAAACATGAACATTTTTAAGAATTACCCCAGTCCCTTAAATAGACTAGACAGGCTTAAATGGACTTCAAAAAGTGGTAGCTGTTTACCCACAGGAAAGCAGCCTTTACGTAGAACATAGCAGAAACTACGTTTGGGGGGCAGAAAGGTCACCAGAGAATGAAGAGTTTGCTGGAGCAAGGAATGACATCTCTTCCTGACTAGAGTAAGTGCTCAGAGGGGCCTTGCTCCACCCATGCCTCTCAGTACTAACAAATTACTCTGCTGACTGTAAGATGGGTGCTATGAAGGACAAAGGAGATGGCAATGGAATGGACTAACTACTGCTAGAACTTCACAGGGCTTAGAGGCACATATCAGTGGAAAGCCCACATGAAGAAACCTGAGCTCTGATTAACTCCTGATTTGCCCAGGGTAATTTTGCTGACTTAGGCAGACAGCAATGCAGAAGACAGAGATGCAGAGGTCCAGAGTGGGGCCAGGTAGGGTAAAGGCTGACAAAAATCATTAAAGCTGAAGAAAGAATCATGATGGAAGTGGAGGTGTGATGCAAGTAATAGAGCATCAGCTTTGAAAGAAAAAGCCAAGTGAGAGTACATGGCCCAGAGTTCAAGAGTATGATACTAGCACGCATGTGTGCGCGCACACACACGCACACACACACACACACAAAGGAGCTAACTAACAGACTGGGAAAGACCCTGCTACCATCACTTGGTTGGCTGGAAAAAATCTAGTTGCCTTTATTCCTGTAGGTTTTGGCAGCACCAGGACCAGAGCTCAAGGCAGATGGCCAAGGCCAGATAATGAGAAGCGTATGTGTCTGTTCTGTCACGTATGATTTGTGGACCTTATACAGCTCAGAGGCTAGGTATTCCTTACCTCTGAGAAACTACAACAGGAAATTGCTTCAAATATATTTATTATTTTTTACAGATTCATTCATTGTACATATTCTAAATACAGTAACACTCCCACAACGCATCACTGTCCACCCAGCAGGCACCCACCTCAGGCGAGGCAGCTTTCTAAGGGGATCCGCAGGTGTAGCATCTCAGGACAACAGCAAGGAACTTGTGTGCACCCAAGCCTGTGCTCTGCTGGGGATGGACTGCCACCTTGTGGTGGCATTGGACCTGGTGCCTGGTTGCCCCACCAACTACTTGTAAGACTAAGACATGATCAAGGTAAGACCGTGAGGGAGGTGCTGTTTCTGTGGTTTGAGTGCTCAGATGAGAACATCCCTCAGGCTTCACAAGACCAGATGGGTAGTAGGAACCGAAGAAAGTGGCCCAGTTCCAGGCCAGAGTTGTGTTCAGGTGCCTGATGGTTTCCTAGTGGCTGTGGAGTGACTCCAGAGTCCTTCAGTGTGTTTTCATGAACATCTGGTTCCATGGATGATACTTACTTATCAAAGCTCTTTAAATCTAGCTGCTTGTTTTCTTCCAGGAACTCAGGCTGACATCTATCCTTTCACCGGCGCTGGTTCAGACCTGTTAGGTTCTTGAGCTGGTACAAGAATAGTAACAGAGAGCGTGTGAGGCTCACCTCAGGGTCTTCAGAGGGTAAGACTGGGGTTTTCATGGAGGCAGGCATGGCTAAGAGAGGTTCTGGACACACCAGGGGCCTGGAGTCAATGTTGTTCCCTGACACCAGTAATGAAAAGAAGTAGGCATTTGGGATCAAGACTGCAGCTATGGTGTCTGTCTTATTATCAGCTTTCAGTTGAAGGCTACAAACTCTGTGGAGTCAGTGATGCATGCTAGAAATGGCACCGGGCCTGAGTGGGGTGGTAGGTGGGCAGTACTCACCGTCACTGCTGCACCCATGAGTCCTTGAACCAGTGCCTCTCCAGTGGACTTTACCTAGAAGGAATGTGAGTGAGTTTTCCCTGAGTCCCCAGGATGAAACCAAAGGTGGCGCAGATGGACAGCGAGAAAGCCCATGAGTCCAGACAAGTGGAATCTAGATGACCCAACGGATGGGGGAGGAGCCTATGGACAATAGTCACACCTGGGCAAAGCATGACCCTTCAGAAAGCAACAGCCAGCCTTCTTGGGAAGGCCCATAGACTGTAGGCTGAGGCCAACAGGGAGCACAGGAGCAACTAGGTGACCAGTTGTGTACCTGAGAGACAGGGGAGCTGCCTGAAGAGAGTTCCCAAACTGCTGGCCCCCAACTACCTGCTTGGCAGTGTGGCCCATGTTCATGGCATCATTAATCCGGTTTTCCAGGAAGCGCCAAGTGTCCTCGAAGTCTGGGGATGAGTCCTGCATCATCACCAGCTCTGTTGTGTTGTAGATGCCAGCCAGCACAGCACGACGCGTATACCAGTTAAACTGTAGAGACACCCACCAAGGATGAGGGCTGACCACTGCTCTGTGGGTCTGGAGAATTCTGGGTAATTCCCACCCAACACTTTGGGGACTCTGAGGATCCCTTCTGATGTTTTCTTTCCGTCACAGATCCATATGGCCCTCTGGATACCATTACTGTCCTCAACTCGTCTAGGCATTGGCATTGCCTATGAAGTTTAAAACTAAAACTCGGCTGAATGACGCATGCCTATAATAGGCTGGCTCAAGGCCAGCCTATGCTACACTGAAAGACCCTGTCTAAAATAAAAATAAAGAAATAAACAAATGGCTGGAAGCATGACTTAAATGCTAGAGCACTTAACCAGCAAGTATGAGAACCTGATTCAAGCCCTAGCAGCACCAAAAAATAAATAAAAAGTGAACTGCTTGTGTGTAACCCTTTCTAGTTGTGTGAGTGGCCCTGAATTATGTGCCAGGAAGCAGTCCCTCCACTCCGGAACTGCTAGTGAACAACTGTCTTTAGATACCTGAATCCAATTATGACCAAGCCTTAGTGAGCTTGCCAGTAGAGTGGGGCCTGAGGCAGGGCATAACACCTGGGCAGAGCTGAGAGTTCAAGTCCCTGGTGACTTCTGCCAGTCCTGGCAAACTACTCTTCAGAGGAATGGCTTGTCTGCTTGTTTTATTCCTTTCATTTCTCTGCTTTCTAATTTTGTTTCCTTAAGATCTCACACTGAGGAAGTTTATTAAAGCACTCTGTTCTAAGTGTGCTGGGACTATCAGTGTGCCTCCTCTCCTAAGCCCACAAAGAACTACCTTTTAATTTCCTTTAGGAAAGTATATTTGGTTTTTTAATTTCCCACCAGTAATATGGTAACATTAACAAGTCATATCTTTCCTGGTGCCTGTTTGAAGGAGCTTACTGATCTCCAGCAAAGCAGGCCAAGATGAGTGGGAGAAGGGACTTTCTTTTTAAAGCAATGCGTACCTTCATGGCATCTCCCTGTAACCCCCAAAAAATCAGTTTCAGCAAAGACAGACACTGAGGAATTCTGCAGAATTTCCATCTTAGAAGATTGAGGGGAAAAATGGTTATAAAAAGCAATCAAGGGCTGGGAAGGTGGTAGAGCAGTGGTAGAGCACTTGCCTTGCATGCATGAGGCCCTGGGTTCGATTCCTCAGCAACACATAAGCAAAAAGAAAAAAGCCGGAAGTGGCGCTGTGGCTCAAGTGGTAGAGTGTTAGCCTTGAGCTGAAGAGCTGAGGGACAGCGCCCAGGCCAAGAGTTCAGGCCCCACGACTGGACCCCAAAAAAAAAGCAATCACAAGTTGATGCTCAGTGCTGGTCTCTAAGTACCTAGAGCCTACTCTGGCCAAGGAGGGGTCTTCCTCACAGCTTGGATGGGAATGACACCACAGGCTCCTGCAAAGGTTTCTGATAAAAGCCATTTCATAATGGCTTTCTGGAAAAATGTTTCACCCAAGCCATCCTGGGGGTCCTGTAGGCCTGCAGGCAACACTCACATCTGTAGACTGGTCCCCAGCGTAGTGCCACATGTCATCCACCATGCTGGTGAGCAGATTCAGGCTGGGCGGGATGTTGTGAGGGAGCAGGAGGACGCTGAGGGCCTGTGGAGAGAGGATAGAGGGACAGGTACTGCACACAGGTAACAGGTAACAAGCACACAGTAGGCTTGCAGAGTGTATGGAGACAGCTGTAGTTGATTTCCTTCAGCTCACACTAGTGATAGCATCAGTCAGAGGCCCTCCTGCTCTGCCTGGACAAGGCCTTGCCATTTTAACTCTTGAATCCACTGCTGTGACTCACAGAGCTGTTCAGAGGGCCCTGGTCTGGCCTGGAAGCTGCCCAGAAGGCTGTGCTGAATCAGGACAACAGCAAGGGCCCAATAATGTGCTGCTAGGGATTAAACCCAGGTACACAATTGTCCTGGCTTCATACCCAGGCCTGGGCTAGGCAGGCCACAGGGCTGGAATGGTGGACACCTGACATTACACACTCAGTAGTCTTCTAGTTGGACCAATGACACATCATTTCTGATGTGCTTTTTGACTCTGTACTTTACAACTTGGAGAATGGCCCACACTGACAGGCTTTGAGAGAGGGAAAAAGAAGCTTCAGAAAAAGGGCAGCAGTCCTTGGAATGAGCATGCCTTCTCCAAGTACTGTGCCGGCAATATGACAAGCAGTCCCAGTTCCGGAGATCTGGAACACAATAGGGCTATTATTGAGGTAAGGGTGGCCGATTGAATCCTCTTACTATACTAACCTCCTTCATTCTTCCTGTGGAAGGCCTGGGGTCACCCCCAGGCCACTCACATCAAAGCACTGAGACCCAGAGGGTTCAGTGTTGCTCTCTCTGGGGCTCCCAACCTCCAGAGTGTACAGAGCTTTCCTGGGTCTATGGAGTATGAGCTAACTTCCCAGCAGCATAAGGTCCTCTGAGTGGCAGGTGCTGAGAATGAGAAACGCTACTATTTCTGTTGCTTTGGGGCCTGGAAGTGGTCTCTACCCGGGGCCAGTGCTCAATGTACGGGATCAGCATTCTCAGTCTGGTTTCCACTGCATCCCTCAGGAACTGGTCTGTCTTCCTCTTCCTGGAAGAGGGAAAAGAAAACAGTGTATCTCTGGATCAAAGGCAGGGACTTGGGGCTACACTGCATATCAGCCCAGGGAGAAGGTCATCCTGAAGAAATCTGTCAGGACGGGCTGTTGGGCTTCAGAACCATCTGAGAAGCAAGGTTGGTAATCACTCTTTTGGCTCTGCTTGATTTGGCTCCTGGGGATAGCTGCTAGATTCAGGGACCCTAGTTAGTCCTTGCTGCCCCCTGAGAGATAATACCACAGGACTTACTCTGCCTGGCCCAGTTGTACCAGCTTCTGCTCCTCTTCTAGCACTCGGGTAAGCCGGGCATTGCACTGGGTCACAAAGTGCAGAATCAGCTCGCTGCCATCGTTCCCGAACATGCTGGCTGCTGCACTGGAGAGTCCCAGGGACTACAGAAGGCAGAGGACACAGGGCAGTGGGGCCTGGTAAAGCAGCTGCTTCCTGTCTGGCCTTGTTCATCACAGGGGACTGCTCTACAGTGGAACCCTCACTTTTCAGACCACCAGTCTCTCACACCCCATCAGCCTTTGGTACGTAGAGGGTGAGTTAACCACTGGCTCAGAATGGGCACAGGACAGGACCTAATGCTTTCTTTCCAGTGTCCTGTAGTTTTAGCTTTGCATAAAAACTTCTCTGAAAAGGAAGCCCGGACAAGGAAGCAGAGCATTGTGGGGAGATGGTTCTGGAAGCACAGCCTCGGAACACTACCAGAGCTGTTTAGACACTTGTCACTGAATGAGTTAAAACACTCCTTTTCTTGCACAGATCAGTTAAGAGTTAAGGTGTGGCCCTTGCACCTAGATCCCCAACTAATACTACAGGGCTAGGGGAAGCACCCGCAAGCCCTTTCCTGAACCGTTCTCTCTACCTGATCTCTTGGAAATGAGGCCTACCCATCTCTGCCTTTCTCTTTCTCTCTCTTTTTTGGTGGACCTGGTACAGTGCATGTATATTATTTGCTCAATAAATAATGAGCAAAATTTTAAAACATCAAAAAGCTGATGGAGCCAGGCACTGGTGGCTCACACTTGATCCTAGCTACTTAGGAGGCTGAGATCTGAGAATCATGGTTTGAAGCCAGCCTGAGCAGAAAAGTCCCCATGAGACTCTCATCTCCAATTAACACTCAAAAACTTGAAGTGGTACTATGGTTCAAGTGGTAGAGCACTATATTTGAGCACAAAGGGGCTTAGAGACAGTGCCCAGGCCCTGAGTTCAAGCCCTGCAACCAACAATAACAAAAAAAAGCTGATGGTAGTATCTTTGGTGTATCCTAGATGTTTTTTTTTTTTCTTTTGGTGGTACTGAGGATCAAACCCATCCTTTCAATTTGCAGTGAGCAGTGGTGTGAAAGTTTACACATCCCACTCACATGACTTCCCTTGTGGGGTAGTGAAAAGACAAGCGACTGTGAAATTGAAGTGAAGCGCAAGCTGGCCCATGGTCTAAAGTGCCAGCAGCAGGTTGGGATGGGAGACAAGACGGTAATTTCCTCAGTCTATCCTTGAGAACTTCTTACAGGGCAACTCCACACTGTGGCCTACAGGGGAGCTGAATGCTTACTCTATAACAGCAATCTCTTCTAAAACAGAATAACAGTAACTTGCTGAGAGAAATAAATCCAAAATTCTTGAGGGTGTTTCAAACATCATCTTATTAATTTTAAGACATACATATATATATTTCCCAGTATGAACTAGGAGCTGGTGGCCCATGCCTGTAATTCTAGCAACTCAGGAGGCTGAGATTTGAGGATGGTGGTTTGAAGCTAACCTGAGTTAACCTGAGCGTAAATCTGAGCTGAGAGCTTGCGATCTTGAGTTCAAGCCCCAGTCGCAGCACATGTAAGCACACACTAACACACATACACAGACCAGTAAAATTCAGAAAATTCATCATACCTCATAGCTTCATGGGCAGCATTTTTCTTTTTTATTGATGCATTAAAATAGTGGCTCAAGCTGGGCACCAGTGTCTCACACCTGTAATCCTAGCCACTAAGGAGGTTTAGTTTCTGAGGACTGAGGTTCAAAGCCAGCCTGAGCAACAAAGCCTGTGAGACTGTTATCTCTGATTAAATCAGAAAACTGGAAGCAGTGCTATGGCTCAAAGTGGTAGAGTACTAGCTAGCTTTGAGTAAAAAGAGCCCAGGGACAGTACCCAGTCCCTGAGTTCAAGCCCCATGACTGACAAAAATAAATAACAATTAAAAAAACAGTTGCTCCAGGGACTAGGAATGTAGCTTAATGGTAGAGTGCTTGCCTAGCACGCATGAAGCCCTGGGTTCAATTCCTCAGTACCACATAAACAGAAAAGGCTGGAAGTGGTGCTTATGGCTCAAGTGGTAGTGTGCTAGCCTTGAGCAAAAGAAGCTCGGGGACAGTGCCCAGGCCCTGAGTTCAAGCCCCAGGACTGGCAAAAAAAAAAAAAAAGTGGCTCCAGCTAGACACGTGGTGCATACTTCTAATCACAGTATTTGAGAGGCTGAGGCAGGAAAACTTCACACTCAAGGCTAGCCTGAGCTAATACTGAGACCCTGTTTTAAATGACTAAAGTTCTTATTTTGCTGTTGTTGTTGGTTATGAGGCTTGAACTCTGGGCCTCAGCTCTTCAGCTCAAGGCAAGCACTCTACTACTTAAGCCACAGCGCCACTTCTGGTTTTCTGGTGGTTAATTGGAGATAAGAGTCTCATGGACTGGGGCTGGGAAGGTGGCTCAGTGGTAGAGCGCTTGCCTTTCATGCCTGAGGCCCTGGGTTCGATTCCTCAGCACCACATAAGCAAAAAGAAAAAAGCTGGAAGTGGTGCTGTGGCTCAAGCATTTGGGGGTAGCCTTGGGCTGAAGAGCTGAGGGACAGCGCCCAGGCCCAGAGTTCAGGCCCCACAACCGGAACCAAAAAAAAAAAAAAAAAAATCTCATGGACTTTCCTGGCTGGGCTGGCTTTGAACCGTGATCCTCAGATCTCGGCCTCCTGAGTAGCTAGGATTACAGGTATGAGCTAGTGGTGCCCAGCCAAAAGTTTTGTTTTTTAAATACAGAGCCTCTTATAAACAATGGCATTTCAGAATCAAAATATGGCAATTTTGATCACAGACAATTCTTGCCTAATAGGTGTTCTTAGAACATGACTCTCAAGAACCAACTCCATAGCACAATAATTTAGAAACAGGCTGGGCAGGTGGTATATACCTGTACTGCCCATTCATGAGGCTGAGGCCAGCCTGGGCTACATAGTAAGAACCTGTCTCAATACCCCTCCTCCTCCAAAAAAGATCTATTCCATTATAATGGGGAGAAAGAAAAAAAAAATCCTAGACAATCCTGTAGCTATGTGGGGCTTTGACTAGGCTATAAGAATGCATGAGGCCTTTAGCTTCCTACGACTCCAGGCAGCCCTTCCCTCATCAATACACACCTTGGCTCCTTCGGCAATGGCCTCTGCCGTCCAGCCATGGATGGGTACGAACTCCAGGGCTGCTGTGAGGATGCGGTGCTGCAGCTGGTCCTCACTCTCATAGTCCTCCTCCTCCTCTCCGCTCTGCTCTGTGTACCTGGGACATCAGACAGCCCACCTCACTTCTGGTGTGCCCACCAGAGGCCAGAGCCCTGCTTCTCTTCTATGTCAATGTGATGTGGTAATGGCAGGAGGTGGAAGTCTAGTTACCTCCCCCTCGGGCATCAGGGAAGGCATGCTGTGACTGAGCACTTATGATATGAAGACAATGGGCCACCTGGGCTGTAGTTTACAGCTCAGCTCAGAGACTTTACCTGGGCTATCCCAAATTGTAACTGCCTACAAGGGCACAGAGCAGATCCTCAAAATATACTTGTTAATTTTTTTCTGAAAGTACTAGGGTTTGAACTAAGAAAATATTTGTTGAAATAAAAAACTTTAATTAGGAAACCAGAAAAATGAATATTCTACTTACACACATCAGCATTCAATTTCCAGTGGCAAGATTAATAAAAAAAAAAACTAAACCTGATGGAAATCTGAATTAATACCTTTCTGAAAGGTTAAGTTGACTCCACCTGTGTAACACCAATTTAAATGTGCAAATCTTTCTCATATGTACTACTGAGTGAAAAAACAGGTTCTGGAACAGTGTTGAGTGTCATTAAGCATTTATTATATACACAGATAAGTATGAAATATGTTTACAGAAATGTCAAAGAGGCAAAAATGTTAGCCAAGTTTTCTGCGAGTGTGATTTTAGATAATTCTGTTTTATTTTTGTGAACTTGGGTATATTGCTGGGATAGTTCAGAATATTAAAAACAAAGGTACCTTTCCAACAGCCTTAGGAAGGAGGAAAGATGAGGAGGGGTGAAGAGAGAACTGTTGGGAAACAGATACACCCGAGCATGCAAAGTGGCAGAAATGGTTGCTGTTGAGTCCAGGTGCCTACCTGGGGGGTGGATGAGGAGACTCTGAATCAGGTCTTCCTGCCCCCTGTGTCTCAGAATGCTGCTGAGAATAGTCGGAGGAAGGCTGCTGCTTCTGCTCTTCTGAAGACTTGAGCCCCACAGAAGCATGGAAGGCCCGTGGCACCAGAGGTTGTCGGCAGCGGGACACTGAAACATAAACTATGTTTATGTCAGAGACACCAGAAGAGACCCTTTGAGACCCAGAGGACGGCATTACAATGGGGAGGGTATCCTGGGAACTGGTGGCTCATGGCTGTAATCCTAGTTGCTCAGGAGGCTGAGATCTGAGGATCATGGTTCAAAGCCAGCGAAGGCAGGAAAGTCCATGAGGCTCTTATCTCCAATTAACAACCAGAAAATTGGAACTAGTGCTGTGACTCAAAGTGGTAGAGTGCTAGCCTTGAGCAAAAAAGCTCAGGGGCAGTGCCCAGGCCCTGAGTTCAAGCCCCACAACCAACTCCATTTTTTTTTTAAGTTAATTAACTAATTTAAAGACCAACGGGAAAGAAGACAGAGGCTCCTCTGGAACACTCAGCCAAGTGTTGGGTCCTACACAGAAACCTTAAGTCAGATATGGCAGCAAGAGTAGTGAACCAAAGAATAAAAGAACAATCTAGCCTCTTGGTCTATTTTGTCTCGTGGCCTATTTTGATGATTGCCAACTATGTGGAATTGGGCAAACCATTCTCTCAACGTGCAGATTTGGAAATCCACCAATTTAGGATAATAATCTGCATGTGAAGCCCAAGGAGTAGAAAATGTCACATACTTATAAGAACAGAGGTATAAGGAGAAGTTGAATTCAACATGTCAGTTTACAAGTGAAATGCATCTTGATCAACATTATCCTTTCCATCATTTGGGATTGTTATTATTTTGAGATATTATGCCCCTTAGGCTGGTCTTAAACTCAGGATTCTCATGCCTTAGCCAGATTACAGTTATGCCCTACCAAAGCTGGCTTTTTGTTGTTGGTGGTCAGTTGTGGGGCTTGAATTCAGCTATCCCTGAGCTGTTCTGCTCAAGGCTAGTGCTCTAATACTGAGCCATAGCTCTACTTCTGGCTTTTGAGTGGTTAATTAGAGATAAGAGTCTCACAGGGAGTTTTCTGCCCTGGCTGGCTTCAAACCTGGATCTTCAGATCTCAGCCTCCTGAGTAGCTAGGATTACAGTTATGAGCCACTGGTACCTGGCTACCTAACCAGTTCCTTCTTCAAGTGGACACCTTACTGCAACAGTGAATGAAATCCATCCTTACCATTTTAACTATTGTCTGTCTTGATCTGTCACAGCTTTAGTTTTTGTTGCCCTGTAGTATTCCATTAAAAAACATTACTATTTTTGTTGACAGTACTTGCTGTTCAATGTTTAGCCATGATAAATAAGATGCTATGATTGTATTTTTTTTTTGCCAGTCCTGGGGCTTGAACTCAGGGCCTGGGCACAGTTCCTGAACTTCTTTTTGCTCAAGGCTGGCTAGTACTCTACCACTTGAGCCACAGCGCCACTTCCGGCTTTTTCTGTTTGTGTGGTATGAGGAATCGAACCCAGGGCTTCATGCATGCTAGGCAAGCATTCTACCACTAAGCCACCTTCCCATCCTTGTACATGTTTTTGTAGACATATGCTTTCATTGCATTTGGGTAAATACTTAAGAGTGGATCTACTAGGTCTACTTCTACTAAATACATTTATTCTGGAATTCTGTGTAAACACAACAAAAAAAGGTACTCCATTAAAAAATAAGTAGACCCTAGTGTGGTAACCCCACAATTAGGAGAAGCATGATTGTGTGGCCAACTCTGGCTTCATAGGCAGTTTTAGGCCAGCATGGGTGACATATAGTGAGACACTGCCTCACAGAACAAACACAAGACAACACACACAGTATATAGAATAACTCAGGAGCTGTGTGTGTGTGTGTGTGTAATGGGGCTTGAACTCAGGACCTAGGCTCTATCCTGAGCGTTATTTTTGCTCAAGGCTAGTGCTCTAACTTTGAGTCACAGATCCACTTTCAGTTTTTTAGTGGTTAATGGGAGATAAGTGTCAGACTTTCCTACCCAAACTGGCCTTGAACCTCGATCTTCAGATTTCAGCTAGGTGTGAGCCACTAGTGCTGACTAGGAACAATGATTTTTGTAAGAGCCCGGAGCATGGATTAAGTAGTAGACCACCTGCCAGACAAGCAGAGATCTGGAGTTCAAACTCCAGGACCACAAAAAATACATATAGTGTTATCAATAAAACAGAACAGCATTATAAGAGCAACCTGTATATCTTGGTATATGTAAAGAAAAAGTGGAGGAGCTATCTCAAAGTATGACCACAAAACCCGTGCATTTCATGAGAAAACTGGAGTTGAAATGCAAGAGAATGACATTCATATACGAGTCCACATATTATTACAGTGTATTTGCAGAAGATGGTGTTTTTAATTTATAATAATGTACAGTTCTCTCTTTAATCTGGATAGCCAGATGCAGAAATAAAAACACAGCAGGGCTGGAGAGAGCACGGTGGCTTATGCCTATAGGACAGGGGTCCAGGCCAGCCGATGGGGACCAAACCCCATCTTAACAAAGAAGCCGGGGGCCTGTGACCCCTAGTAGGCGAGAGGTGTAAGTGGGAAGGAAAGTAAGACGATTGCGGCCTGTGGCCTCCTGGAACAAAAGGACGGTGAGACCCTATCTGAAAAATAACTCAAGTGGAAATGGGTTGGGGACTTGGCTCAAGTGCTGGAAGCTGCGGGCCTGAGTTCAAATCCCCGTTCTGTCAAAAACCAACAAAACTAGACATAGGGCCCCAATAGTGGCACACTAATGTTGCTAAGTGAGGGACGCTGCGGGAAAACGACTGGCTTTGGGAAAACAATAGAACTGGCCGCCCGGGCGTGAGCTGCCACGGTCCCTGGGTGACCCCGGCCCGGGCACCATGAGAAGGGGGCCAAGACTGCGGGTTCCGCGACCCAGGGGCTCGGTGACCTTGGATGTCCGGCTCCTCACCGAGACTCCGTTAACAGGCCTCGCCCGTGCCCCCGCCCCGCACTGCCCGCGGGCAGACAGCAAAGCCGGCCGAAGGAACTGCTCCACACCGACGCCCTTCACTTCACCTTGCCCGCGGGCCGCCGCCACCGGGGCCTCTTCCGCCCCGCACCCGGCCTCGGTCGACCTCGCGCCCTTCCCTGCATACGTTCCCCGCTCCCAAGCTCGGCCGCCCCCTCACCGGGTAGGCACCGCAGCTGCAGGAGCCTCCAGCCCGCCCGGCCCAGCACGCCAGACACCGCTGCCGCCATCTTGGAAGCGGGCACGTACGCTGACGCTCCCCGACGCGACGGGCAGCGTCGGAACGTCATGCGGCACTTCCGCCCTGTGGGGTCCCCGCGGTGCCTCTTCTCGCGAGAGGCGGGACACGCCGTGGAGCCGGCGACTGCAGAGAGAACCCCGGAGCTCACCGGGGCAGCAGGTGAGCGTGCCCCCGGGTTCCCTGAGCGCCCGACCTTCCCCAACCGTCCTCTCCCGGCCATCTTCTTCTCGTTTCCCGTCAGTCCCGGCCCTCTGTGGGGACCCGCGGAGGCCCCGGAGGGCTGACGACCCGGGAAGCCGATGTGCGGGACGCCGCTGCCCCGGGCTCGCTCCAGGCTCCGGTCCTGGTTGGTGTCTGCCCTTTGGGCGCTTTCCGTATTCGGAGGAGGAGAAGGCCCGAGCTGGCATCTGGGACATCTGGGTCTGCGATCGGGTTCTCACCGTGGCCAGCTGTTGTGACCTTGGATCTCAGTTTCCCCAAAGTTGTTGTCTCGCCGCGGGGAGGGGGGTTACCCAGCAACCGAGCACTGAAAGTTGGAGATACTTGAGCATACAGATAGTCATTTTGAACCCCTCACCGTCTGGGGTTGAATGTTTCCCAAATTTGACTGGTGGGACTGCATGATTTGGGATGCTAGTCTATAAAACCTAAGGCTTTGTCCTGGGGGGCTGGGGGGGGGCCGGGGGGTGACTTGGTGTCTGGGTATGGTCCAGGAATCTTCTCCCTGAGCATTCGTGGGGAGCTGGTGATAACTGGAAGTCAAGTCTGCTTATGTGGAAGCTGGTAATTCTGTAAATTTTGCCCATTTGCATTTAGTCCTCATCCTTTTCAAGTCGTGTTTGGCACACCCTAATCTGAAATTTTCAAAACCTCCAACCTCTTACCTCCCCTTTCCCTCTCTCCCATGAATGTGGAAGACCTCCTAAGCCAAAACTTTTTAAATGTAAAAACTAGATCCTAGTCTTTGGATTTAAGTAAAATATTCCTGGGGCTTGTTTTCTCTTTGTTTTTGAGATGAGATTTCTCTGTGCTTTCCAGGTTGGTCTAGAATTGTTGAACACAAGTGATCTTTCTTGTCACAACCTCCCAAGTAGCTGGCACTACAGCACCAAGTCCAACGCAAGTTCGCTGTGTGGGGGGTGAGGAAAGGGGGGATTGTGTACGTGTACATGTTGAACTCAGCCTGGGCACTGTTCCTCACCTTTTTCACTCAAGGCTTCAGCCACACCTCCACTTCTAGCTTTTTGGTGGTTTATTGGAGATAAGAGTATCATAAACTTTTTTTGCCTGGGCTGGCTTTGAACCATGATCCTTTGATCTAGTTCCTGAGTCGCTAGGATTACAGGTATGAGCCACTGGTGCCTAGATACTATTTTTGGTCACCTAATTCTTAAAGGGAACCAATGGCTAAAGATTTGATGCTTACTTGGGGCTATAGAAATAAGCATTTCCAGACATTATTTTCAGACATCTACTTTTACTTGCTACCAGTTTAGAGGTGGCACAGGCATGTGTGTGCAGTACAGTTGCTGTGGCATCTAGCAAGCAAGATCAAGGACCTGACATTGACTTCTACTTCTCTTTAGTTGTGAAACTGGGCCCTGAGTCACACAGTTCCTACGTGTATTGGCTTGGACGCTGGAAATTTTTTTCTTGTGGATTAAAAAAAAAAATTGAATCACAACAAAAACAAAGCTCTGATGAAGAAGTGTGGCACGTTTGCTTCTAGACAGTTAGAAAACATTGTTTAGGAAATGCTGAGTAATAGTAGAGGCTATAACTATGTTGGGGGAGAGAGGTTAATGCTTAATGTGTTTTATGAGCTCTCTCACCTAAGATTAGGAGTTAGATGGCAGGACATTTTGCTGACATTCTCGTGTGTGTGTGTGTGTGTGTGTGTGTGTGTGTGTGTGTGTGTGTGGTGTGTGCGCGTGCGCGCGCACGTGTGCTGGGCCTAGCCTAGATGCCATCCCTTATCTTTTTCACTCAAGGCTGGTGCTCTACCACTTGAGCCACACCCCCACTTCCAGCTTTTTGGTGGTTAAGTGGAGATAAGAGTCTCTTGGATTTTCTTGCTCAGAGTGGCTTGAAATCCTCAGCACACACGCCTCCTGAATAGCTAGGATTATAAGTGTGAGCCACTGGCAGCCAGCATCCCTGTCTGGTTCATTTTAAATGTGAAGTTGTTCCCAAGTTGTTTACCTTAAAGATTTGCAAGGGATCTTCCTCAACATCACGTGACAATTCAAAGCTTAAAAGTTGTCAGTTCTTGATGGTGCACTTTTTAAGCATTTAAACCCCAAAATTAAATGACTAAGGAAACCTGACTGCCCACTAATGCTTGTTATCCTTGTACTGGGGCTGAGAGTTCAACTGGGGTAATGAAAGGTGGTAAAAGGCTAACAGTGGAGCTGTCCAGGTTTCTTTCTCATGAAACTGGGAGGGATTCACTGGGGAAGGGTAGAGCCAAATTTCCAAGGCCCTGAATCCAGCAGGCTAAGGAGCTTTGCTTTTCTCTAGAAATGAAACTGTTAGTAACTCATTTCTGAAATGAGTATATAATCAAAGCACTGTAATAATTAATGGTGACTAGTGATTGGGCCTGGTTTTTGTAGGCAGAGAGGAGACAGGCAGTCATGAAAAGTGATTTTATAGATGGAAGAGTGCTGTGTACACGGCTTAAATTCAGCCCCAGGGTGGATGGTGGATGTGTCACCTGTGCAGAGGTCAGAAGTGTTCACTAATCA
Organism: Dipodomys ordii; assembly: GCF_000151885.1. Classification (NCBI taxonomy): domain Eukaryota; kingdom Metazoa; phylum Chordata; class Mammalia; order Rodentia; family Heteromyidae; genus Dipodomys; species Dipodomys ordii. Next base: position 8,214,670 of record NW_012267322.1, on the reverse strand, counting down.
GTGCCCCACCCTTCGGCTACCACTTTGTCTTGGTGACTATAAGGTTGGAGGAGGAAGAGCTGAACCCAGTGCTATCTGTTGACCTTATTTCAAGGTGATCACTTAGATCTCCACTGCAGATCAAGTGGAAAAGAAGCTGGCCTGTGGGGAAGTTTCCACGGTTAAACCAGGGCTTTCAGATCCCTGCCCTTAGCTTACCCACAGCTCAGCTCACACTGCATTAGAGGCCTCACACCCTGACCTCTAAACTGGGAGTAACCCAAGTTTAAGGCTGCTCTGTGGGTCAATTGAGAAAATATTTGTAAGGTGCTTTGAATAAATGGCTGACATTTAGTGATAAAGACAGTAGATACTATCAACCACAGCTGATTTAGGATTAAAGTTTTACCTTTTTTTGTTGTTTTTTTTGGGGGGGGTCCGGTCATGGGGCCTGAACTCTGGGCCTGGGTGCTGTCCCTCAGCTCTTCAGCTCAAGGCTAGCGCTCTACCACTTGAGCCACAGTGCCACTTCCAGCTTTTTTTTCTTTTTTCTTATGTGGTGCTGAGGAATCCAACCCAGGGCCTCTGGCATGCAAGGCATGTGCTCTACCACTGATCCACCTTCCCAGCCCCTAAAGTTTTACATTTTAAAGAAGGAGGAAATACCAGTATTCAGTTTGCAAAGTTCAAATATGTTGTCTCTTAAAAATATTTAAACTGGGGAAGTGGAGCTGTGGCTCAAGCAGTGGAGTGCCAGACTGGAGTGAAAAAGATAAGGGACAGTGCTCAGGCCCTGAGTTCAAGCCCCAGTGCCAGTACAGGTGCATGCATGTGGGCACAGGCGCGTGCACGCTCGCGTGCACACACACGTACACACAAATTAAGCGCAAGTTGCATGCCAGTGGCTCATACCTGTGATCCTAGCAACTAAGGAGGCTGAAATCTGAGGATCTCAGTTTGAAGCCAGTCTGGGGAGTCTCTTATTTCCAGTTAACTATCAAAAAAGCTGTTCAGTGGTAGCTCAAAGTGGTAGAGTGCTACCCTTGAGCAGAAAAAGCTTAGGGACAGCAACCAGGTTCTGAGTTGAAGCCCCAGGACCAGCACACAAACAAAAAGTAAGCTGAAAAAAGGGCTGGGGGTTACCTATGTGATGAGCACCTGCCTAGCCAAGTGCAAGGCCTTGCACTGAAACCACAGTACCACCAAACAAAACCGAAAACCATCAGGTTGAGGTTGGGTTATGTCTGCCAGCTTACTTAACCTTTGCTGAATCACACTTCAATTAATACTCTCCAGCCAAGTGATAATAAAGAAGAAATAATCTTGGGCTGGGAAGGTGGCTCAGTGGTTAAGGTGCTTGCCTTGCATGCCTGAGGCCCTGGGTTCAATTCCTCAGCACCACATAAGCAAAAACAAAAAAGCCGGAAGTGGCACTGTGGCTCAAGTGGTAGAGCGCTAGCTTTCAGCTGAAGAGCTGAGGGACAGTGCCCAGGCCCAGAGTTCAGGCCCCATGACCGGACCCAAAAAAAAAAAGTAGAAATAATCTTGCTGCCTCCAACCTCCTTACTTGGCTCTAATCCCCTTCCTCAGCCCCAGCTCTGTCTGGGAAGGTTGGATTGTGAAGTGCTGATGTGTTTCATTTATTCACTAGCATGAGCATTCTCTGGCAGGAGGTTGGGAGTAGGTTGTGATCCCAATCGTACTGTATGATACCGCGTGGATTAAGTTGCACTGTAGCCTCTCAGTCCTAATTCCCCTCTGCTCACAGCCTTTAGGTGCTTCAGCCCTGCAGACATGGCAGAGTTTGGGATCTCGGCTGGCCAGCGTGTGGCCGTGGTCTGGGATAAGTCATCCCCTGTGGAAGCCCTGAAAGAGCTGGTGAATAACCTTCAAGTGCTGACCGGCAGCGAAGGCCAGGTGTCCGTGGAAAACATCAACCAGCTGCTGCAGTGTAAGTGAAATTTCAAGGGAGTGCTACTGATCTCTAGTGCCTTGATCTGAGGGTTTTTCCTGGCTGGCTTATGAAAGTAGAGGCTAGTGGTTTCTTTATGTTCTTGTTCCTTAGTAACTATTCCATGTGTGTATGTGTGTGTGTGTGTTTGTTTGTTTGTTTTGTTTTGTTTTTTGGTCATGGGGCCTGAACTCTGGGCCTGGACACTGTCCCTCAGCTCTTCAGCTCAAGGCTAGCGCTCTATCACTTGAGCCACAGCACCACTTCTGGCTTTTGCTTATGTGGTGTTAAGGAATGGAACCCAGAGCCTCATGCATGCAAGGCAAGCACTGTACCACTGAGCCACCTTCCCAGCCTGCCATGTTGTTTTTTAGAAGCTTACTCTTCATCTAGCTTCCTTTTTCCTTCTTTTCCCTGATACTAGGAAAAGATAGGAAATGAGGAAGACAGGGAACAGGATAGAGCCTCACTGTGCCCTTTGCTAGTAATGGTGGTTTAATAGTGCTGATCAACCAGGTCAGGCTTCATCCTCATTCAAAGCCTGTGGCTGGGAAGGGTTGGGAAGTCAATGATGAGAATCTTCCTTTTCAGCTGCTCACAAGGAATCCAGCTTTGACGTTATTATGTCAGGAGTCATCCCAGGAAGTGCCAGTCTGCACAGTGCTGAGATTCTGGCAGAAATGGCCCGGGTCCTTCGTCCTGGGGGATGCCTTTTCCTGAAAGAGCCCGTAGAGACTGCTGTAGGTAAGGACACACTCGCTGAAAGACAGAACTTGACAAGGTCAAGTCTTTGAACCCACTTGCTCCATCTTCCCGAGCCAGGGATATCATTTGGAGAGCAGTATTTCTGTATAAACCTTATCTTTAGGGATAAATTATTGCTAAAATCAGAGGCAACAGATCTAAAGAAACTGGGATCTTTGACTCATTAGGGAATAAAATAGAAGGTAACTGCTACCTAAAAGAGGCTGAATCATTCAGCAGGTGAAAGCTTAGACTTTGGGATATCCATAACATGGAAAAAGAGGCAACAATAATCAGGCAAGGAGCACGCACCTATAATCCTAGTACTCAGGAGATGGGGCGGAGGGTGGCGGATGGGGAGAAGAGGAGAAATACCTCTAAGAAGAATACAGAAAGAAAAGAAGCAAGTCCCCAAAGTCCCATGCTCTATAACTATTCATCTTGGAAAAAAAAACCATTTTAGCACCTAGTTGAGATTAGTAGTTCCCAGGGGCTGGTGGTAAGGGGTGAGCGGCTCTGAAGGCGTAGATGGTACTCAGTTCCTGGTCTTTATGTCTGGGAGGTAAGATGAGGGGAATGGGCCCAGCCTTCCTGGATTTGGGAGGTTTTTAAATTTTGGGTTCCCCCCCCCCAATTTTGTGTGATTTTATAGTTATTTCAAAGTAGTTAAAAAGTATAACAGAAGTGACTAGGCACTGGTAGCTCATGCCTATAATCCTAGCTACTCAGGAGGCTGAGATCTGGTGGTCATGGTTTGAAGCCAGTACAGGCAGAAAATTCCTGGGAGATTCTTATGTCCAATTAATCAGTCAAAAACTGGAAGTGGAGCTATGGCTCAAAGTGGTAGAGTACTAGCCTTGACCAAAAGAGCTCAGCGACAGTGCCCAGGCCCTGAGTTCAAGCCCCTCAACTGACAAAAAAATAAACAGAAGTTTGATTGTGAAGAGGTAATAATTAACCCATGTAGCTAATGACAGTATCCAAGGGATAAAAAAATACCTTTTTTTGGTTCTGTGACATAGCTGTCATTCAATTCTTGGTTATTTTATTTTATTTTGTGCCTGTCCTAGGGCTTGAACCTAGGGCCTACTTGGAGATATATAGAGAGAAATAGATATAGACATAGATATAGGGGTAGATTTTTTTTAAGCATTTTTTACTTGACTTTGGATCAAAAAGTACCTATACACCTTAGCACGGTTGTGCACCACCTGTATTTCCCAATGCATGGGAATCGAAAGCAGGAGATCTTAAGTGACTATATTTCATCAAATAAAAGAAATGAAAGCATCTCAAAATAAAGTCTTTTGTTATTTATTTGAAACTATAACCTTTTGATGTGTACAACAGACATTAGCATTCTTTGCTAGAAATTGAAACTTTGTTTCATCAAAATATCATGCCTGTCAGAACTTTGCAGAGAACCCTGAGCTGATCATATCAGCATCCTCTGAAGGGTCTCCAAAAAGGCCAGGGCCAGGAAACAGTGATGATGGAGTAACAGCGTTCACCAGCACTGTGTACCGAAAGCATGGTTGAAACTAAAATGCTCTCACTAATGTAAACACAGTGGACAGGGTAGCTTGTTGCTGTGTCAGTGCCTGCTCACCCACAAGGGGAGAAGCGCTTTATTTTTCCTGCTTTGACCTGGGAAGCAATTAACTGGGGTTTTCTTCTTGGCAGTTAACAATAGTAAAGTGAGGACAGCATCTAAACTGTGTTCAGCCCTGACTCTTTCTGGCCTTGTGGAGGTAAAAGAGGTATGTGTGCAGACCACCTTGTTTGCTGGGAATTTGAACCTTAGCTGACCAAACCCACGGTCTGTCTGTCAGCTGTCAGAACAGTAGGGGGAAAATAAGTGACCAGCATAGAACTAGGAAACAGATGGGCTCTTGCTGCAAATGTGAGGTATGTGGTGCCTCCCAATACAAACCTCTGGGAGAAGATCTTGGAAGAGACAGCCCAGCCTGTGGGCGTGGTCTGTCCTGCACTTGTGACTTGTTTATTGATGGTAGCAGCCAGGGTGTGGCAGTGATAGCAGGTACTCTGCAGCTTCTGTTCATCTCAGCCAACACAGATCCTAAGCCTGGGTGAAACAGTAGTGTCTAAACAACTCCCCACTCTCAAATGAAACAAGTGCTTCTACTTCTCCAGTGTTAAAAAGTTTCTCGGGTGTGAGAGAGAATAGCCTCTAACGTCTTAGATGGCTTTATTTTACGTGGACACCATCATTTGTCATTAGTGAAACACTCTCTTCCAAAATGCACTCAAGTCTGAGCATGGAGCATGATAGCTCTGGCAGCCAAGTGGACAGCACTCACTCTGTTTCCAGTGCCTGGTGTGAGATGTAGATTCTTTGTGCCTGCTGTTCCTTATTTTCCCTTGAAGTCTTAAAATTTTTATCCTTGACTCTAAACTAAGGAGTGCTCATAGAAATTCAATTTATACTAAAGAAATATGGAATATGAAGTAGTGACATCCCAGTCCTTGTCACCATCAGTAAGCCTCCAGTGCATTTTTGTATGTCTGTGCAGACTTCTTTCTTATGTGTTTTTGTGAGTTTTTTTTTGGTGTGTTGGGGGAATTGGTCGTAGGGCTTAAAGTCTGGGTTTGAGTGCTGTCCCTGAGCTCTTCAGCTCAAGACAAGTGCTCTACCATTTGAGCCACTGCATCACTTAATTGGAGATAAGAGTCTCCAGACGTTCCTGCCTGTGGCTTTGAATCATGAATCCCAGATCTCATCCTCCTGAGTAGCTAGGATTACAGGTGTGAGAAACTGGTGCCTGGCCTTTCTTACTTTTTTTTTTTTTTTTTTGGTCGGTCGTGTGCTTGAACTCTGGGCCTGGGTGCTATTTCTGAGCTCTTCAGCTCAAGGTGAGCGCTCTACCACTTGAGCCACAGCACCACTTCCTTTTCTTACGTTTTTGCCAGCATATCTATGCACATATTTTTGCTTGCTAGTGTTGAGACAGGGTCTGACTTTAGCCCAGGCTGGCCCTGGACCTGTGATTCTCCTGCCTCAACTTCTCGAATGTTGGGATTACAGGGGTAATCCCACACAAATCCTGGCCCTACATGTCTCTTACATCAGAAAATAAGTCTCTTATCTATCTCAGTATATTTCTTCTCATTTTTATTAGTGATTTCGCAGTAGACCAAGTTATAGACAATGAGTTATGTAACACTCAGCAATTATTGCACTTAAATTTAACACACTTTAACCATTTTCCCCTACCTCCACAATCTGATATTCCCAAGGATTGAAGAAAGGATTTCCCTTCCTTTCTCTCCTTTAAGATAAAACTTCTACTCTTCATTGTGAGCAGGCTTCTTTGTTAACCAACAGGATCAGGTCTGACTTGTCTCTGAGTCATTACACCCCCACAAGGACTAGCACATCATGGCTAATATTTTATAAGTACTTGAAAACTCAGCAGAGGGTAGACTTAAAGCACACAGGCTGACAAAGTAGACCCTAAGGCTCTGATCAGTGAGAAGGGGGATGGGAGGCATGAAGTGGTTTATGCCAGCTTCTATTGGGAGCTTAACACACAGAGATCAGGGTTAGCACTGCAGGAGGACGTGGGACATAGAGAAGTGACAGAGCAAGAATGTGGGCCGACCCCCTGGCCATCTTTAATTGCAGCTGCAGCGAGAGGCCCTGAGCCCTGAGGAGATGCAGTCTGTGCAGGAACACCTAGGATGCAGCGGTGACAGCCTGCTCTCTGTTCAGATCACGGGCAAAAAGCCCAACTTCGAAGTGGGTTCCTCCAGTCAGCTTAAGCTTTCCATCGGCAAGAAGTCTCCTTCAGGTAAGGCCGGCTGTAACCTGGGTGTATTAGTCCCCAGGCCTAAATAATACATGATAGTTTCTTTTTGTGTGTGTGTGTGTTGGTTGTGGGGCCTGAACTCTGGGCCTGGGCTCTGTCCCTCAGCTCTTCAGCTGTAGACTGGCGCTCTACCACTTGGGCCTCAGCCCCACTTCTGGCTTTTTCTGCTTATGTGGTGCTGAGGAATGGAACCGAGGGCCTCATGCATGCAAGGCAAGCACTCTACCACTGAGCCACCTTCCCAGCCCCTACAAGATGGTGTCTAGTGCACTGGAGGCATGAATCACATGTTTAGTTGGCTCACGAGTCTGTTCAGGCCCCAAGCTACTTCATAGCCATGGTGGTGGTAGATAAGATGCCCTGTACCTATAGGCAGGCTCTCCCTATACCTGTGGAGCAGCTTTTCAATTTCAGTGTTAGTGCTGTAATCACAGGCCTTGGAGAATGCTCGTAGACTATTTTTTACAAAGTTCCTTTTTTTTTTTTTTTTCTGTTGTTGGACTCAGTGAAGCCTCCTGTGGACCCGGCTGCTGCCAAGCTCTGGACCTTGTCAGCCAATGACATGGAGGATGGGAGCGTGGTGAGTTGGCCCCCCGCAGGTCACTGCGTGTTCTCCATGATGAGTGTGAACAGCAGCCAGTGTGGAGTGGCTTTTGGACTTGTAGGAGTGTGTGTGTGTGTAAAGCCCAGCGTATGGCTGTGTCTGGCACTGGTGACACTCCATATTACTAGTGATATAAATTTAGCATCTCTGTTGCCCACTTGATGTCTTGTGGACAAGTGTGAAGCGGGAAGCAGTGTCAGCTCCAATGTGTTTATTGGCCCTTGGTCTGGGCGAGGCGCTGAAGGCTCATTGAAGGCAGGATTTTCACACTTCTTTGTCCCACCAGTTCCCACCTTCCCGCAAACACATGCTTGCTCCAAGTCCTACAGCTTATTCCCATGTAAATTAGTTACTAGTTTCCTCCCTGAGCAATGGCCTCTGGAAGGTGATAATGACCCTGGGCACTTGAGAGCGGAGCCTTCTTCCCTGGGGCTGTGGGTCCTTGCTTTCACAGCCTGTGGTTACATCAGCTCTTTCTTAAAGACCACTACTGTGTGGCTGATTGCTTTGAACCTTCTCCAGGATCTCATTGACTCTGATGAACTGCTGGATCCAGAAGATTTGCAAAAGCCTGATCCAGCGTCCCTGCGGGCTCCTTCCTGTGGAGAAGGGAAGAAGAGAAAAGCCTGTAAGAACTGGTAAGTGCTGGTTTGAGCTGGGGCTGCTGGAAGTGAGCCAGTCAGATACTGCCTTGTGAAGGAGACCTTCCCTGTAGGGAGCTGTATGTTCCCACATTGCACGAAAGCCCCCAGGGACGTGAGCAGAGCCAGACCTTTGGTCATGGTGGGTCTCACCTTCTCCGGAGACTCTACAAGAGTCCTTCCAGGGAACTCTGAGGCAGAATCCTGAGTGGGGAGTAACAGCTGGCCAGTGGAAGTGTGGTCAGAGCAGAAATGAACGTCGTCAGCCCACCTGGGTGACCGAGTGTGGAGGGAATGTGAGCAGCCCTGTGGCTGAGGTGAGCTAAGGACACAGACAGGGCTGATCTGCCTGGTTCTGGGGTGGAACATTGGCGTGATGCCAAGGGGTTGCAATGGTGACAGTTTTCAGGTGTGACTCTGTGTTCAAGAGCTGGCATGTTGGTCCCTTTTCTCTGTCGTGATAGCTGTGTCCCCTGCATTACAGCTTGTGTGCTGAAGCCAGGTTTCTACTAGCTTTCTGTGTGTGTCTGTGTGTGTGTGTTTAAAGATTACTTGTGAGATAAGTTTTACTTTTTGCTTTTTGCTTTTTTTTTGTGTGTGTGTGTGTATTCTGGGGTGTCTCTATTCTAAAAGATTGATAATGTGGATGTAGAAATCTAGATTGGAAGTCATTTTTTGTTTTGGGGATAGTTCTGTTGTTTTCTTTGAGGCCAAATAGCTGATTCTTTCTGTAAGACATTTGTGATCCTTTCATGAAAACTTTTTGAGAGCTAGTGGAATCTTCTTTATTCCTGGAATCAACTTGTAATTCCATAGTGTTTTGGTTTGGTTTGGTTTGGTTTGGTTTTGGAGCTGTCCTGGGGGTACTGAAGTCTGGATAAGTGCTATAGCATGGGGTCATACCTCCAGCCCTGTAGTTGTGAATGTGTATGGTCCTGGGAAATAGCTTTAGATTCCTGTTCACGAGTCATGTGTTCTGAATAACCTGTATCTCAGTGTTGGCTCTCACTGCTTCTATAATTTTCTTTTCTCTAACATTTTCCAGTTTTCTTCTGTGCCTCTTTCTAGGAGATGTCTGTTTCTCCTCCCAAATCTCTGATGTTATTATGTCTTTAGATCTTGATTTGTTTTGGGATTTTGTTGGTGATGGTGGTAGTGTTGTTGTTTTTTGAGACAAGGTCTTGCAGCCCAGACTTGTGATCCTGGTGTTCTGTCTCCCCAGTGCTGGGTCACAAGCACCCAGCAACATGGCCTGATTTCAGGCAGTTTTCTTTCAGATGGCCCCAGTTTTGTTCATAATTAAAAGTGGAAGACATCCAGGTGCTGGTGGCTTACATCTGTAATCTTAGCTACTCAGGGAGCTGAGATCTGAGGATCAGCCTTCTAAGCCAGTCTAGACAGGAAAGTCTATGAGACTCTTATCTGTAATTAACTACCAAAAAGCCAGAAGTGGAGCTGTGGCTCAAGTGGTAGAGTGCTAGCCTTGAGCAAAAAAAACCCCTCAGGGACAGTGCGCAGACTTTGTGTTCAAGTCCCAGGACTGATATACACATTTTTTTTTAAAGTGGAAGACAGGGTGCCTGAGCATCTGGGTGGATGTCATTGTTGACGGCTTGATGGGCTGGAAGTTGGGCAGGCCTTGATGGAGGAGGATTGGTTCCATGCTTGGGATCTCTGCTCCTTTCCCGTGAGCTGGCAGGGCAGGCCTTCCGGATGCTACCAGTCCCAACCCTAAGCACACTCTTCTTACCTCCTTTCCACTCGTTCTGGCCGTGCAGATTTATATCTTTGCTGAAGCCAACGTGAGGTGTTGCAGGAAAATAAAGTTTAGTGTCTTCCTTTTTAACCTGTAAGCCTTGGAGTTTGACATTTGTTTTACTAGTGGATGCAAGGCAGGCTGCTTTCCTTTTGAGACAGGTCCTCACCAAGTGTGCGGGTTGACATTACTCAGAGACCCGGAGGGTTCAGGTAAAGCTCCAGGTTTTCCCTCCTGAGGGAAGCGGAGTGGTGGCCGCTCCTCTCACAGCTTCCCCAGGAGCTTCACCCCTTAGCTTCTGTCTTGATACCTGGTAAAGGGAGAAAAGTCTTACAGACCTGGCACTACTGGGGATGTGGCGTTTCTGGGGGATGGCCAGTCTCATTCATCAGCGACTGCTTCTTGCAGCACTTGCGGTCTCGCAGAAGAGCTGGAAAAGGAGAAGTCCAAGAGCCAGAGCTCGCAGCCCAAGTCAGCCTGTGGAAATGTAAGTGCCAGACCAGCTTGGCATTTGCACTCACCTGGGGGGAGGGGGCGGTGCTTGGGAGGGCTTCCCTGGGGTGGGCTCTCCTCACCTGTTATCTTTGGCCTTGTCTTTTGTCTGTCTACCCAGTGGGGGCCTGATACTACTTGGCTATTGAGCTGAGCTTGGCTGGGGTTTAAACAGCTTACAATGTAGGTGTACAACCCCTTAAAGGGACTTTTCTTGACTATTATTTTTTAAACAATTTTTAAATTTTTGTGCTTGAACTGGGCCTCATGCTCTTCTCTTGGCTTTTTTTGTTGAAGACTGACACTCTACCATTTGAGCCATACCTCTACTTCTCGTTTTTTTGCTTGTTAATTGGAAATGCCCAGGCTGACTTTGTACCTTAGTCCTCAGATCTCAGCTTCCTGAGTACCTAGGACTAAGACATAAGCCCCCCGTTACCTGGCTCTAGTAGTATTTTTTTTCATATAAAATCTGAGAAGTTGAAAACCTAGTATTTGGGTTCCAAATGGATTTCCAGCTGCACCCTGCTGCTCCCTGGCTGTCATTTCCTGTTCTCTCTCACAGTGCTACCTGGGCGATGCCTTCCGCTGTGCCAGCTGCCCTTACCTTGGGATGCCAGCCTTCAAACCTGGGGAACAGGTGCTTCTGAGTAACAGCAACCTTCACGATGCCTAGGGGGACCCTACAGGACTCAGCTCCTCCTTCAACTCCTGCCCCACATCCCTCCCCCCACTGTGGGCCCTCCCGCCCAGTTCCTCACTCCCTGTTGCAATCATTTGGGGGAGGGTAGCCGACTGGGGGAGCTGCGTGGTTTTTAGTGCTGCTATGAGTGACTGACCAAGGCCTGAGGGGCTTGTGAACTGCGGAAGTCCTTCTTGTGTTCCAGTGGGGGCCCTGCCCCCACGGTGACTCAGTGATGCGGCCTCGTCCTCCCAGGGAGCGAGGTCACTCATTGCAGTTCTTGGAGCCATGAGCCAACTACCTCATGGCCTCAGCACCGAAGGAATCACTCACTGGTTCCTGTGGTCCCACCCATGTCCCTGTAGTGTCACATCTGTGTCCTGTCATCATTTCTGTTAACCAACAAGTACTAAACTTGCACACCGTGTGTCCGTGGTCACCGGCATGTGTGTGTGTGGTGTCTGTCCTCCACGCTCAGTTTGGACCACTATGGCTTCTTGGTTGAGGAGTGTGGTGTGCAGGGGCTGGAGCGGCCTTGTGGACGGGCCTCCATCTCCTGTAGGCCAGGCCAGGTGGCTCAGAATGTGAGGAGAAGTAGGAGACCCCTGCTGCCCTTGCTGCCCGCCACATGGCTCCTACCACATATTTGGGGAGATCATGTGGCTTTAGACAGGTTTTGTGGTTTACTAAGATATAAAAGTGTTGATTGGTACCTGTCCTTCTTTTGATCCTCTGCTTCTGCTGATCCCCACTGCTGAAGTTCAGCTGGGGCCAGAAGCCCCAATGGGGGCAGAGTTCCAACGAGCTTAGTGAGCACCTCTTAAGGTTGCGCAAATCCTGTGAGCCCCTAGGCTCTCCTCCCCCAGGACTGGGTGAGGTTCTGTGGCAGAAGGGAAGAGATTTTTGCAGTTGTCATTAAAGTTCCCAAGGGCCTTACATTATTAGAAGAGAGATTATGCTAAATGAGCCTGACCTAATCAGTTGATCCTTCACTAGAACTAGAGAACAAAGCTTTTCTTGATAACCCTGCAGAAAGGACGTTGTCTTGCTGAGAGGTTTGTGGGCAAGAAACTGCAAGTACGAGGTGAGCCTCCTGCCCCCACAGAAATGGAAGTGCTGGGGCAGGGATACAGCTCAGACAGGGCTGGTGCACTTGAATCAACCCCCACACCATAGGAAAAACCACCTGTGCTTGTAAAGTCTGCCCGGGAAAATGGCTCTTGCCCCATGCCAGAGCAACTAATTGAGAAAGGTGGTAATTAGTGGCTTTGTTGAGTGGCTAGGTAGATTTTGGGGTGGTTTGTTACTCAGCAAAAAGAAATGGTGTAGACAGGAAGGGGCTCAGGTTCCAACTGCCTAGATGGAAGACACTTTGGCCTCTAAGCTGAGGTTGACCTGAGCCAGCCTTCCCTTCCTGCGCGCCCTCATCACCGCTGGAGATAATGGATACTGGGGCTGAGAAGGTGGCTCAGTGGTAGAGCGCTTGCCTTGCATGCATGAGGCCCTGGGTTCGATTCCTCAGCACCACATAAGAAAAAAGTCGGAAGTGGCGCTGTGGCTCAAGTGGTAGAGCACTAGCCTTGAGCTGAAGAGCTGAGGGACAGCGCCCAGGCCCAGAGTTCAGGCCCCACGACCGGACCCCCCCCCCCAAAAAAAAAGAATGGATACTGTAGTTAGAGGGGTCAGTGGAGCGACATAGGCAGCTGCAGCCTCTCCAGAGAATTCAGAGGAAAGTCAGCCAGCATAGTCAGGGCCTTCGGAAGGTGGGAGGGGTGTCTGGCCAGTGAGCAGACACAGGGTCTCAGCCAGCTGCAAGTCCACAGGGAGAGGATGGGATCCTTGGGTCCATGACTTTGGAGGACACTAGTTTAAGTGCAAGTCTTTTTTTTTTTTTTGGTCATAGGGCCTGGGTACTGTCCCTGAGCTCTCCAGTCAAGGCTAGCACTCTGCCACTTGAGCCACAGCGCCACTTCCAGCTTTTTCCGTGTATGTGGTACTGAGGAATCAAATCTAGGGCTTCATGAGTGCTAGGCAAGCACTCTACCACTAAGCCACATTCCCAGCCTTGTTTTCTTAACTGTAGTCTTCCACCTAGGATCCTTCAGTGCTCATAGGGGACTCCTTTGGGAGTCCCTCAGAAGCAGCAAAGGGAGGGGGCAGTAGGCAAACCATACTGGCCTCAGTTAACCACTGGAACTTGGAAGGGCTGAGACCAGGAGTCTTAGGACTGGATAATGGCAAATCTGCTCCAGGGTGAGGTGCTCCAGCTGCCCAGTTCCCCCCTGGTTGTAACCCTGGCTTCCCAGGGCTGTGGGGGCTGGAGGAGAGAGACCATGTTCTGTGGGCAACCACCCAGCCACTACTGGGCCAGGAAGGGGAAGGTTTGGCCAGTCAGAACACTGGAATCGCTATGCGCAGGTCAACACTGCATCAGCTGAGTAGTTTCTTTTAAAAAATTTCAGGCATGGTCTTGCCACATAGCCTATGCAGACATGGAAATCAATCCTGTCTCAGCTTGCTGAGTGCTGGAATTAAAGGTGTGCACTATCATTACAGTCTGGCTGTATAACCTGGATCATTTCTCAAAACCACCTACACTTGAGTTTCCTTTCCAAAGACAAGTTCGAACCTTCTGGAGCCCAGCCTCGGACAGCAGTATTTTTGCAAAGCTTTCCCAAGTGATTCTACCAGGCCCAAGAGAAACTTCTTCGCCTGGCTCTAGAGGAACACAAGAAACTAGCAAAAGCAGTCACGGCAACAATCTGGGGGGCCGTGCTGTGAGGAGCCCTGGCTGTGCATATGAATATAAACACAAAGTTGCAGGACCAAAAGCAAGATCTTGGTCAAGCCTAGAACTAGGAGATGACTCACTCACCACTTCTCACCCTGGAGTTGAAGCGGTCCTAGAGAAGCACTGAAAGAAATGGGAAGAGGGCAGGCCAGCAGGTGGGAGGGAAATTCGTGTTTTTTCTGGGAATGGTAGGGACACAGCTGCCCCCACCCCTAGTTTAGGCTGAGGCCCCTGTTAGATTTCTTGCACTAGTGTGTGGAGCGTTGAGCATGCAGATGGTCAGCCCACCGGAACTGGGACTTGAGGCCTCAGACCACATCCTCAAAAGCAGACCAAGTGTGTGGGGGGAGGAGGGATTAGCTTTGCCACCTTGCCAGTACTCAGCCGGACATAAGCCTCCAAGTTGATAACTTCAAAAAATACCAAATATGCATGCATGCATATAAATTATGCACACATGGGAAACCCAAGATGCTGAAGGAGATGAGAATGCAAGAGGGGTCTGGGGGGAGGTGGGAGTGGGAATGAAACCGGTTTGGGGTTTGATTTATTTCAGTGCCAGGGTTCGGACCCAGGGCCTCCCTCACCTTTACCACTACCTCACTTTACCACTGAGCTGCAGCCCCAGCCCCCTGATGGTTCTAGGTCTTAAGCAATATGGTAGGAATACAGAGAAAGACAGATGTAGTAAAACATCTGCTAGCAGTGAGGAAATGGAAACATGGCTAGCAAGAATGGATAGTGCTGAATGCAGACAGCATAATCAACCCAAATCACATACATTGAGCCATGTGTGGGGGTCCATGCCCGCAATCACAGTGCTCAGAAGGCAGGAGGATGGAGAGAGTTCAAAGCCAGCCGACTACAAGGTGAGACCCCGAGTCAAGCAAACTCCTCAAACAATAGGATACTACCAATAACATGAATGAACTAAACTTTTGTGAGTCCTGAAAAGTTACTGGTTCATTTCCTGTGGCTTTATCCTGACAGTCCTCTCTGTCTGTGATTTCACTGCAGTCCTGCTGCACACAGAGGGGATGATGACAGGAGGGTGGGGTGCTCTTCAGGGACAGACACCTCCAGGGGCTTCGAGTCGCCCAGTCCTCACCATCATCTCTGTAGTCTGGCCCCTGATGACCCACGGGACACATCTAGCATGCCACCTTTCACCTCCTCAGAGCCCCATGACATCCAGAAACCACACTGAGGCTCAACCAAGCACCAAAGGGCCCCCAAGTTGTCCCCATTTCTAGAGAGAAGAGGAACTTAGCTGTGGTGAAGTCTCCCTAAGCCTAACCTCCCCTGACTCCAGTACTACCTGCAGAAATTGGAGTAGATTTCACTTGTTTTAAAAGGTGAAATTTGTTGGGTGCCAATGGCTGATGCCTGTAATCCTAGCTACTCAGGAGGCTGAGATCTGAGGTTTGCAGTTCAAAGCCAGCCAGGGCAGGAAAGCCTGTGAGACTACTACCAGAAGGTCGGAAGTGGCGCTGTGACTCAAAAGTGGTAGAGGGTTAGCCTTGAGCAAAAGAGCTCGGGGACAGTGCCCAGGCCCTGAGATCAAGCCTCTCCACCACCACCGCCGCCCAACAAAAGAAGAAAAAGAGAAGGAAGGAAGAAAAAATTCACTGAGCATCCCTGGCTAAGTCGAGACTGAGCCCTCACATTATTATGGACCCATTAAATTTATGGAGGTGACAAGTGACAGCCTAAGGAGAATTTATTAATTTACAAGAGAGGAAAGGCATACCATACTGCATAGGTCCATAAAGAACACACAAGGGCCAGTCAAAAGCCTGGAGAGAGGAGTCAGACTGGATAGGGAAGAAGTAGGCTTAGTATCAGTGGGAGGGACAAATCAGAGGACCTGGGCTGTCCTCAGCTGTCTGGTACCTGGCCTAGATCATCTGGGGCAGGGGAAATACTGATGGGTATGTGGGTTCATAAAGGAGAAGCCTGGGGGAAAGGGTTGTTTGGAGGATTTATAATCACACTTTTTTTGGGGGGGGGTCTGGTCATGGGGCCTGAACTCTAGGCCTGGACACTGTCCCTCAGCTTTTCAGCTCAAGGCTAACGCTCTACCACTTGAGCCACAGCGCCACTTCCGGCTTTTTTCTTTTTTGCTTATGTGGTGCTGAGGAATCGAACCCAGGGTCTCAGGCATGCGCTCTACCACTGAGCCACCTTGCCAGCCCCATCACACACACTTTTTTCAACTTGAACTCAGCCGCTTGTGGTTTTCTGGTTGGTTAGTTGGAGATGAGTCTCAAAGACTTTCCTGCCTGGGCTGAAATCAAACTGCAATCCTCAGATTTTAGCCTCCTGAGTAGGTAGGCTTACAGGCAATAGCACTGGCGCCTGGCTGATGCACACTCTTTTTTTTTGGTCAGTCATGGGGCCTGAACTCTGGGTCTGGATGCTGTCCCTGAGCTCTTCAGCTCAAGGCTAGAATCTACCACTGGAGCCAGAGCACCACTTCTGGCTTTTTCTGCTTATGTGGTGCTGAGGAATTGAACCCAGGGCCTCATGCATGCAGCCCACACACATTTTTTTTTTTAATGGTGGCCAGGTTGGATTTAAACTCTTAGGCTCTAGGGATCTTGCCTGGCTCAGCCTAGATGTTAGCTGAAACTACCGGTATGAGCCACTGTACCTGGCCTTGTGGTTTTTGGAGTGGGAGAGCACTTGCCTAGCAAATGTGAGGCTGAGTTCAATCTCTATAGTGCAAAAACAAAAAGGAGGAGGAAGAAATAATGATCTTGAATACCCACAAGAGTAGGGCATAGGAGTGTAAATAGCTTCAGTGCTCATCTCCCTGCCAGGAATGGATGCCAAATAGACAGAGATGGTAAGAAATCTCAGAGCAGCACTGCCTGGTGCTCCTGATACTGCCCAGGACCCGCCCTCAAGTCCTGAATTTTCCTCTCTATCCCTCCAGGCCAGGCAGCACACTTGGTATCCTGTCTCCGGGACCCCATGACAGGAGCCATCTAGCCACAGATACACCTATACTGAGGCCTTGTACAGTACACTCGCTGTCCCCTGAGGCCACGCTGCAGCCACTGTCCTCCCAGAGTTACCTTAGGATTTTATCATAGGGCCGGAGTGTCCTCTACTGGGCATTCTTTGAACATTCTGATTGTAATTCCCATGCTGCACGATAGGTGGTGCTTCCACTCCAGCAATTAAGGCTCCTGGGGCAATTTCCCTCTCTGCTCTGGTACCCCTTGTGGAATTCACCCCCACTGTGCTGATGAAAATGTATCCATCAAATGTCCACTGTGCACAGAGCACTCCCCACACACACACCTTGCAAATGAGTCATGTACCGAGTTGCTTGATCCAAATAGCTGTCCCAAGGAGCTTTGATCCAAATAGCTGTCCCAAGAAGCTTATTGAGTGATGTTTCCCCAGCAAACAAGGACAAAGACACAGCATGGAGCCAAGATAAGACAGGCCAGAGAGGGAGCGAGTGGGAGCAGACGGAAGGACCTCCTGGAAGAGGTGGCTTGGTGCTGAGCTCTGATAGGGAACTGGATTTCAGATGTGAAGGAGCCCCTCCCTCAGCACGCCAGTCCCTGTCTGCTTCCTCTCTCCCTGTTCACCAATAGAGGCAGGTGTCTCCAAACAGTTCCTCCCAGGGCCCCTGGGCCGGGTAGTTCTTACCCACCCTCCTCACTCCCTGACACTGGTTTGCAGCCTAACCTGGCTCCACCTCTTCCCTGCCCCGTGACTTTGAAGTAGTCCTGGATCTCACTTCCTGGAGCCCCTGCCCCTCTTCCCTGGTCTCCCCCAGGACCTGCTGAGTTTACCACATGGCTGATTTCCCAGTTATTGGTGAGGGGTGAGGTTGTAGAAAAAAGATTTTGCCCAGAGCTAAATATACTCAGATCCTCTGGCTCTGGCTTTCAGGGTACAGGGGCCCAGCCCTTGCTCTCCCCACTGTCTTAGGGGCTCCTCTCCTCACCCTTTTAGATAGTTCTTCCTCTACCCCATGTACTGTTTTCCCACTGACCCAGGACTGTGAGTCTGAGACCATTGTTGGAAGAAAACTCAGCCTCAGGGCAGGGGGGTGGGTGGACCCTGGTGTCACAGAGAAGCTGGTTCATCACCACTATCAGCCTCTTAACCAACCTGCCCCAACTGGGAAGTGGACTAGCCTGCAATGAAATGTCTGGCCACGAGGGAGCAGCAGGAGGTCACAGCCTCTTCTGACCTACACTGCTCCAGACTGCTTGGCCTGCAGTGCAAAGACCCGACTTTCCTGACCAAGGCAGCTCCAGCCCTGAGCCACCCCTTGGTAGAGGGGTCTGGAGACTCCCATATCATTCTTCATTGTGCACAGGGTCCCAGCGTGGCTCAGGGAGCCCCCAGTGGGTGGAGGAGCAGGGATTGTCATCACTGGGAAGCTGGGGAGGGATGTCAAACCCAGAAATCAACCCCTGAAATGGGGAAGAACCTGTGGGAGGACCTTCGGCCTGTTGGGAGGGGACAGCTTCCCTTCCCCCACCCCTCACCAATCAGGAACCGTGGTGCTGAGGGCATGGGAGGCTGGATGGGATGGGTTTGGGGAGATGAGGGGCTCAGTCCTAGAACTGGGCTGACAGATCATGCTGGACAAGACCAGGGCACAGGAAGAAATGAGCTGCAGGTTTTCTGGAGTCCACTGGCCTGCATGGAGTGTGGAGGGACAGAGATGTGACTAGAAGTGACTGAG
Organism: Dipodomys ordii; assembly: GCF_000151885.1. Classification (NCBI taxonomy): domain Eukaryota; kingdom Metazoa; phylum Chordata; class Mammalia; order Rodentia; family Heteromyidae; genus Dipodomys; species Dipodomys ordii. The sequence continues at coordinate 8,196,483 of NW_012267322.1, read as the reverse complement.
GGGAATCCCACAGAACCCACTTACACACTCCCCACTCAGCCTGGGAGCCCCCCTGGGATTGTACTTCCGTAATGGAGTCAAATGCACATGGAAGCGTTTGGTCACTCCTGGATGGGAAGCGAATAGAGGTCGGGGGCCTCTGGGAGATTTCAGGTACAGAGGAGGCAGGAGGGGATCCAGGACCCACACAAACCCTGAGAGGAAAGGGCAGCCTGCCTGGTCCCTGCTGAGCCCCTGTCCACACTTCCCTGTCCCGTACCGCCCTGGCCTTTCTCAGCCAGGCCTTCACAAGATGGTTCCCTCTCAGTCTGTTTCCCTTTCTGACCTAGGACAGGCCAGAGTGGAAGCGTATCTGTCCTGAGCCTTGGGGACAGAACAGGCTGATTCAGATTGAGGGAGAAAGGCTTTAATCGGGGCTCCTTTGTGCCATGGGGCCAGTGGAGGCCCATGGAGGCCTCTGGATGCAGAGCATGATGCTGGCCATCTCCATGTGGCCCAGAGAGAAAGTCACGATGATTCAGAGGCCTGAGACTTCCTGAGGCTTTCCAAGTATCTCACAGCCTTCATCGTGTGCTTGGCCTTGGGGTCCGAACAGATGTATTTGTCCTGGATGGTCACCAACCTATGAGGAAGGATGTGGGGTGTCAGGGTGGGAAGAACTTTCTAGAGCCCTATAAGCAGCCCTGCCTTTTGCTAGCCAGGTCTCCGGGGTCCCTAGAAGCAAGAATCTGATGTGGTTATACAGCCATCTGTCACAGATCTTGAACCCCAGGCTCTGATGGCTCAGTGACTCAACCTCCTCCCTCCATTGCTCTGCCTGGTTCCAGCCATCCTAGGGGCCAGGGCTGCCCAGACCACCCTGAGCCTGGCAAATAGGGCTGATGCCAGGGCAGGGGGCTGCCCTCTGTCTGGCTAAGGCCCAGGCCCAGGATGGCAGAAGTGGCCACAAAGCTGTGGCCTGATTGTCCCATTGCAAAGTTGGGGCCTCACAGCCTGTGGCCCTTTTTGGTCCCACTGGAACTAGGGGCACAGAGACCATGGACTGTTCCTCCTGCCCTTCCCTAGTAGCCATCTGGGAGTCCCAGAGCCCACCCACTCTACACCTTCAGTCCCAGAAGTCGGGGTGGTATGGAGAGACTCACACGATAGCATCCTTAGGACACTCGGCAGAGGTCCTGTACCATGCCACCAGCCTTCTGATGGGAATGGCGCCCTTGAAGAACTCCATGCAACACTCCCGGCCTGCATTGGGGGCTCGAGCTGGAAAGAGAGCAGAGCTGGACTCTGTGTGTGTGTGTGTGCAGATGGTATACCCAGGCCTCCCTGAGCCTGTGTGTCTGTTACTGGGTGGGTTCTTGTGTGTGTGTGTTCGGTGGGGTGTCTGTGTGTTGATGTATGTGTGTGTGTGTCTCTGTCTGCTGGGCGGGGAGCTTGTATGGGTATGCATGTTGGTACATTTGCTTTAGATCTGCTTTTCTATTTAGCAACCTTATTTCAGCTTATCTTTCCAAACTAAATGGAAAACATCATTTCAAGAGCTCCTGGAACCAGTTCTCCTGTCTTTAGGTTCCAGTACATTGTACCCAAGCCCTATGAAATAAATAATGCTACAGCCGGGTATGCCTATAATCCCGGCTGTTCAGGAGGCTAGATCTGAGGCTCAGTGGTCATCACCATTGTCTTATTATTTCCTTGGATTGCTTCCCGCTCAGAGCTGCAGCTTTGGGAATAGTTGGGGTGTCAGTGGCAGATGTCTGTGTGGAAATAAGCTGAGTCCTTCTCTCTCACCTGCCTGGACGTGCTGCAGAGAAGCTTCCAGAAGCAGGACAGTCAGGAGCAGCATCTTCAGAGGCATCATGGTTCCAGAAGTAAGGGAGGTCTCTGTGAAGGTCTCTTGACTTGGGGAAAGCAAGTGCCGGCCAAGGTGGAGGTGACTTATTTAACCTCTGGGGGTCATGTCCCGCCTCCTGTCCCCTCCCCCACCCCCTTCCTCCATCTGGGTAATTCAAGGAATTTGAGATGATTCTGTGGAAAGCTAGTCTTGGAATGTTTGTGGCTTTCTCCAGAATGGCCCCTGGATGGAGGCAGAGGTGGGGTCCATGAGCTGGGGCCTCCACAGACATGCTTCTCCTTTCTAAGGGGACATTTCTTGGTTCCTCTATTAGCAGAGCTGAGAGGCCCTGGCTTGTTTTGCGACTGTCTGATGATGGTGACTATCAGTCAGACCGGGACAATGGGTTGACAGCTAAACAGGGCGCCTCCCTAGGCCTGGGAAAGACTGAGGTGCCAGGAGGCCAGCATGCACCTCTGGGTCTCCGTTTCATTACAGGGAAGTAAGTCTAGATGGTTCCCCAGGAACCCAAACAAGATGGTAGATCTAAGTAAACACTGTGATGCACACCTGTAATCCCAGCTGTCATACATCTGAAGCCAGCCTGGGCTACCTAGAAAGACGCTGTCCCAAAAATGGAAGGGTAGGGGGGAGAAAAAGACAGCCGAAGTAGGAAAGATGGATATGTCTTTTGATTGATCTTTGGTGGCTCTCCTTTGGCGGCCTCACACCAGTGTTTATCTGCTTCTCTTGGAATCATATCATCTGCCAATGACCGACATCCTGCCCCTCCCAAAGCCTCAGCCTGTCTAGCTGGATTCCATGTGCTCATGACCTGGGGTAGACAATTCCAGGGTGCATTGTTTGGGCAGCTTGTCCATAGAAGAGCAGGGGTACCCTCTGTGCCCCAGCCTGCAGAGTCGGGGCAGGGGTTGGGCAGCCAGGAAGGCTTCCAGGCAGGAGAGTCTGACCAGGGGGCAGGAAGGACCAGGAAAGGACCAGGCCCCAAGAAAGAGGCCAGTGGAGCCCTCTGAACTGTCCATCCCAGCCCTGGGCACGCAAGGGACTGCCATGCTAAGACTGGCAACACCATTGTCAGTGACTTGACCCCAGGCTCCGGTGCTGTGGAAACTCCCCGTGTGGGTTTGGAACCTTCCTCGCTCTGCTGCACACTCAGTTTTCTCCAGAAGGACCTAAATTCCCCTGTCCTTCTGGAGAACACGTTGCAGCAGCAGGAGCAGAAGGTTCTGGATGGTTACTGAGGTGGTACAGCCTGCCTGGCAAGGGAAGGGGGGGTACAGAGCAAGCAATTAAGGGAGCTGTCTGGGGGTGCTTCTTGGAGCTGGGCTAGTTCTGTGCAGCTCCTGTCCTTAAGGGGTTCACAGTGGGAGAGGTGGTGGAGCAGGGCCTGGCTGTTCGTAGGGATCTGGTGAGCAGAGGAAACCTGCGAAGGCTGCCTGGAGACAGCAGCAGTGGACTGGGCTTTGTAGACCAGAGAGTCAGGAAGGCCATTTTCTTCAAGGAAGGAAATGTGCAGGAAGACACTGGGGGAACAGCATGGAACTCTGGTAGGAAGGTGGGGAAAATAGCCTGCCATAGCCTGCCAGGCCCCAGCGCTGTCTTCTCTGTCCCCAGCATCCCCAGCACCAAGTGCACTGGGCTCCATGGGCTGAGAAAAGGGTAGAGGGAGGAGGGGTGAGCGGTGAGTGAGCTCAGGGCTGAGTGCGCCCCTTGCCTGAGTTGGGAAGCCACACAGCCTGGTGAGGGGTCCTATCATCCTGCCAAGGATTAACTTCACGCTTTCTGTTTCCCCAGCAAGGATCTGGATTCCACCCAGAATATTCTAGGCCTCAACACACCGTGCTGGGAGAGAAGGCTGCAGGATCTGGAGGTTCCAGGAGGCAATCTAGGATGCTGCATGGAGCGGGAGGCAGCCTGCAGTGGCAGACACGGTGTGGAAGGGCCGCAGGGAAGGGTATGTGGCTTGGTATACAAGGAGAGGAGGATCTGGTGGGAGGAAGGCCCAATGGCGGCCCCCTGTTCTGAACCCTATGACTAAACTGGGTACCTAGATACTGCCTAGGCACCTGCCAATGCTCCGGCCCAGCCCCAGCAGACTGATCACATGCCTCCCTCCACTGTAGGAGAAGAGGTCTTCACCCTGAGAGAGGTGGGCAGAAGAAGGGGTGCTCTAGGGCATGGGGTATGGCCAGGTGGCTGTGGAGGGGCAGGGAGGGAGATTCTTCATCACCCACAGTCGCACTTGACACTTGTGATAGACCAGAAGTGTCACCCCAGCTTCTTGTCCAGTGATGGCTCCCAGAGCCCAATCTGAGCATGGCTCTCCACTCCCCCTCCCTTCCCTCCCTCCCCAGTGCCCTCCCATGAGGCCACCACCCCCACCTCCAACTTCTCCATCCTACCACCCACTTTTTTCTGGTTCCTTGAAATGTCAGCAATCTCTGAGGCCCAAACCTTATATCCAGATAGTCCTTCTTGTCTGGAACATTCGCTTCCTCCCCTCCCTCCCTCCTTCAGACCACAGCTTGGACCTCCCCTTCTTCCCATGACCTCTTGTCCCCAGAGGCCATTGACTTCTCCACCACAGCTTTCTTCGCCTTGCAGTATGGTTACCTTTATTTGTTGTGTCACACACAAAAGGCTGAAAACAAGCATTTCCTTTGTGTTCCACCTTCCAGGACTTAACAAGATGTATTGGGCTAAATAGGTGTTCAATAACGTATGTTTGTTGAATGGATGAAGAGGTATGTGGCTTGGTGGGTGTGTGAATGGATGAATGGATGGATGAATGGCTGATGGGTGGATGGGCAGTAACTGGATGTGTGGATGGGTGGGTAAAATGATGATGGAAGGATGGATGAACAAATCAGTAAATAGGTGGGTAGTAAATGGCTGGGTAGATGGATAGATGAATGGGTGAATGGATGATGGATAAGTAAATAAGTGGATGGATGGGTGGCAGTGGATGGATAGATGGATGGATGGGTAGATGGATGGATGAATGGATGGATGGCTGAGAGGGTAGATGGATGGATGGTAGTGGATGGAGATGGATGGATGGGTGGATGGATGAATGATGGGTGGGTAGATATATTAGTGGATGAGTAGGTAGTGAATGGATATGTGGTAAGTAAATTAGTGGATGAGTAGGGGTGAATAGATATGTGGATTTGTGGATGGATGGGTGGTGGGTGGATAGATGGATATGTGTGTGAATAGTGAATGGTGGATGTGTAGAGGGCTGGTGGGCAGATGCAAGTTGCATGGACAGAAGGGTGGTCACTTTCAAACATCTGAACTGCAGCATGGGTCCAGCTTACATTCTCTGTGCCTTCACCTCAGAACATTCTGGATTCAGTGTGTCTCACTGAGTCACCCTGGAGTTCTTCTCTCATACATAAGGCAGCATAAGTCTACAACTTTCTTTGGGGGAAGGGTAGGCTGACTAAGATTTGAGCTTGGGCTGTTGAGCAGACACTCTACCACTTGAGCCACTGCACCAGTCCCTTTTTGTACTAACCAATGTGAAAAGATAGGATCTGGCTGTGTATCTGGGATAGCCAGGACTTTAGTCCTCCTGTTTGCTTCACTATGTCACTGATGATAGGCGACTATCACTTCACCCAGACATTGGTTGAGATGGAGTCTCATGAGCTTTTTTTGTTTTTTCGGTCGTGGGGCCTGAACTCTGGGCCTGGGCGCTGTCCCTCAGCTCTTCGCTCAAGGCTAGCACTCTTCCACTTGAGCCACAGCACCACTTCTGGCTTTTTCTACTTATGTGGTGCTGAGGAATCGAACCCAGGGTCTCATGCATGCAAGGCAAGCGCTCTACCACTGAGCCACCTTCCCAGCCCATGAACTTTTAATCCAGGCTGACTTCAAACGGTGACTCCCCATCTCTGAGGCCCATGTAGTAGCATTGCAGGCTTGAGGCACGGGGTCCACATGCCTTACAGCTTTCTTGTGGGTTGTGGCTTTTTTTTTCCCTGCCAAACTTCAATTGCTTTAAATTTAAATCTCAGGCTTCCTTCATCCCAGGGACGCCTCCCTCACCTCTTGGCCCTTCCATTTTCCATCCAAACCTCCCATCTTGCTGATACAGGGTCCTGACTCCCCCACTTTATAATGACCTCTCCTTGACCCCGGCACCTCCCTCCACTGCCATCTTATTCCTCCTCTCACCCATGACCAAACTTCCTACCACTATTTCCCCTCTGCTCACTTGTGATTTCAATTCATCCTTAGGTGTATGGATTTGGGCTCAAGGCTCTGCTGGCTGGGGTGGGGGTTGCTGTCTATGGGGGTCAGCCCCTGTGGCTGCTTCCTGAACCCCCGACCCCTCACAGGCGAGCTCAGACTGCCTAGAAGGAGCATCTCCCAGTGAGCAACCCAGAATGTTGTGCTATCTGCACAACAGGATGATAGCGACTCTCTCAAGGTACAGCTGGGAGGTGACGTACATGAACTTCCTCTCCCCAGTGGGCTCAGTAAATCTGGGAACATTTGTTCTTCCTGATACCCTACCCCTTGTACTGGCATTGGAAAGAGACTCCTCCCTCCTGGGGTACCATCTCTCAGGAAAACCTCCATGTTCCATCATGCCTGAGTGGGTTGTAGCAGCTGTCTCTATGGGTCGATTTGTCCTCAGGACAGTTACAGGAAGTATACACTATGGTCTCGATGTTAACAGGTGAGGAAGTTGGATGGATGGATGGGTGAATGGATAGATGGATGGATGAATAGGTAAATGGATGGATGGATGGATGGATGGATGGATGGGTGGGTGGGTGGATAGATGGATGGATAAATGAATGGATGGATAGATAGGTGGGTGAATGGACAGATGGATGGGTAGGTGAATGGATGGGTGGATAGATGGATGGATGGATGGATAAATGAGTGGATGGATAGATCGGTGGGTGAATGGACAGATGGATGGGTAGGTGAATGGATGGGTGGATAGATGGGATATGTGGGTGAATAGTGAAAAACAGTTCCTTGGCACAGAGCCCTCAAAGTGTGCCCAGAAATGTGCCCAGACCTCTGTTCTAGACTTTGTTTTGCTTCAAGCAACTCTTGCTCCCCCACCCCAACCATGACATCTTCTCCAGACCTTTGTCTGTGCATGTGTGCGCACATGTGTGTTCATGTCGTCTGTACACACGTGTACGTGTGCTGCAACAAGGCTTGAACAGAGGGCCTTAGCTTTTCTGCTCAAGGCTAATGTTTTAGCCCTTGAGCTGCACCTCTACTTCCAGGTTTTTACTGGTTAATTAGAGATAAGAGTCTCACAGATTTTCCCGCCTGGTCTTGCTTTGAACCATGATCCTCAGATCTCAGCCTCCTGAATTACTAGGATTACAGGTGTGAGCCACAAGCACCTGGCTGGATGAAAATTCCTTAACATCAGTCTTTAGCACAGGCAAGGCTCAATTTGGATACATCCACCTAGCAGCAAGGCTGCCTGGGTTTGTCATCTCAGCCCTCAGCCACCAAGTCCTCCAGCTCTAGGCAGGTCTATTCCTCACCCTGCACATGCTCCTAGGAGCCACAGCTCTCTGTCCTGTTCAGGTTCATGAAGCCCCAAGCACAAGTTCCCTCTCCAGCCAGCTTCACTTCTGCTCAAGCCAGTGTCATCCTCACCTCCCCAAGTCTGGAACTTTGCCCTTGACTCATTTCTCACCTCTAGCTTCCACATTCCAGTTGAAAGGCTCTGAGATACTAAGGGTGCTCAGTTTCCTCCCCGCCTCCTCAGCTCTCTTCCTTCCCTCCCAGACAGCCAAACAGCTGGGCTGCTTCAACACTCCTCTAGCTGGATGCTGTCCAGCCTGAAGGCCGCTCCAGCTGTGGGATGCTCTCCTTGGAAACCATCAATGGTGTCTGCTGGTGATGCAATTGACAGGTGATTGATTGACTCATCATTGGGTTAATCCACTGATGAGTTCATAGCTTAATGGGCTATAAGGGGGGGGCCTTGTTGGAAGAAGTAGGTCATTGTGGATGGGCTTTGGAAAAACATACCTTGCATCTCATGTCTGGATTCTGACTCTCTCTCTCTCTCTCTCTCTCTCTCTCTCTCTCTCACTCTCTCTCTCTCTCTCTCTCTCCTTGCCCCTCTCATTTCTTGTTTATCAAGGTAAGCAGCTTTGAACCATCAGCCCTCTATCATGATGCTCTGACGTCTGACTCACTTTGGGCCAACTACAGAGCCAAGTGACCATGAACTAAGATTGTGAACCAAAATTAATCCTTCCTTTATTAATTACTTTTGTCCCTGTACTGGGGTTTGAATTCAAGGCTTACGTACTGTCCTGAGATTTTTTTTTTTTCCTCAAGGATGATGCCCTATCACTTGAACCACAGCTCTACTTTTAGCTTTCTGGTGGTTAATTGGAGATAAGAATCTCACAGACTGGGGCTGGGAAGGTGGCTCAGTGGTAAAGCGCTTGCCTTGCATGCATGAGGCCTTGGGTTCGATTCCCCAGCACCACATAAGAAAAAAGGAAAAAAGCCGAAAGTGGCGCTGTGGCTCAAGTGGTAGAGTGCTAGCCTTGAGCTGAAGAGCTGAGGGACAGCACCCAGGCCCAGAGTTCAGGCCCCACAACCAGATCCCCCCCCCAAAAAAAAGAATCTCACAGACTTTCCTGCCCAGGCTGGCTTCAAACTAAGATCTCAGATTTCAGCCTCCTCAGTAGCTAGGATTCCAGGCATGAGCCATGAGTACCTAGCTCCTTCCCACTTTGCCCTCTTCTTCATCTCTCCATTTGTTTTTCTCACCTGGATCCCAGGTCTCCCCATCCCTCCAACATGCCATGCCAGGGGTCACTAAGCAGAGGGTTGGGAAGAAGGCTGGGTCAGGTGGCCAGGGTTGACTTCCGCTCTTACATCAACCGGTGGTAACACTTCAAACTTAAAGTCACTTCTCTCTGAGCTTCAGTTTCTACGTCTCCAAAATGAAAATAATAATAGCAATGACATTAGAAAGCTTTGGTTTGCATACTGCCTTGATACCATATCTGGCAAATAGTACATGTTCCTGACTTTAAATATCACCTAGATGCCAGCGACACTCCAATCACACAAACTCCGCAGCCAGCTGCCTACTCAGCCACCACAGAGGCGTCTCCAAGCTCCATGACTGGGGCTGGGTTCCTCTTTCCCTCACCCCCTCACCTGCACCACCCCATTCTGTCAGCCTCTTCCTTCCGGTGACTTGGGCCAGAAAGTTGGGAGTTCTCTTAGCGCCTCTTCTTCTCACACCCACGTCCCATCTGCTGGGCAGCTCTGGAACTGCCTCCAGTTCAGACTCCATCACCCCCTCCCAGCTGGATTCCTGCACCCACCCCACAGACAGTCACCCATACCCACCCAGCACTGTGGCCAAAGGGGCTATGGCTCTCCTGTCTCTGCCTTCACTCAGAGGACAAGCTCAGAACTTTTGCCCTCTCTGTGACCTCCTTCTGTCCCCCCAACCTCCTCCCAGCACCCCCCAATTCGGCTGCCACCACCCTGGCCTTCCACACCAGACATACTCCCTCCTTAGGCTGTCTGCTCTTCATGACTGGAATGTTCTATCCCCAGAGACCTGCACCAGGCCCTTGCTTATCTCCCTCAGGCTTTTGTTTCAAGGGCCCCTTTCCTGAGGTCGCCCCTATTTAAAACTGCACCCCGTCCTCACTCTCACTGTGATCCCTCTTTCTCTTTTGCTGTCTTTCTTGTCCTCAGGCACTCTGCCATCTCTATGCTTCTCAGGTCTGCTGTCTGGCTCACCCCCCGGCCCCGGCCCTCACTGTCCCAAGGGGTGTTATCCCCCGGGACAGAGCCTTTGTGAGTAATACCTAGTGAATGACCTCTGCCCGACGTAGGTCAGTGCAGGCTGGCTGAGGTGAATGAGTGAAGGCAGGACTGGATGAGTGAGTGCTGGCATGAGTGAATGAGCAAGTTTGTGAATGAATAAGGGAGTGAGTTTGTGAATGGCAGGTGTTGTTCTGGGGTTCCGGAAGCTCTCTCTTGTCTCTGTTCTTGTCTCCTGCCTCAGATCCCCGGGCCTCTGGCCTGTAGCCCTGAACATCAGCCCTGCTGCCCACAGCTAGAGCTTGGCTCTTTTCAGGAATGTCTGTTTCTGCTTTCCAGTTTGTTCTTGGGTTCCCCCCCCCCCCCAGGGCTCCAGGAGAATCTGAGGCTCAGCCCTGGTGCTCTGACACAAGTCACTGAGAAGTCTGCCTGCAGCCTGCCCATCTGCCTGAGGGGCTGGAGGCTTGCCTCTGCCTCACTGACCCTGCCATGCACCCTGGGAAGGGTGTTCAGCACCAAGGCCAGCGCTAGCCTCTGGGCCGGCCGCCTCCCCCACTGAACAGGAACACTTGGGACTCGGTCCAAGGAGTCACGTGCTTCTGTCTTCTTGGAAAGGCTGGAGAGTGATGGAAAGAGAAGAGCACAGAAGGGTGCCCCTCCTCTCAACTAACCCCAGCCACATTGAGGAAGTCAGCAGGGAGAGGGTCATGGCTCATTGGCATGTGGCAATTGGACCTGTGTCACAGACTTTCCTGGATTGTGGTTCTTCCCAGGGGGCCAAGGTGTGGCAAAGGGGTGAGCAGAGCCCAGACTCAGGAAACAAGACCCTAGAGGGGCCTTTTTTGGGGAAAGCCAGCACCCACAGCCTGCTGCACTTGCGTAGCACCGGTGGTGCCCCATCACCCTCCTTGGATTACTGGAGCCACCTCCCCTCCTGCCTCACTGGGCTCCTGCCAGCTCCCCCAGCTCATCGCTGCCGCTGCTTCTATTTTTAAATGAAGCTAAAACAATCTAATCCATCTCCAAAAATAAGGCAGCATTTTGATTGAAATTGCATCAAGTTTGTGGAAGACTTAGAACGGACATCTGTACCACTTACCCCCTCTGCCCAGAGAATCAGTCTCTACCCCCACAACCAGCAACCTCCTGCCAGCCCTGAACCTAGACAGCACCTCCTTCTTCCCCTCCCCACACACTGAAGCCTGGGAGCAGGTGCCTGAGCCCCTTCCTCCTCTTAGGTGGATCATGAAGAATGTACTGGACTCTGGTCATCAGTGGCTCATACCTGTAATTCTGGCTACTCAGGAGGTTGAGATCAGGATTGAGATTCAAAGTCCGCCTGGGGCAGGAAAGTGTGAGACTCTTGTCTCCAATTAACCACTAAAGAGCTGGAAATAGATCTGTGGCTAAAGTGGCAGAACTGAAAATGAAGGTGGGAGTAAGACTGTTTGAAGAGAAATGTACTCGTTACCTTACTTATGAAACTGTAACCCCTCTGTACATCACCTTTACAATGAAAGAAAAAACCCTAAGGGAGAGAGAGCAAACTCAGAACTGGGCATCTATCCATCCCTGCATTCCTGAATAGCTTGCTAACCAGCTAACCAGCATGTGAGTGTCTTAAACACCTCACATTCACTTCTGTCTCCAAGAGGAGATGGCGTCAGGATCCCTTAAAATACCAAAGCCCAAGGATTCGCAAGGCCTTTCTAAAAAAGGATGTAATATTTGCATATAAGCTACATGCATCCTGCCACATACTTTAGATCATCTCTCGATTATTTCTAATCCCTATACAATGGAAATGCTAGGCAAGTGGTTGTTGCATGGTACACATCAGGGAATAATGGCAGGAAAGGCGGGCTTGCATGTGTTCTGTGCAGATACAATTCCCCCCCCCCGCAAATATTTTAGATCTGCAGTTGATTGGTTCTACAGAGGAAGAAATTGGAGATGGAGATCTGACTGCTTGGAACTGTTCCTGTATATTTTAAGCTTTCTAATTATTATATGAACACTCTTGTGTCATGTTTTACCTGCTCCTCCACATCTGCCAGCTCTGTGATTGCACTGGTGGGTAATGTACACATTCTTCCTTTTCATTACAGTATGCTATTCCATACATGAGCAATACCACAAATAGCAAACCAACCAACCAAAGGAGTTCTCTGAAAACATCCTGAGTTCTGGCAGAGTCATTTCCTAATTGTGAGACTTTGGGTAAGTTCCCTAACCTCTCTGAGCCTTTGAACTCCAAAGCTGAAAAAATGGGTCTCCTGTGAGTATGAACTGAAAGGTGGGGCAAGGATTGCATGAGAAGTTCACTCAAAGGGTCACAGAAGCTCAGTGGTAGTGGACATGCTCAGCATGTACAAGGCCCTGGCTGTGATCCCTGGTCCCCTCTCCCCAAAGACTCACCTGGATGTGCTCAGGACAGTGACCCTCAGCAGGTGGCCAATGTTTCTGGCTCCTCTCCTCCCGTCTCTCTTGGCCACTGTGCCCAGGAACAAGGGCCCAGGGGTTGGACTGTGCCCTGACTCCATCTCTCTTGTGATTGGGATGATATACAAGCACCTGGAAATGGCATATAGGCCCACAGGTCCAGGTGAGAGCCAGAGGTGGTCTAGGTAGACACCCATTGGTGCAGGATCTCGGGCACCCAGAGTTGGAGTTAGTAGATTCCCTTTCCACCTGCCACTCCTCTGGGGAGGCTGGAGCAAGGCCTGGTGAGCAGCATCCTGACTAGGGTTCAGGGGAGACTGGGGCACAATTCCCAGGCTGCCACCTTCAGTCTCTGAGCAGTGAGATGTTCCTTCCTCCCCGAAAGTGCCTTGGTGGGCATCTCCCTGGGCCTTTTCTATGACTCAGAAAGGGGTGTGGCTGATTCTGGACACAGGAGGCTCTGACCACCCCTCTTCACTCCTCCAGGACTCAAGGTGACCACTGGCAGAGTGGGGACTCCATACATACCTGCTCTCTCTACCTTACACACTCAGGGTCAAGTGAACAGGCACAGTAGGGGCTCCTGAGGGCTGCTGCAGACACAAATAAAAACAAAAACACCATTAATCTAAGAAGTCAGGGAAGACTTCCTGGAGGAAGAAGCAAAATGTGTGGCCCAAAGGCATCAGGGAGATGGGGGATCCCCAGGTGGAAATGTGGCAGGTATTCAGCCAGCCAAGGTGAATCCTTGGAAGACATTAACACAGACACCCCCTCCCCACCACCATCAGTCCCAGAACCATGGCAGACTACCTACTTGACTCTAATGACCTCCATCCCAAACCAAGTTGCCCTTCTTTTGCTTCCGGACTTAGGAGATGTAGATACACTAGCTGATCCTGATTGCCTGGCAGAATTTCTGCCCAACGTGGTTCGTATTCTTCTCCCCAGCTATGTGAAGTACATCCAGACTCTTAGATCACCTCTATGTTCAGAGGAACCTCAACCCTTCTTTGCAGATACGCTGAGAATTCCCAGTGAACCTGTAGATGACTGACTGATGCTTGCCACCCTGCCCCAGGGCTGAGAGGGGACCAGTGACCTTATCTCTGTTGAATAACCAGGTCCTCATGCAGATTGCCAGCCACTCATCCAACCTCATATGAGACACAGGTACTTCCTTCTTGGTTGTTATGGAATCAGTATAATCTGGGTTATGCTGTAATAACAAATAATCTGGAACTCTTCCAGGTTAAAAACACATGTATAAGCTGGGTGCTGGTGGCTCATGCCTGTAATCCTAGCTATTCAAGAAACTGAGATCTGAGAATTGCAGTTCAAAGTCAGCCAGGGCAGGAAAGGCTGTGAATACTTATCTCCAATTAACCACCAGAAAATTGGAAGTGGCACTGTGGCTCAAGTGGTAGAGCACTCACCTTGAGGTGAAGAGCTCAGGGACAGTGCCCAGGCCCAGAGTTCAAGCCCCATGAGCAACAAAAAAAGAAAGAAAAGCACAAGAGTTTATTCTTCCTTATCCTGCAAGAGCACGTCAACCAGTCAGGGCTCTTTCTTTCTGTGGAAGAGGCTCAGATTCACTTGCAGCCTGGGGCCCAGTCACTTCTGGAATGTTCCAGATACTAAGCCAGACCCACTGAACTCTCTGTGGTCTACTATCAATTTCATGCACAAGCCCTGAGAAGTACACACTGTGCTTCCTTCCGGGCTCTCTGGCCTGATGATCATGAGGTCCCACCCATACTAGGAGGCTGTGGAAGAGTCCCCTGTCACGTGCGGGGACGTGGCCAACCAGGTCATCCACGACAGAACATTTCAGTCTCTGTGGACCTGGAAACTTACAAACTTCCCTAACTGCCCCAACTGTCTTGCTAGTCTGCTTTCCATTAGATATGACTGAGGAGTTTGTGGCTTTAAGAATTGTGATTTTTTTTTTTTTACTTTGCCCAGTTGAAAAGTAATTGTAAACCTCATACCTGTCATCCTAGCTACTTACGAGGCTGAGATCTGAGGGTCATTGTTCAAAGCCAGCTTTGGGGGGCTGGGAAGGTGGCTCAGTGGTAGAGTGCTTGCTTTGCATGCATGAAGCCCTGGGTTCAATTCCTCAGCACCACATAAGCAGAAAAATCTGGAAGTGGCACTGTGGCTTAAGTGGTAGAGCGCTAGCCTGGAGCTAAAGAGCTGAGGGATAGCGCCCAGACCCAGAGTTCAAGCCCCATGACCAAAAAAAACCAAAAAAACAAAAAACAAAGCCAGCTTGGGCAGGAAAATCTATGAGATCAGTTAACCACCAAAAAGCCAGAAGTGGCATTGCAGCTCAAGTGTAGAGCACCAGCCTTGAACAAAAGAAGTTTAGGGACAGTGCACAGGCCCTGATTTCAAGCCCCAGGACTGGCACACAAAAAAAGTAATCAAGAAAAGAAGGTTTAGCTTAGGGGAATAACACAAGTTACACATCTTTTTTTTTTTTTTGTCGGTAGTGGGGCCTGAACTCTGGGCCTGGGCGCTGTCCCTCGGCTCTTCAGCTCAAGGCTAGCGCTCTACCACTTGAGCCACAGCACTACTTCCAGCTTTTTCTGCTTATATGGTGTTGTGGAATCGAACCCAGGGCTTCATGAATGCAAGGCAAGCACTCTACCACTGAGCCACCTTCCCAGCTCTCTCTTTTTTTTGCCTAATGATATCATAATATTTCTTTACCCTATTTTTACTGAAAAGCAAGAAGACTGACTATATGGATTAATAACCCGTAATTCTATACTCTGGCTTGATGACCCAGCAACAAAACCAAAATCAAATAGGATCTTCAAAGTCTGTTGTTTGTACTCATGGTTAGCCAGGACAATATAGCAAGACATGCTCTTGGAAAAACAAAACATAACAATGACAGCAACAACAACTCCTGTTGGGAAAATGGAGGAGGGAGGAAGGAAACCGGCCAGAATCAATCTTCCACAGGCAGTCCCGCGGGCTTGGAGACCGTGTGTCAGAACTGGGATAGGAGCTGGGTTTTATGAGGTCTGAGCAAGGAGGCAGAGGTTAATGAAAAAGCTACTTGGTTGGGCCCATGATGGAATGTTTATAGCCAGGCTTAGATAGTTTGCCCTGCTGGAGTCAGGCAGTCTGCACTTATCTTTGATGGGTTGCCTGGTATCTATGTGTATGTACCTGGGAAAACAGAGTGGGAGTCAATCCTTCAACCTCAGTTTCTATTTCAAGGCCTTTAAAACACCTATTGTATGTCCCAGATTCAATTTCTATTCCTTGGCAAGAATTACCTCAGAACATCTTTGTCTCTAAGATGAGTTATCATTCCCATAGTACAAAGGAAAAAAAACCAAAGGCCCAGAGAAGTTAAGAAACTTGTCTTGGGGGTCACACAGTTAGAGAGTCACGTGTTAGGTTCTGCCTCTGTATTGCTGAGGAACAAAACGCTCTTTGCAAGTAATTCCATTCTGTTGTCTGGAAGCAACAGAACCCACCCAAAAAGTTCATAAAAGGCACAGCACATCTTCTAAAACACACACAGCTATGCAGTCCCTACTGGTCAGAGATAGAATCTTTTCTAATTTGAGAAGATTAGGAAGGTCCCTGGGGGTTCTATCTGTTGATCTTGGCTCTGACCCAGGACAAGCCAGCCTGGCCTGGATCTCATTCTAAAATCCTTGCAGCTGAGTCGCTATTTGTGGAGGAAGCATGTGACTGAGTGAGCAAAAGTACCTGGGCTGTGGCCTCCCAGCATTCACTCACACACACTCACACACACACACACACACAAAGGGGCAGCTAAGTATGTGTGTGCAGTACACACATAATACACACACACATTCACACAGTCACCCCTTTCCCCAGGCATCTATTATTCAGCTTGAAGCTGGAAATTCCCAGCCATTCATTTCTGTGTTTTTCTGTCTGGCCTCACCCTTCTGGGAATGTCCAGGAGGCAGAAAGGAGGGAGTGGGGATTAGAGCCAAAGGCCCAGGGGAGAAAGAAGGACCTGGCCGGCTTCTGCCAAAGGGTTGGTCACTGGTTATAGGTGGGTGGGAGGGCAGAGACTTGTGTAGAATGCTGTGACACCCTACCCTGGAAGGCAAGACGTGGTGGAGCTGGAGGCAGGGGAGGAATGGGGTTTCTGCAGCTTGAGGGTACAAGTTCCCAGCGCCCCCTCCCCCCCCCCAACCCCCCAGATGAGCAGTATGAAGTGAGTTTCCAGAACTGGCAGCTCACATGACCAGAAATGGCACCTACGATTCACATTCTGGAGAAAGAGTGAGAGGAGAGGTGCAGGTCACAACACAGATAGAACTGCTGGGCACTGGGAGATGTTAAAAAATGATGGCTATTGTCCTTCCTGTTATTGGATTATCACCTTAGTGGTGAGAATTGCTTCAGCTAGTTCAATGCGCCTGCAACTGAAACTGAAAAAGAAACCAGAATACACACACACACACACACACACACACACACACACACACAAACACACACACACACACACCACTTCCCAGCCAAAAGGCTGGCCAGCTCCTTATTCAAAATCATCCCCTCCCCCCCCCCCATGTTTCCTGTAGGGTGGAGTGGGTGAGGAGGTGGGGCGGTGGCTGTGGCCTGCTTCTTCCAGTGAAGGATGCATGAGCTAGGAGTCTGGGCAAAGCAGAATGAGCCCCCCACTGCCAGGGGACAGCTTGATATCAATCACAGATTCTCCTAGAAACCACAAACCCAAACCTGGGAGGTGGTGAGGCCGGGAGGGGCTCAGCAGGCAGCCTCATTTCAGGGACCAGCAGGGAGCAGAAGCAAAATCCTGTATAAAATCCACTAGGGTCTGCCATTGAATGGCTTTTTTTTTGCCAGTCTTAAGGCTTGAACTCAGAGCCTGGGCACTGTCTCTGAGCTCTTTTTTTTTTTTTTTTTTGTCAGTCATGGGGCTTGAACTCTGGGCCTGGGTGATGTCCCTCAGCTCTTCAGCTCAAGGCGAGTGTTCTACCACTTGAGCCACAGTGCCACTTCCGGTTTTCTGGTGGTTTATTGGAGATAGGAGTCTCACGGTCTCTCCTGCCCGGGCTGGCTTTGAACCAAGATCCTCAGATCTCAGCCTCCTGAGTAGCTAGGATTACAGGTGTGAGCCACCAGTGTTGCCAGTCATGAGGCCTGAACTCTGGGCCTGGGCGCTGTCCTTCAGCTCTTCAGCTCAAGGCTAGCGCTCTACCGCTGGAGCCACAGCACCACTTCCGGCTTTTTCTGCTTATGTGGTACTGAGGAATCGAACCCAGGGCCTCGTGCATGCAAGGCAAGCGCTCTACCACTGAGCCACCTTCCCAGCCCTCTCTGAGCTCTTTTGCTCAAGGTTAGCCCTCTACCACTTTAAGCCACTGTACTCAAAATTCCAGTTTGCTGAGTAGTTTGTTGGAGATAAGATTCTCATAAACTTTGCTACTGGGGTTGGCTTTAATCTGTGATCCTCAGCTCTCAATTTCCTGAGTAGCTAGGATTACAGGCGTGAGCTACTGGCACCCGGCCCTGCCCTTGAACTGCTTTTGATGGAGACTCGAGGCCCCAAGAACAATATCCTTAAGAATAACCAAGACAATGGCATTGGATAAGGCATGTGGCCAGGCACCTGGGAGAGGGAATAGTAGAAAACTAGTATCCTGCGTGGGCCTGGGCACCACTGCCAGGCTAGGATAGAGGACATGGGTCATGGGTCAGATCTTTTGAGTCACCTGACAGAACATAGGAAGGTGAAATTTTGTATGCAGTTTTCTTTTCTTTTTTTTTTTGGGTCCAGTCGTGGGGCCTGAACTCTGGGCCTGGGCGCTGTCCCTCAGCTCTTCAGCTCAAGGCTAGCGCTCTACCACTTAAGCCACAGCACCACTTCCGGCTTTTTTCTTTTTGCTTATGTGGTGCTGGGGAATCAAACCCAGGGTCTCAGGCATGCAAGGCAAGCGCTCTACCACTGAGCCACCTTCCCAGCCCCGTATGCAGTTTTCTAACAGTAACATAATCCTCTAATTTTTAAAAATACCATATAAACATCGAAGCCAAGAGGTTCTAAGATGATAAGGTGTTCTTATATGCAATAAACTTTTTGTTTTTGCTGGCCTTGGAGCTTGAATTCAAGACTTGATCACTGTCCCTGAGCTTTTTTTTTTTTTTTTAATAGGGCTTGAACCTGTGTCGAGGCTCTGTCCCTCAGCTCTTCAGCTCAAGGCTAGCTAGCTACCACTTGAGCCATAGCACCACTTCCATTTTTCTGGTGGTATATTGGAGATAAGAGTTTCACGGCTTTTCCTGCCCAGGCTGGCTTTGAGCCGCGATCCTCAGATCTCAGCCTCCTGAGTAGCTAGGATTACAGGCATGCGCCACCAGTGTCTGGCTGAGCTTTTGTACTCAAGACTAGTGCTATATCACTTGAGCCACAGCTCCACTTCTAGCTTTTTTGTTTTTAAGTAGTGAATTAGAGATAAGAGTATTGTGGAATTAGAGATAAGAGTATTGTGGACTATCGTGTTTGAGTTGGCTTTGAATTACAATCCTCAGATCTTAGCCTCTTGAGTCGCTAGGATTAAAGGTGTGAGCTACCAGCATGGGTTGCAATCAACTGTTAGTAAAGCTTCAACTATGAGAAGTCATTGATGCCAGAGCAATTTCATAATGTCATGGTGTAAAGAATGTGCCTCCTAGAATCCAGGAAGGGCTGTCCGTCAACAGGTGGGAAGATGTGGGCACTTGTGATGCTCCCAACCTAAAAGTTGGCACATGGCAGCCACCAGGAGGCTCATACCAGTCACATCCATGCCCTCCCAGGTCCCTTGGTCTTTCAGCTGATCTAGGAGTGAGTCAAGGCAGTGGTCCCATTTGCTCCCCTGAGTCACTGACTCATCACTGACAGAATGGGTCTTCATGAGGAACAGACATTACACCACAGTGCTACAAGCCCAGAGAGGTGAAGGCCCTAGCCCAACCTCACACAGCTGGGCAGAACAGAGCCCAGACCCAGAGCCCCTGGGATAACTGCAAAATATCTCTGGCTCCCCTACCAGGTCGGGTGGAGACAGGGTACTTCTGCCCTTCCCATGTTCCCTCCCATTCCTAAGTCTGCTCCAGAAAAAGCCCCTGTGTTTGACTCACAAGACTTTTCAATTTTATTAGTAAAATACAAAATGGCACAGACATTGATAATGAGGGCTGAAAAAGCAAAAGGACCCATCAACTCCTTCCAAAGTCCTCCCCAGCTTGTCCTTGACTGCTGGGAGGAACCAAAGCCAGGGAAGGGAGACTCCCTATCTCCAGCAGCCCTAGATGGTTGTCCCAGCCAGGAGGGCAGAGGTGGGCAGGAGGGTTTGCTCCCTTCCCCATCCCCTCCTCCATAGCCCACAGCTGTTTTCATCCACCTGCCAAGGTGTGAGTCACTGGCCCAGCCCAGGAGAGGCTCTGCAGGTAGAGGACAAAGGTCAGTCTTGGGGACAAACGTGATGAGCTGCCACCAAGGGCCCTGAGGAGCCAGATCTGCAGGTCCAACTCTGGCTGTGGGGTGCTGGCCAGACCACACACCTCCAGGCGTGGCCATCTTCGGCCGCCACCAAACAAACCCTGGACTTTGTGCCCACTGCTCCTCCCTCCTCCCCACAAGGCAAAGTCTCTTCCACAAGTACACACACCACTTCTCATTCACCTTCTGTGGGGGCAAAGGTGAGAGGAGAAGGGATTTCCCATCCACCTTCCGTGGGGGCGAAGGTGAGAGGATTCAGAACGTGCTATCAGGAGACAAAAGGTAGAAGGAGGCCAGGTGCTGGTGGCTCACGCCTGTAATCCTAGCTACTCAGGAGGCTGAGATCTGAGGATCGTGGTTCAAAGCCAGAAAACCGGAAGTGGCACCGTGGCTCAAATAGTGGAGTGCTTGCCTCAAGCTGAAGAGCTCAAGGACAAGGCTGCGGCCCAGAGTTCAAGCCCCCACAACCGAGGGGAAAAAACAAAAGTAGAAGGGGAAGGGGACTGGGACCACAGAAAAACCCCTGGCTATGTGGGACCACAGCAAGCCATTGCTGCATGAGTCCCCACACAGATGCCCCAAGTGTGGCCCCCTCCAGCCGCTTACTCCTGGCTCCTTTTACACAGCATCATGGCCTAGAGGTGGGGGGGGGTGCTGCCTCCTGCCCCACCCCACTCCTCATCCTTCTGGAAGGGCTGTGGAGGTGAACAGGGAGTCTGGCCAGGGCACAGAGGGGCCTTCAGAGCTGCCTTCTAACTCCTACAGCTGCCCAGCCTACAAGGTCCAAAGAAGTGCCAGTCCAATGGACATCTGCGGCTGTCCTTCGTGCTCTGCTGCTGAGGGCTGGGAGCTGCATCCAGGGGCTGGATCCAAGGGATGAGTAGTGTCAGTATGTGCAAGTTATTGCCACCTGCCAGCCATCCCTCCTCTCCTTTACAGATGGCTGTCCTGTTGGGTGGAGGGTGGAGCTGGGGCTGGAAGCCTAGTCTTCAGACAAAGCAAACTTTTACTACCAGGAAAAATAAACAAAAAAACAAAACAAAACAAAACACCACCTCAAAGCCACCAAACACTCTCATCTGGCTCTCTGTGACACCAGAAGCTTTGCAGGCAGCAGTCCCAGGACACACAGCACTGGCCTCATGCAAGACAAGACAGGACCTGGGTTGGGAGGTGGGTTCTGTACAAGGGTCAGGAAGAGAGAGAGAGATAGCACCGCAGCTGCCCGGGGTGGCTGGCGACTGCAGCAGGACCAGGAGATGCAGGAGGTCTCGGGGAAGAAAGGGGTCCTGGAGGAGGGGCCGGGCCAGCTGCTTCTTTGGGAGATGGGAGGACCACGTGCTCATAGGGTGAAGAGGATCAGGAGCTGGGCAGTCAATAAATAATTGTTCACTGGGGCTGGGATGGTGTTAGGGAGCCTCTAACCAGCCAGCAGCAGAGGAGTGTGCAGGTCTGGGAGCATCGAAGGCCACCTCCTCTGCCCCTGGTAGGTGGAGAAAGGTCAAGGGTGGCCTCCTGGGCCACCCCTGGGGTCTTGGAGCAGCTGGAGGACCCTGGCTCTCCATTCCTATCATTCCAGCTCAGTCCAGGCCCAGGGGTGAGGGTGGGAATGAAGGTGGGGGGGCCCCAGGCACCTTCTGAATCAAACAACAGGATGCCAACAGGTGGACTGCTCACACTGGCACCAGGACGTATGAGTTGCTGCCACAGCTGCGGGGGACGTAACGAAGACCTTCCACCATCTCCCCCGCCATCTTGCGGGGGCAGCCCTGAAGGCTCTGGTAAGCAAACATGGCCACCCCCAAACAGAAGAGGAGACCAAGGAAGGCCAGCAGCCCCACCGCCTGCCTCCGGGTGGCTGCCTGCGAGTCGGGGACAGGAGTCATCAGGACACTGAGCCTCTGGGGGTCTGCTGTGGCATGGATGGGCTCCTCAGCCTTGGGGGACCAGCTACCAGAAGCCACTGGTTCCTTGCTGGGGGCCCCTTCAGAGGAGAGGGAGTTCACAGAAGGATGAGCCATACTACCAGGCACCCAGTCCTGGAAAACACTGGTGTAAGCTGGAGCAGGACCCATCTCTTCAGGTTCCAGAGAGTTCTCCGGGCTGGGGCTCTGTTCCTGGACCCATACTGGTTGGCCTACAGACCCAACATTCTCCTCTGGGGCTAGCTGTGAAATGGTGGGGGTCTGGATGGAGGAGGCCTGAGTGGAGGGGGCCTGGGTGGAAAGGGCCTGCAAGGAGGGGGTTTCAACCCGGAGGCCGGAGCCCTGCCACTCCATGGTAGTAGACGTGGAACCTGCATTGGAAATCTCAGTGCCCTCAGGCCTGCCTATAGGCTCTCCATCGTAAGCCTGGGACGTTGGGGGCTGCCCGGTCCTCAAGGATGTAGTCACTTCTACCAGCAGCTCTGGGGATGTCCCTGTGGGCCTCCAGGCCTCCTGGGAAGAAGCAGTCAGCTCGGAACTCTTGCTCTCCCCGGTGGCGGCAGCCTCTACCATGGCAGGCTGGGGAGGTCCCCTGGAGGTGGGGTTGGTCCCCAGCTTCACCACACCGATTTGCTTCTCAAATGTACCACCATTCTGACTCAGTGTAACCGCTCTCTCGTCCAGTTGCTTCATCGCTTTTTGGACCCACGGCTCCTCTGGGTTAGCACAGAAGTGTCTGTGTTCTATTGTCTCCAAGCTACAAGGGAAGAGGACAGGGATCAATGATGCCCAGAAACCAGAAAGCCTGGCTGAAGTGGTATGGGGCCTAGGACAGACATTGTGCACATAAGCAGACCTAGCTGGAATCTCAACCCCACTTACTAGAGATAAAGCTTGGACTGCTCAGCTTCTGAGGCCTGAGGCCTCACCTGAAACATGGAGTCAGGCTTGTCTACCTTGGGAGACCTGTCACCCCAGAAGAACTAGGACAGGGGTATTCTCAGGAGGAAGAACTCTCTGCCTCACCTCCTCCTCCTCCTCCTCCTCTTCCTCCACCTTCTCCTCCTCCTCCTCCTCTTCCTCCTCCT
>NW_012267322.1:8168602-8173828 GCF_000151885.1 Dipodomys ordii | reverse complement strand
TCTTCTTCTTCTTCTTCTTCTTCTTCTTCTTCTTCTTCTTCTTCTTCTTCTTCTTCTTCTTCTTCTTCTCCTTCTTCTCCTTCTTCTTCTTCTTCTTCTTTTCACTGGTCATGGAGCTTGAACTCAACACCTAGGCACTGTCCCTCAGCTCTTCAGCTCAAGGCAAGAGCTCTACCACTTTGAGCCACTTGTCTCATGGACAAGTCTCGTGAACTTCCCTGCCCAGACTGGCTTTGAACCAAGACCCTCAGCCTCCTGAGTAGCTAGGATTACAGGTGTGGGCCACCAGCACACGGCTAGGACCTTGCTGAAAGCCAAGAAAGTTCCAGACAAATAGAGACTGCCAGTCACCCTACTTCTGTGTTGTTAAAAATAGTAATAATACAAGCTGGTTGCTGGTGGCTTACACCTGTAATGCTAGCTATCTGGGAGGATCCTAGTTCAAAGCCAGCCCAGGGCAGGACAGTCTGTGAGATTTTTAGCTCCACTTACCCACACAAAAGCCAGAAGTAGAGCTATTGCTCAAGTGGTAGATCACTAGCCTGAGTTGGGGCCTCAGTGCCAGCACAAAATTAATCATAATCAGTATTAATGGCCCTATTGTTGCCATTGTGCCAGGGGTTTCCGATTGGGAGCAGATGACACAGATGTTCTCTGACATCAGGTATAGACAGGTGGGCTCCGCAGTGGGAACTCCTCACTCTGGAAGTTTATATCACTAAGTCCTGTGCCCAGCTCTCCTCCCTGATTCAGGGCTACAACCATCCTCTGGACCCCCAAGCCTCCCCTCCCAGTGTGTGCCCTGAGATAAAGCCCCATATATGGTGGCCCCATTGGGATCTTGAATGTGTGGCTGGCTGGCTCACCCCTGACGCTATACCAGAGAGCTGGATGAGCCCCACCGTCCATGCCACAGCCTGAGAGGTAGCTATTGGGCCCCATTTTACAGGTGGGCAAATCAAGGTGGAATGTGCCTGGCCCCAGGATACTAGGAAGCCAGAGAAGTCCAGGAAGCCAGGGTGGCCCTGCAGATCCCTTTGGGGGGGAGGGGGGAACCCTGTTGCCCCTTCCCCACCTCCCAGGTCCCCTCCACCTGGAAGACAGCCAGTATTTGGGGGCATCTGGTAGAAGCAATCCTTGGTGGGTGAGCAGAGAAATCAGGCAGGAGCAGGCTCCATACCTGTTAGAAACTACATGAGTAAGGAGAGACCATGCTGGGCTAGATGCAAAGGGCCAAAGGCCACTTCCTGCTGCCAGACTTGGCTGGCCCAGATTGCTCTAGGGCCCAGAGTCAGTCCTGGTGAAGGATCTCAGGACTAGGGGATGGGGGCAGTGATCCCAAGATACCTCAAGGGGAACAAGGGGCCAAGATGATCAGGATTCTCTAGCAGCCAAAAGAAAATGGCTAAGCAATTTGTGCACGTGTGTGTGTGTGCGTGTGTGTGTACATGTGTGTGCACGCGCGTGTGCGCATGTGCTGAGGCTTGAACTCAGCATCTTGTGCTTTCCCTTAGCTGTTTTACTCAAAGCTGGCTTTCTACCACTTGAGTCACAGTTCCACTTCTGGTTTTTTTGGGGTGGTTAATTGGAGCTAAGAGTCTCATAGACTTTCCTGCCTGGGGCTGGCTTTGAACTGCAATCCTCAGATCTGAGCCTCCTGAATAGCTAAGATTATAGGCATGAGCCACCTGCATCAAGCTACAAAAATGGCTCAGCTTGATCGGGCCCCAAAGCCTCCTAAGGCTCTGTGTCCTGGCCTGTCACATGGCACTGGTGATCTCAGCCACTTGGCCCTGCCAATCCCAGCTCCCCATGTTCTGGAGAAGGAAATCAACTGTGGAAGGCAGGCAGTGTAATCAGGGGCCAGGACCTGTGCTGTAAGACCCATGCTTTGCTTCCCCATCCCTCAGGGATCTAGTGGGGTGGGGGTGGGGCTCAACCCAGTAGGAATTACCACTGTCAGTAGCTGCTCCAGGCCAATAAACTGGGCCATTTAGGAAGCCATCTATCACCTCCATCTGTGGCACAGAGACTGAGGTCAGTGATGTGGCTGGGGGGCCGGGAGCAAGGGAGCAGGGGTGAAGAGACTGCTGGGGGCCGGGGAGGCCGGGGTACCTACATGATGGCACGCTTGCCGCACGACTCCTGGTTCCACCAGTACCGGCCGAGTAATTTCACTGGGATCTTGGAGGTCATCCTGTGGCACATGATGCTGCATTTCGTTACACCCTGGTGCTGTCCTGTGTCCAAAGAGGTCTCTGGTCAGCAGGGTTGTCCAGGGGCATTTGGTTTCCATTGTCCCCACCATTACCACCCAAGACAGAGCCGCATACCTTAAACAAATCCTCCTCCTCCTCCTCCTCCTCTTCCTCCTCCACCTCCTCCTCCTTCTCCTCCTCCTCCTCCCAAGCGGGCTGGACCTCTAGCTCCTGTGACACACCATTACTCTATACACTCTCATGGAGGCTGAGGGACTGGTGAAGAGGAGTCTTATTTATAAAACTTATTTTATCTGGTGTACAGGACATGTCTAATTTTTTTTAAAATGAGGTTGTGATTGTTGGCCATACAACTAGCAAGTGAGGGACAGGCTCTCCTACGAGGCTGTTCCATGGCCCTGCCCATCCCCCTTGCTCTGCCTTTAGCTGGGTAAAGTCACCGGCTTAGCCTTGGCCCCGTGTGTGAACTACACCTCTCCTTCCCGTGTGTGAACTATACCTCTCCTTCTTGGGCAGCTTCATGTTCATGGCTCCCAGACCTTTATCCATCCCAACACATTTCCCATGCCCAGCCTATGTGATGCGAGCACACACCAACAAACACGCTAGCACGTATATGTACCCAACCCAGCACGAGTGCACGTGTGCACACACAGCCAAGCAATATGCTTCATTAAATAGGTTAAGTACAGCCACCACGTGAGGGCGGGGCTTCTGCCGGATGCATGCCTCATGGAGAAGTGGTACTTGTAAGCCAGACACCAGTGGTTCTCTCGAGTGCTATTCTAGCCACATGGCAGACTGAGAATGGGAGGATCATGGTGACAGCCAGTCCAGGCAGAAAAGTCTATCAGACTTTTTCTCCCAGCAACTTCCGGAGGTCTAAAATAGGAGGATCAGGATCCAGGCACTTCCCAGACAGGAAGTGACATCTTATCTCAAAAATAACCAGGGAAGCCAGGCAGCAGTGAATGGCTCATGCCTACAATCCTAGCTACTCCGGAGGAGGAATGTGAGATTCTTGAGGAAGAATGGCAGAATGGGATGAGCAGGGCATGCAGATGGCTGAGAACCAAGTGAACCAATGGGAAACAGGACAGGACAAAATAGAACAGAGATAAAGGTGAAGGGACCCAATTATTTCACATAAACATGTGATGTACTTTGCATTCTATTTCTATCCCATTTCTGTCTCTCCCGCTACTCAAACCCCTCCAGCAGGCCGACAGCACACTGCATGTGTGCTGTGTACACACTGTGTGTGCGCTGGAGGCTCAGGGAAGATGGGTCCAAAAAAAAAAGAGAGAGAGAGAGAAAGAGCTTGAGTTTGGTCAGGTTTCTAGAAGGGTTTGCAAACATCCAGAATCCAAGCCTGTGAGGAAGACATAGGAAGATTTAAGCAGCCTCAGACCTTACCTGAAAAATAGCTTAAAGTAAAACAAGGCTGGGGGTGTGGCTCAAGTGATACAGCCTCTGCCTGAGTAAAAACCCTGAGTTCAAAATCCAGTACCATCAAATAGCTAAATACCCACAAAACAATAAAACTAGGCAAAGAGCCAATCCCTACCCCCAATCTTTCTCGCTCCCAGGAATCTGCCACCTCCTCTCCCCATAATTCCCTGTTGTCACTGCCCGCCTCATCTTGTGGGAAGGGTTTTTAGGGCTATAGGTCTGGGCTGGGTCCTCAAGGGCCTATAACTGTCATTCCCGGGAGAGAAGGAAGGTTGTTTCTGAGGAGCCTGATATGAAGTCACAGATCCTCTGGGTTCTCAGAATGGCCCAGCTGCAGCCTTCCTGGGTCCTGGGGATGGAGCCAGGTGGGTGGCCACCACTGCTGGTTTGGCAAGGGTCTCTCTGGGGGAAGCCCCAGGACAAATAGCCCTGAGCAACCTGAAACACAGGAGAAGGGAGGCTGTGTAGTGGGTGAGAGGAGGCCCCCAGAGTTGGAAGGCCACTGCCCACCTGCAGGGCTGTAAAGAGCCAGCCACAAAGGCACTTGGGGCCCTGAGCCCCCCATCTTCTACCCCAGTGCTCTTGGCTGAGCTCAGGGCTTGGTACTACTAGGGAGGCTTTGTACAAACTCAGGAAGGCCTTTCCCTTCCTGGGGCCAAGGTTTGTTTTTCTATAAAGGGAGATGAGGCCTCCAGCCAGCCAGTCATCTGCTCTCAAATGAGCATCCGAAGAACAGCAGGGACCTCGTCTGTCTCGGTGTCAGTTTTTTCTAGCATCAAGCACAAAGTATGGACTCAATAAATGTTCATAAAATAAAGCCATGTCTCAGTCCATTCATCTCTCCTTTATACTCTGACCCATTTACCCATCCATCCATGCACCTAGCTGCTCATCCATCTAGCTACCTGCCATATCTCCATCATCCATCCGTCTACTATCTCTCCATCTTCCATCCATCCATCCATCATCTCTCTACCATTTGCTTCTCCATCCACCCATCCATTTCTCCATCCACCCCTCCCTCTTTCCATTTGTTCCTCCCTCCCTTCACCCTATCCACTCATCCATTCATCCACCATCTCTCCACCATCCATCCCTGTACCACGTCTCCATCATCTATTTACCCATCCACTCTCTCTCTCTCCATTATTCTTCAGCCATCCATCGGCCATATATCATTCATTCATCCTTTTCTCCCCTTTTCCCTTTACTCCTCCCTTCTTCCCTCCATCCCATCCACCAATCTACCTACCCGTTTGTCCTCTCCTGTCAATCTCCTGCTCACCCTGTGTGCATACCTATCTCCTCTCACTGCCTCATTCTCATCCATCCACCTACCCATTCCAGTCACCCACCTGGCATCTGTCCATCTTCTCCTACCATTCATCTCCCACAAGCTCATTCACCAGTCATCCATCCACCCACCCACCCATCCATCCATCCATCCATCCATCCACCCATCCATCCATCCATCCACCCATCCATCCATCCACCCACCCACCCACCCATCCACCCACCCATCCATCCATCCATCCATCCACCCATCCATCCACCC
>NW_012267322.1:8165217-8168552 GCF_000151885.1 Dipodomys ordii | reverse complement strand
CCCCCCCCCCCACCCGGAGGTGGTGGGAAGGGAGCGACCCTCCCGTGGAGCACACGAAGGTTAAGATAACCGTAAAGAACGTGCATCGTTGTTCCACCCACCCACCCATCCATCCATCCATCCACCCACCCATCCATCCATCCATCCATCCATCCATCCATCCATCCATCTATCATGGCTCATGAGCACATGCTGAAATACTTCCCAGTCCACACAGACTCTTGTCTCAAACGCTGATCTCTTCCTGAGCAGGTGCTGGGGCTAGGTTGATAGCAAGCACCTCAGTCCCCATAAATGCCAGGACTGCCCTTCATCCAGTCAGCCACACGCTGCTTCCTGCTTCTGGCCCGGCCCTGTGCTGGGTGCTGTGAGGCCCAGGGACATGAACAAGGCCTGTCTCTGCGCTCTGTAGGCTCCCAGCCCTACAGGCAGGTAAAACACACCAAGCAAGGCTTAGAGCTTGGGGGCGGAGGTACACCTACTTGCATCGAGCCCTGTGTTCATCACATGCACATCTGCTCTTATACATTCCCAATTGCTCTGCAAAAGGAGTATTGTTATCTCTTTTATTTGTCGGGAGGGGGTGCATAAGCTAAGAATCAGAGAAGTGAAGCCACTTGTTCTAGGCCACACAGCTACTAGTGGCAGAACTGTTTCCACCCAGGACCTAGAGATACCAGCATTGCCACAGATACCTGGCAGAAACAGCACATTTTTGAACATACTACAATCATCCAGGGGTAGGGGTGGGAGTCATGAAGGAGAGACCAGAGAGGAGGCAATGTAAGAGATAAGGCAAGGCTTGCTGATGTGCTCTGTAGGCTGGCCCTAGGACAGCTAAGAGGATGAGAGCCACTGGGTTTGGAGACTCTGCATCGTGTTTAGCAGTGTCTGGCTCTACCCACTAGATACCAGGAGTACCTCCGAACTGCAAACAGTGAGAGCTTTGGAAGAACCAAAAATGTCTCCAAAAACGGTCAAATAGGAGGGTCAAAGTTACCCACTGAGGACCCGCTCTGGCCTCCTCCTCTCCCCTCTCCCCTCCCCACTCTCCCCCTTCACTCTTTTGATGATCTTCTCTTCTAAGGACCCAAGGCTTCACTGACTAGTGTCCCTCTTCTCCTCTGGAATTTCAGCATCTCAAGAGCCAGGACCTTTCTCCCCTTCATTCCCTGGGGGATGGCCCTGGCCCCCTGAGGTGTGCTTGTCACTTAGCAGTCATCTAACACATCATCACCAAATGGATGGGCAGAATGCATTATGGAAATGCGTTGTGACACAGAAACCTTAAGCAACAGAGAAACAGCGGACAGCTTATTGACATTGGATGGGGGCCTGCAAACTGACATCTAAATGTATCCTCTCCTACCCCCTCCTCCCCCACCGTGGCGAAGGCTCTAACAGCTGAGAACAGATTTTTTCTTTTCTTTTTCTTGCCGGGACTTGAGTGGGAGTGAATGCGTCAGTGCTGGGGAGAAAAATTCCCTGCTTTGACTTGTATCCGCAGGTTTGTTATATAAAGCGCGGAGCGGCTGCCTGACACAGCTCTGCAGACCCACATTTGGGGCTGACGCAGCGGCCTTGAAGCTGGGGCCCCCCGCGGGGAGGAGCTCAGACAGGACCTGGCAAGATGTCTGGTTTTGCTGGAGAAGAAACTGAGGCTCAGGAAGGTTGGCATGATGCTCTGTCTCTCAGCAAAACCACGACAGGAATCTGAGGGGCTCAGGCTTGAAGACACCCTAAACTAGAATCCTCCTCTGTCCCCCAATTACCCTCATAGACACAGTAGCCTCCTCACCAGACAGGCAGTAGCTGTACATATGTCCCACACAGTATGTGGGACCAGAGAGGGACACACAGCTGCTCAGGGACACCACAGCAAGGTACTGGCAAAGCACTCTCAATTTGACACCCACACCCATTTCCCAGTGCTCACTGTCCCCAAACACCTCAAGCCTCAGGGCTCAAGCTCAGGTATTGGGGCCCAAGCAGCAGTTTGCTTCCAACCCCTACCCCTCACTCCCCACCTCCTCCCACTCCCTTTTGCTCCCATGGAGATATCCTGGAGTCTGGGACTTGTTCTCATTCTCCTAGACTGGCTGTGCATGCTCAGGCAAAGTGCCACCTTCTCTGAGCATCCATCCATCTCCTGGATGAGCTGCCCCAGTGGTGGGGGGGGGGGAGGTCCCACAGAAATGGTAACAACAGAGAAGCCTTGCTCTCCCCTGCTTCAAGACCTCTCCTGGTCTACGGGTTAGCTGTGCCTTTTCAGGCCTGTGTCTAAACCTCTCTGGGTTTCCAGAGATGGCTACACCTTGCTCTACCAGGTCCTCACCTACAGAAAGCAAGTGACTATAGATGAAAGCCTTCCCTACACTGGCACGGGAGGAGGAGGAGATGGCAGAGACCCGACCAGTGCAGACCAGCGCAGCCATGACAAGCCCCATCCCAAACTGCAGTGACCTTGACCTTCAGGAGTCCTGACTCCCCTTCTCCTGGGAGCCTTGACATCCAGGACAGGAGAGAGTCCTCAGCGCCCCCGGGGCTGGAGCCAAGGCGACCCTGGCGGGAAGACCCAGCCCGCTGTGGCCAGGGTCTCCCACCTCCTCCCCACGGAGCGCCTCCCAGGCCCCCCAGCCTCTCCACATCCGCAGCCCCGCGCCCCGCGCCCCTCACACCTCCCCTGCCCGCGGCCGGCTGTCCTGCAGCCACCCGGCTCTCAGGCCGCCGCAGGGCAGCGGCTGGAGGGGAAATCTCCCCAAGGTGAGCGGTGCTGCACCCCACGCAGTCCTTCCCCTTCCCCAGCAGCGCCCCCCCAGCCCCGTGTGAGGTCTGGGGTCCCCAGGTCGGGCCTGGGGGGTCCCTGGTGTCAGGCCTGGGGGTTCCTGGTGTCGGGCGTGGGGGGTGGCGGTGTCGGGGCTGGGGGGGTCCCCGGTGTCGGGCGTGGGGGGTCCCCGATGTCGGGCCTGGGCGGTCCCTGGTGTCGGGCCTGGGGGGGGTCCCTGGTGTCGGGCGTGGGGGGTGGCGGTGTCGGGGCTGTGAGGTCCTTGGTGTCAGGCCTGGGGTCCCCGATGTCGGGGCTGGAGGGTCCCTGGTGTCGGGCGTGGGGGGGTCCCCGATGTCGGGGCTGGGGGGTCCCTGGTGTCGGGCGTGGGGGTGGCGGTGTCGAGGGTGTCGGGGCCGGGGTCCCCGGCGCGGGGTCCGGCCCGCTCCCCTCCTGGCCCCTGCCCCAGGCCTCACTCACCAGCCAGCAGCGCGGTCAGATGGCACAGCGCGGCCAGGCGCAGCAGCCAGGGCAGCGGGCTGGGAGCCATGGCGGAGGGTGGGCGCGGGTG
>NW_012267322.1:8156303-8163527 GCF_000151885.1 Dipodomys ordii | reverse complement strand
GCAGAAAAAGCCAGAAGTGGTGCTGTGGCTCAAGTGGTAGAGTGCTAGCCTTGAGCTGAAGAGCTGAGGGACAGCACCCAGGCCCAGAGTTCAGGATCCACAACCAACAAAAAGAAGGAGAAGAAGAAGGAGAAGGAGGAGAAAGGAGGAGAAAGATAAAAGAAAAGGAGATGGGGGAGGAGGTAAGAAAGGTAAGGATATGCTGGTTCTGAGGCTTGAACTCAGGGGCTGGGAGCTGTCCCTGATCTATCATGCTCAAGGCTAGTGCTCTCCCACTTGAGCCACAGCTCCACTTCCAACCTTTCTGGTGGTTAATTAGAGATAAAAGTCTCATGGCCATTCCTGTCCAAGCTAGCTTCAAATCTCAAATCTCAGCCTCCTGCATAACTAGGATTACAGTGTTCAGCTTGCTTTTAATTTTGAACCAGGATCCAGTCTAGGTCTATATATGGTTGAGGATTACTTTCTTTTTGTCTTTTTGTTTGTTTGCCAGTCATGGTGCCTGAACTCTGGGTCTGAGCACTGTCCCCCAGCTCTTCAGCTCAAGGCTGGTGCTCTACCACTTGAGCCACAGCACCACTTCCAGCTTTTTCTGCTTATGGTGCTAAGGAATCAAACCCAGGGCCTCATGCATGCAAGGCAAGTACTCTATCACTGAGCCACCTTCCCAGCCCATCTTTTTGTTTTTTTTTTAGATGACATAAATCTTCATTGTTTTTGTTTTGTTTTGTTTTTGAATAACACTGACTTTGGAATTGACTTTGCATTGTCTTGGAAAAAAAGTTCTCATTCTCTACTCACCAAGGTATTTCCTTGTGACTCATGTAATGTATTCCTTTATCTCATATTATTTCCTATAAACCAGAATTGAGCTCTGCAGGCCCATTTAGACCAGGGTTACATGCTCTTGGCAAGGGTCCACTGGAATAATTGTGGGTATTTCACCCTTCAGTGACAGCAGGCAAACACGGTCACAGCTATTGGTCTATGGACTGATGATGGATGAGCCATTTCTCCACTGCAGTGTTTTCCCTTGTAACTCAGGAAGGCTGGCTCCAGGCAGGATTTTGACACCCACTCAGATAGAGGGAAGAGACTAGTCAAGATGAAAGGTTCAGTTGCCCCCTTCAGGACATGGCTCCAGGCCTTTGGCTCTGAGGATGGGGTCATGAGAGAGGCTATGATTGGACCACAGTATGAAAGATTCTGAAGCCAAGTAAAGAACAAAAGCAAAGGAAAGATGGGAAGGCTTTGAGACAAGGGATAACTAGAAATGACAGTTAGAAAAGTGGACCCAAGGGCTGGGAATATGCCCAGCATGCATGAAGCCCTGTGTTCAATTCCTCAGTACCACATAAACAGAAAAAGTCAGAAGTGGTATTGGGCTCAAATAGTAGAGTGCTAGCCTTGAGCAAAAAAGCTCAGGGACAGTGTCTGAGTTCAAGCTCCAGGATTGGGAAAAATTAAAAAGTGGACACAGGCCAGGTACTGGTGGCTCACATGGGCTGGGAAGGTGGCTCAGTGGTAGA
This sequence comes from Dipodomys ordii, assembly GCF_000151885.1. Classification (NCBI taxonomy): domain Eukaryota; kingdom Metazoa; phylum Chordata; class Mammalia; order Rodentia; family Heteromyidae; genus Dipodomys; species Dipodomys ordii. Next base: position 8,161,998 of record NW_012267322.1, on the reverse strand, counting down.
GCGCTTGCCTTGCATGCATGAGGCCCTGGGTTCGATTCCTCAGCACCACATAAGCAAAAAGAAAAAAGCCGGAAGTGGTGTTGTGGCTCAAGTGGTAGTGCGCTAGCCAGCCTTGAGCTGAAGAGCTAAGGGACAGTGCCCAGGCCCAGAGTTCAGGCCCCACAACTGGACCCCCCCAAAAAAAACAAAAACAAAAAATAAAAACTGATGGCTCACATGTAATCCTAGCTACTCAGGAAGCTGAAATCTGAGGATCATAGTTCAAAGCCAGCCCAGGCAGCAACGTTCATGAGACTCTTATGTCCAATAAACTGTTACTAAAAAACCTGAAGTGGAGCTGTAGTTCAGGTGATAGAGCACTAAATGAGCAAAAGAAGCTGGGGGATAGTGTCCAGGCCCTAAGTTCAAGCCCCAGGACAGGAAAAAATAATAATAGCAAGCAGGCAAGAAAGAGGGCACAGATGCAATGCATATCCTGCAAAATTAAGAAAATTGAGGGAAGGGGTGGGGTTGGGAGGGATGGAGAGAATGATGAAAGTGTGATATTGATCAAGTTGTGTTTTATTCAAAAACTGCTTTGTTAAATGGGATAAGAAAAATGTATTTAAAAAGGAAAAAGAAGAAGAAATGTGGGTATATGAGCCAGGTGCAGTGGCTCACAGCACAGGAGGTAGAGATCAGGATTATGATTCAAGACCAAACGAGAGGAAAAAAGTTAACAAAGTCAGATTTAGTGATGATTACATTTAATCCCAGCTTAAGTAGGAGGAGTCTTAGTAGGAGGATCAAGATCTAAAGTTGGCCTAGGCAAATGTAAGACCTTATTTTAAAAAATAAAGCTAAGGGGGGAAGGTGGCTCAGTGGTAGAGCGCTTGCCTTGCATGCATGAGGCCCTGGGTTCGATTCCTCAGCACCACATAAGCAAAAAGAAAAAAACCGGAATTGGTGCTGTGGCTCAAGTGGTAGAGTGCTAGCCTTGAGCTGAAGAGCACAGGGACAGCGCCTAGGCCCAGAGTTCAGGCCCCACAACCGAAAAACAAAAACAAAAAAGAGTGTCACCCGGGCGGGCATTGAACAGCTGCCTGGAAGTCCAGATGGAATGGCTGGGTCTGTAAGGCCTCCTGATCCTGGTCCCTGGGCCGCCTGGGCAGGTGGCTGAGCGCTCCGGAACACACGCCTTCACTTCCCAGTTGACACCCATGTGATTGATTGCCTGTCTGGCCCCTGTGTCCACTCACCGTAGGAAGCCATGTGGTGTTTCAGTGTCAGATCCCCCACTGTGGGAGACAGGGACTGTGATGCCTGCCATAGTTCACAAGGACCACAACCAAGCCAATACTGTTGGAAACTATTTATTTTCCAGAAGGTCTAAGCAGCAACAGCATGACATAGGAGGGATTCTGGGACTCGGAGAGCTCTGTTCATGGCCAGCACCCTTCCCTGACATGCTGTGGTGTGTACCCCACCACAGCCAGCTGCCTCTGGGGGCCAGGAAAGTGCCACCTCATGTATCCATCCCTTTACTATCTAAAATTCTCCCATTCAGCCACTTGGTCCCATAGTTACCCTCTTTTCCTATATAAAGATAACCATAGTGTATAATACTAAGCCAAGGTAGTCATTGACACTATATCAAGAATTTGCTTTTCACCCTCCCCCATGGTATAACCCTTGCTTTCACTGTATTTGATGTTGGTAGAATTTGTGGAGGGGAAGGGAAAAAAACAAATCGTTTAGGGATACAGGTGGACCCATTGCCACAATGAGATGTACAAGTCATTATGTCCAAAAACGAACCTTACAACTTTGGTAGGGGGAGGAGGGGGAGAATGGGAAGGAATGAGAAGGGGAAACAAAGAGGAGGCAACAATGCTTGATAAGAAATGTACTCGTTATCTTGCCCATGTAATTGTAACTCCTCTGTAAAGTATTCTCACACAAAAAAATAAAAATAAATAAAATAAAAAAGAATTTGCTTTTCAGCTATTGAAGGAAGGAAACAAGGGAATTGGAAGGGGGCAAGCTTGACAGGTCTAAGTGTTGGGACCTGGAAGAACACTAAAAGTCTAATAGAAGAACAAGCAAAAAGACCCAATGTGAGGTTGAAATAAGATGATGACCCAGCTGACTAGAAGGATGGGCTGTCTGTGTTCCAGGTAATTGGTGTTTGTGGAGAGTGGGGAGAAGTTACTTTCACCTATTCAGTCTGAAGACCCCTTCTGAGGCGGGATTCTGAGCCGGGATCAGTGCTGGAGTCCAGAAGTCAAGGAGCAGTGAGGACAAGGGAGGCAGGAAGTTTTCCATTCACCCAGTGAGGCTGGAAGACAAGCCCTGCACCCCAGGAATTATGAGCAGACTGCGGTCAGGTCTGTCAAGAGCAAGCAGAGGGCCAGCTGGCCAGGCAAGTCTGGGAAGTGAAACTTGCTGGTGCCTGTTTGGGCCCAGCAGAGCGGTGGAGGGTGGGGCAGCTGGACACAGCAGGCAGTGGGAGATGCATTCTGGGTACCAGCAACCTCCCGGGAGAGATCCACACTGGAAATGGTTGGCATGGGCTTGGAGAGTGGGACCGGGTGGTTAGGGGAGGGAGACAGGGGGCAGGGGACCAGGCAGAGCTGTGACCTTGCCAGGGAAGAAATGGGCTGGTCTCTGTCCCCCTCTGGCTACACTGGGGCAGAAGAGGGATGAGGAGGTTGGAAAGGAGAGGTTGTGGGTGGGAGGCCTGGCTGGAGGTGCCAGATGCAAGGGTGGAAGTGGAGGAATGCAAAGAAGCTTGGTAGATGCTGGAGTGGCAGAGAGGCAGGGCACGCCACGGTGAGCCTTCCTGGAACAGCCAAGGCTAAGGTCATCAGAGCCCCAGGTCCTTAGCCCAACTTCCGGAGTAGCTTCTTCACCCAAGGCATTCTGGGATTGGCACAGATTTCCAGGCCTCTGATGGTTTCCAAGCTAGAGGGAGGAAATGCCAAGAGGCACATCTCAGTGTGGGTGTGAGGATGCCACACATCCCTGAGAGCTCAGCTTTTATGAGACATGTACTGTAGGTGGGGCTCAGCATTGATGAGCCACCTATTGTATGCAGACCACATTTCTCTAAGGGAAGAAGGGCAGGGAGCCCTGCAAGTCTTTTCTGGACCCTCAGCTCCTGAGACTATCAGCCTAGTCCTGGGCCACAAAATAAAATTTCAAGTCACGAAATAAAATTTCAGGCCACAAAAAAAAATTTCCAAGGGTCTCATGATGTCACTGACATTGCCTTGCAACCAAGAGTTGGGGACTTGGGTGCCTGTCCATCTGGGTTAAATTCTAGCTCTGCCATTTCTTAGCAAGCCACGGAGCTCCTCAAAGCCTCAGTTTCGACACCATGGATTGAAGAGTTGATGAATGAATACACACTGACATGCTCAGAAAAGCATGCCTCATGCATCTAGCCCTGGCCTGCTATCCGGGATATTCTAGGTGTCCCATGATATTGACTGATATATGTATTTGTCTTTATTCTTGGCACACCCAAGCCTGGACTGGGCCATTGCTCCCAGCCGAGCCTCCTGGCCTCCCTTCAGAGCCTCGCTGCTTCTCCCTCACCCCTGGGCTACCTCTAAAACCCTGTGGGCCCCAGTCTCCCCCACTCACACGACACCGGGCCTGTGGCAGGAGTCCGAGGTCCAGTAGACACGACTTATCACAGACAGGGGCAGGGCGCGGCGGATGTAGTCACGGCAGCAGACACTGTCCTCCACGTTGGTGCCATAAGGGGCTGCAGAGGGACAGGCAGAGGACACGGAGGTCAGCTGTGGCCCCAAAGCCCTTACACTGGTCATTCAATTTTATTCTGCAGCCCTCAGAAACCATACTTTGGAGCTCTGAAAAGCCAACGGGGCTCAAAGCCTCCATATACTCTGGTAGGGTCAGCTCTAGGAATTAGGTTCCAAGCAACCAAGCATCAATGACACCCCCAGGCTTCTGGAAGGAGCCTTTGAGGCTTCCTATTCAGAATGAGATCTAAGGACCAGCAGCATGGCTCACCTGGGAGCCTGGGAGATGCTCTCTGCCCCTCCCCTCCCTGCCAACCCCACCTGTGTGCAAATAGCACTGAGAGGTTGCTTCAACTCTGTCTCCTCCATCCCCTTTCCCAGAGCTCCAGGGAGACGATTACAGTCCAGAGAAGGAGAAGCGCTGGACCAAGGCCACAGGGCAAAACTGGGGTAGAGCCAGGACCAAGATTCGGACAGGGGATAGGCACACAGCTTTGGGTTCAAGTCCTGCTCTGCCCTGAATTGCCAGATCACCTTGGTCAAGTCATTGAACATGCTTGAGTTTCATTTCCTCCTCTCACCTGACTATCTGGGGGTGGTGCTGGGATGTCTCTCTGGAAACCCCAGACCTATGAGCCTTGATTGGTCATGACTGCCTGACTCCCACCCACTCCAGTGCTGGCTTTTCTGTCTGGCTTGGTGCTCCAATGAGGTGGAGAAGAGGCTTCAGAGCAAAGCCAGGTGATGGGAAGTCAGGGCCAGCTTCTCAGGATCCTGACCCCACAGACCCTCTGCCTCACATCCTAAGACCCTATGTTCCAGATGTCTAGGGCAGGAGATCCCCCAAGTCAGCTGAAACAGGTTCTAGAAGCAAGCCTCCACTCTTGCCCATTTAAGCTGGGCACTGGTGGCTCATGTCTGTAATCCAAGCACTCGGGAGGCCAAGATCTGAGGATCCTGGTTCGAAGCCAGCCTGGGCAAGAAAGGACATGAGACTCTTATCTCCAATTAGCTAGCAGAAAGCTGTAGTCCAAGTGGTAGAGAATCAGCCTTGAGCAAGGGATAGTTCCCGGGACCTGAGTTCAAGCCCCAGTACCAGCACAAAAAAGACTGCCCATTAGAGAGAGAGAAAGAGTGAGAGTGAGGAACACAGAGGCCCAGAGAAGCACCGTAATGAATCCGAAGCTACAGAGCCAATGGCAAATTGGGCTCTTGTGCTCCTAGTCTAGTGCTCATTCCTGGAAAGGAAAAACGTGGCTTCGTTTCAGCCTTGGCCTCCACAGGAAGCCGTCCCATCCCCAAGCTCACCTGAATCACTTGCTTGAAACACCATGAAAAGCAGGAGCAGGGCTGCCAGGAGTGGGGCTTGCAGGCTGGCCATGCTCACAGGCCGAGGCCAGGTGTCTACTGGCCAAAGGATGCGGAGGACTGGTATTTAAGCACAGCCCCCACCCACCCGCCTTGAATTCCTGTCTTAGTCACATCACACTGGGAGACGAAGACATTCGCAAGAGAAGTTCTCAGTTCCTCCACTGGTGGGGAACCACTTAGAGGGGACCCCCCCAACCCCGTGGTAACCCTGCATATCTAGAGACTTGTAAAATCCCCTGGCCTGAGCGCCCCGTGTTCTGCTTGTGGTGTGGCCCCAGGCATGTCCTGGCGGCCCCAGGGACTTCCTTCTCCAGATGGAGATGGAGAGTTGGGTCTACAGGCCAACCCGTGCATCTCAGAACAGGAGCCAGAGCCTGCCAAGAGGAAGGAAAGGAGGGAGGGAGGGAAGGAAGAAAAGAAGAAAGCAAAAATAGAGGGAGGGAGAGAAGGAGGCAGGAATGGAGGGAGGAGGAGAGGAAGGGAGGGAGGAAAGGAGGAAGGGAGAAAAGAAAGGAGGAAGGGAGGAATGGAGGGAGGAACAGAAGGGAAGGAAAGGGGAGGGAGGAAAGGAGGGA
>NW_012267322.1:8137228-8156063 GCF_000151885.1 Dipodomys ordii | reverse complement strand
AAGGAAGGAAGGAAGGAAGGAAGGAAGGGAGGGAGAGAGGAAGGGAGGGAAGGAGAAAGGGAGGGAGGAAGGGAGGGAAGGAGAAAGGGAGGGAGGAAGGGAGGGAGGGAGGGGGAGGGAGGGAGGCAGGGAGGAAGGAGAGAGGGAGGTAGGCAGGCCTAGCTAAGAGCTTGGGGGCTAGCACCAGGGCCTCCTCTCTAAGGTTCTGGAGAGTCATGGGCTGACCTCTTGGCCCTTCAGCAGCCAGAAGTCTTAAAGAACTTGCACCCACATCTCTGTCCTGTGTTCTCCCTTCTCCATCTGTCCCACTGACTACTTCCCAGAGCCATCTCCTTCTGTCCATTTCCACTGCTCTGTCCAGTCCCGCCAGCTCTGCCTGAGTCTTGGTCCCCCAGTCCAGGCTCCAAGCTGCACGCACCCCTCTCCCACCTGCTGTGGCTTCCCTGAGGGCAGAGCCCAGGCCCCTGGCTATGACCTTGAGGTCCTCCTTTCAAGACATTTCCCCTCCCAGAGAGATCGGACCACGTCACTCACAGTTCCTTAAAGAATCTGTGGCCTGACTCTGGCCATGAACGACATTTTCCACTTCTGTACCAAAGAAACTCCTACTCATGTGTCAAGACCCATTTCAAATGTCACTTGTTTGGGCTTCATACTGTTGTGATCAGTGGCCTGGAATGTGGCCCAAAGGACACTGTGTCAAGACTTTTTGTGAGTAATATGTGGTCAGTACTAGGTTTGAACTTGAGGGCTAGGTGCTGTCCCTTAATCACTCAAAGTTGAGGCTCTACCACTTGAGCCATGGCTCCACTTCCAGCTTAATTAGAGATAAGAGTCTCACAGACTTTCCTTCCCGGTCTGGCTTTGAACTGCAATCCTCTGATCTCAGCTTGCTAAGTAGCTAGGAAGACAGGCTTGAGCCACCAGTACTTGGCTGGGGTAGATATATACATGAAGACAGTCAGTTTTGCCAGCTGCAGAGTTCTGGAGGAGATGGCAACAATGGTCACACTACCATGTGATCTCTCACTCAATGCCACTGCATTGCTCAGTGACAATGGTAAATGTACGCTTATGCATATTTTACCAATAAAGAAAGTGTTTCCTCAAATTGAATCAAGCCTCTAGAACTAATGTCCAGGGTTTTTGTTTTTGTTTCTTTTTTCAATTCTGAACAGCATGATGGTATTTGTTCACACTTCCTCCTCCCCTTTCTGTAACCCTCCTTTGCCCCCTAATGTCCAGGTTTTTCTTAAAAAAAAACAAAAACAAAAAACACAACTACCCCTATCACCACAGGATTGCATACAGTGGTGCACCTATATAATCCCAGCAACTGAGGAGGCTGAGGCAGGAAGATCACAACGTTAGAGGCCTGCTTAGGCTACACACTGATCCCGTCTCAAAACGTAATGGAATAACAGCAAATATAAGCCACGATTAAAACCTGGGGTTAAAAAGAAGAAAAAAAAACTGCTTTGAGCCAAGAGTCTTGCTATGTTGTTCAGGCTGGTTTGAAAGTTCTGGGTTCAGGTCATTGTTTAGTCAGCCCAGGAACGTCTTTTCATTGTGACTTCATTGTGGAAGTCACCCTAAGTGGGATGTCCTCAGAGTGAGCAGTAGCCTTGACCTGAGGTTCTTGCGCCAGCCTTGGGGTTTTCTCAGAACTCCTCCAGGGCTGAGGCCCCTCCATGCTGGATCCCCAGGAAGTTTCCCCTTGGACAGCACCCTCTACCGCTTGAGCCACACAGCTCCACTTCCATCTTTTTGGTGGTTAATTGGAGACAAGGGTCTCATGGATTTTCCCGCTTGGGCTGGCTTTGAACCTTGACCCTCAGGAAACTTTCTTTCTTCTTTTGTCGGTTGTGAGGCTTGAACTCTGGACCTGGACGCTGTCCCTCAGCTCTTCAGCTCAAGGCTAGCTCTCTACCACTTGAGCCATTGTGCCACTTCAGGTTTTTGGAGTGGTTTATTGGAGATAAGAGTCTCACAGACTTTCCTGCCCGGGCTGGCTTTGAACCGTGATCCTCAGATCTCAGCTTCCTGAGTAGCTAGGATTACAGGCATGAGCCACCGGCACCCAGCTGCCATTTATTTTCTTGATGACAGCCATTCAGCCTTCAGTCAGCTGCTTTGCGCCTAGCTTCATTCACCTAGACTGGGTGTTGATCGCAGCCCCCATCAGTCCTCCTGGACCATCCTCACTCCCCATCGGCCGTGAGGTCTGTGTTGTATGAATAGACCATCACCTACATGGCCAAACCCTATTGGACATTTGGGGTTTTCCAGTCTCTTGCACTTACATTTTTAAAACCCCCAAATAACACTTTTTGAGTAAACTTACGAGGAAAGAGAAGGGGGAGGTGGTGGATCCATTCCTAGAAGTAAGGCAGCTGAGCTTTTGATACCCCAGAGAAAATCCCTGCCCGGAGCAGCTGCTGCGCTTCCTCTTTTCAGCAGAGCAAGGGACGGGTGCAGATGAGGGATCCCCTTGGGGCAATCACCTAGCTGGTCCCAGGAGCCAAGAGGAAGGGACATGAGTTGGCAAGTCTGAGGCCCTTGGGAGCAAACCTTGGGAGGAACCAAAGGCGATGAGGCTGAGTCAATTAGTATATAGGCTGGAGGGGGGGGGGAGCCTCTAGGATGACCAGAGAGGCTGGAGGACAGGGGGGTGGGGAGAAAGGAAGGTCATAGTAGCAGCTACCACCACACTAATGATAATAATTAGTAATAATAGCAAAGATAATTTGCTCTAGTTTAGATCTGCAATATTCTACAAATGCCCCTGTGTTGAGCCAGGGGCTGGTGGCTCATGCCTGTAATCCTAGCTACTAGGAGGCTGAGATCTGAGGATCTCAGCTCTAAGCCAGATGAGGCAGGAAAGTCCAGAAGACTGTTATCTCCAATGAACCACCAGAAAATTGGTAGTGGAGTGGTGGCTCAAAGTGGTAGAGTGCTAGCCTTGAGCAAAGAGCTCAGGGACAGCATCTAGGCCCTGGATTTAAGCACCACAACCAAGACCTCTTCCAAGGGATTGTCTCCACATGCTTGTCAGAAATCGATTGCACTTGTTTCTGCACTTCTGAACCTCAGTTCCAATGCACTGATTTACTGAATTGATTTATTTGTCTATACTTTTGCCAGTGGTATACTGTGTTTGTGTGTGTGTGTATACTGTGTTTGTGTGTGTGTGTGTGTGTGTACTATGTGTGTGTGTGAGTGAGAGAGAGAGAGAGAGAACTAAGACTTGAACTCAGGGACTCATATTCACAGCTGGTGCTCAACTGCTTCAGCCAAATGGCTTTTTCTTTTTTTTCTTTTTTTTTTGGGGGGTCCGGTCGTAGGGCCTGAACTCTGGGCCTGGGCACTGTCCCTCAGCTCTTCAGCTCAAGGCTAATGCTCTACCACTTGAACCCCAGCGCCACTTCCAGCTTTTTTCGTTTTGCTTATGTGGTGCTGAGGAATCGAACCCAGGGCCTCAGGCATGCAAGGCAAGCGCTTTACCACTGAGCCACCTTCCTAGCCCCCAAATGGCTTTTTCTTTTGCTGGTTAATTTGAGAGAGTCTTAAAGACTTTGTCCTCCTGGTCTGACTTCAAACCTTGATCATCAAATCTCAGCTTCCTGAGTAACTAAGATGACAGATGTGAGCCACCAGCTCCTGGTTGTACTGTCTTAAATTCTCTAGTTTATAGTAATTCCTTCGCTCTGAGTTTTTCTTTTCTTTTCTTTTTTTCTTCAGGGTTAGCACTCTACCAGTTGAGCCACAGCTTCAATTCCATCTTTCTGCTGCTTAATTGGAATTAAGACTCTGGCTTTGAATCATGATCCTCAGATCTCAGCCTCCTGAGTAGCTAGGATTACAGGTGTGAACCACTGATGGCTGGCTACTTTGCTTTTCTCTCCTTCCTTCCTCCCTTTCATTTGTTTGTTTTGTTTTGTTTCTTTTTTTTTTTTTTTTTTGGATCTGATCGTGGGGCCTGAACTCTGGGCCTGGGCGCTGTCCCTCAGCTCTTCCCCTCAGGGCTAGTGCTCTACCACTTGAGTCACAGCGCTACTTCCGGCTTTTTCTGCTTATGTGGTGCTGAGGAATTGAACCCAGGGCCTCAGGCATGCAAGGCAAGCGCTCTACCACTGAGCCACCTTCCCAGCCCCCTGTTCAGCTTTTTAAGTGCTAGGATTATAGATATGAGTCACCACACACACTCCGTCCACTCAGCCTTATCTTCTAAATTTATAAAGGACCTATGTAAAACATACAAGTCTTATGACACATAACTTAGATTTAATAGCAGTTGACCTTTTACTGTATTTTGTTTGTTCTCTTCATTAAAAAGTAAAAAAAAAGTATATAAGTTAATAAGTATATTATATACGTTATTATTATATTTCATTAGAAAGTATCTTAGAGTCAAAGCTACCCTGTCCAGTCCATTTCCCTCTGTCTCTCTGTATGGATAACCACAGAATCTACCCCCAAAGCTACTGGAGATCTCTCCTCCCCATGATTTTATAAATAAACTTAGGAGCTGGGCACTGCTGGCTCACACCCACCACTCTAGCTACTTGGGAGGCTAAGATTTGAGGATTGTGATTCAAAGCCAACCTAGGCAAGAAAGTCTGTGAGACTCGTATCTCCAATAAACTACAAAATTCCAGAAGTGAAGCTGTGTGGCTCAAAGAATAGTAGAGCACTAGCCTTGAGCAAAACCAACCAAACAACCTCAGAGACAGAGCCGTGAGTCTCCGCCCAGTACTTGTGTTACCTAGGCAACTGGCACACCTGGAAGAGGTCACATCTGCATCTGCTGAGGTCACATCTGAATTTGATATGGCCACACCTTTCTCCGCCCATACCCTAGATAAGGCCTAGCCCAGGCCCAGACGCTCTCTTTTCCCAGCTCTTTCCCAGGCCTTTCCCAGCCTCATAGAGGGCCAACATGGCCTGGTGCCAGCCAGGTTGATGAATAAACCTACCCTTTACCTGAATACCACATGCATGGTGTGGATCTTACTCGGTTACCTCTTTTTAAAAACCTAACAATCTGCATGGAGCCAGGCACAGAATGTAGAAAAGGGCTCAGAGTGCACAAAATCCTTGCCTGGTAATTATATACAAAGGCTCTGATCGTGTTCCATTGGCGACAGTTCTGTCACATTGCCTCACTAGCTGCAAGGGAGGCAGGGAAGCTAGCTAGCTGAGCATCCAGGAAGAAAAAGACACAAGTTTGGAGAAGAGCCAGCCAGTTGGTCAATACTAGCAGTCATCCAAGGAACAAGATTTGGGCTGGAAGATGGTTCATCGCCAACTTCTGCCCTTATGGAATGACATATTCCAGTGTAGCTCCCCAGAGCAAGTCTTATAGCACAATCGTGATGGCTCTCATCCAAGAAGCAGCCCCAAGAATAGTGAATAATCTCATGGCTCCCATCTACCTGTCAGGCAACTGCTGTGTGGTGTAGATTTCTGATTTAGGTTTGCTTTTTTTTTTGTAATATTTGTTGTGGGGCTTGAACTCATGGCCTGGGTGATGTCCCTGAGCTATTTTGCTCAAGGCTAGCACTCTACCACTTTGAGCCACAGTGTCACTTTCTAATTATCTGGTGGCTCATTAGAGATAAGAATATCATAGACTTTCTTGCCCAGGATGGTTTTGAACCTCAATCCTCAGATCTCAGCCTCTTGAGTAGCTAGGATTACAGGCATGAGCTACCAGCTCCCGACAACGATTTAGGTTTTCAGTGTCAAAGAAACAACAGGCATCTTGGAGCAAGAGACGTGACAATACCCGAAGTCCTAGAGGTAGACATCACCAAGTGGCAGCAAGGACTAGACCGCAGTACCTCACACTGTTGTGACTCCATCTCTGACTCTGTGGCATGTGGATTCATAACCCTTGCCCTACCAAGTTGAGGGATCAAGGACTTGTACATTTTTGATTCTCAGTGATCCTCTTGGTAATCCTTTGGTATTGGATATATGTAGATGACCATTGGAAAGGCCCAAGCAACACACAGGCTCAGGGAAGTCCCAACTCACAGTCCCTAGATCTTTGCTGGCTCAAACAAGGAGAGAGAAAGCATCCTCCAGGGAGGAAAGTCCTAGCCGAGGATCACAACAGCCCAGTATTTATGTCCATATGACCGTATAAAATGATGCTAATCAAAATGAACTCCATGATATAGAAACAAGAGGTTTGGGTTTTCTTTCTTTTTCCTTTTTTTCAGTGTACTGTTTACAGTTATTTCTTTTTTTCTTTTGTTTTTCCCCCTCTGGTTTATTCACTGTTTCTGATTTCAGTACCCTTTGTCTTGTACATAAGTTGATCTGATTTGGGGAAGGGACGGGAAATCACAGAAATGAGACAAAGGGTGAATCAATACCACAGCAAGGTTCACTAGATACTATGTTGGAATTAACTTTACAACTTGGTGGGGAAGGGTGTGGGGGGGAGGGAAAGTGGGAGAAAACAAGGAAGAAAGTAACACTGTTTGAAGAGAAATGTACTCATTACCTTATTATGTAACTGGAGTCCATCACCTTTACAATAAAATAAAATTAAAAAAGAATACTCATCAAGAACAACAACAACAAAAAAAGAGCCCCTCTTGGGGTTAGAGGCATGGCTCAGTTGGTAGAATACCAGCTAATGGGTGAAAGTAGCTACAAGTACCAAGTTCCAATTCCAGTCTTAGGTCTAGGGGGGAAAAAAGAAAAGAATGAGTGCTCCTGGGTGGGGTCAGGGGAAAGGGATGGATGAATGAAGAGAAGAAGAGTGGGAAAATGCAGACAAGACCCCAATGTATATCCTACAAAATTAAGAAGAGTGAGGGCAGCTGGGTGCCAGTGGCTCACACCTCTAATCCTAGCTACTCAGTGTAAGGTATATTAAATAGGTAGGTTTCATTAGGTAGCCGATGAAGAAAGCACCACATGCTATTCAGGCAGGAGAAGAAGTTTATTTACTGAACTGCTGCATGGTGGAGAGGCATGGCTGAAGAGGAAGGGGCGACCCACCCCTGGGCCAGGACTTATCTAGGCCAGGGACAGGGAGAGGTGTGGCCAGGTGGGAGAAAGGTGTGGCGACACTTGATCCAGATGTGACCTCAGGGTCTGGGACCCTCTTAAGGTCAGATGGGAGGCATGTGACCAGAGGTGGCCCAGGATGTGACCTAGCAGGAGGGGAAGGTGACTGCTTCCCGGTCTGCCAGTTACCTAGGTAACAGATACTGGGCGTAAACTTAGCCAAGAGATAGGGAGGTGTCCCTGTGCAGACCTTACACTCAGGAAGCTGAGATCTGAGGATCTTGGTTTGAAACCAGCCTGGGCAGGAAAATCTGTGAGACTCTTATCTCCAATAAACTACTCAGAAAAAAACCAGAAGTGGCACTGTGGCTCAAGTGGTAGAGCACTAGCCTTAAGTACAAAAAGGCTCAGGGACAGCACCCGGGACCTGAGTTCAAGCCCCAGGACCAACCAAAAAAAAGAGTGCGGGAAGGGGTAGGTAGAGGAAGGATGAGTGAGTATGTTGAAAGGGTGACATTGATCAAGAAATAATCTATTCATAAGCTGCTTTGTTAAATGATAACTCCTTAGTACAAATATTTAAAGATAATAATAAATTTTAAAAAATTAAAAAAGAATAGGCACTTTTATTCTGAGCTTCAGAAAGACTCTGTCTAGTGGTGTTGTGCTTCACCACCTTTGTAAGCCTGAATTACCTGAACTCTTTTCTCTAGGAAGAAAGAAGGACTTTCTGTTTGTTTAAACTCAGGCCCTCCCATTTGCTTGCTTAGCTGACACTCTGCTGCTTGAGTCAAGCCTCCAGCCCAGCTTTTTGCTAGTCATTTTGAAGATGGAGTCTTCTGGACTTTTCTGCCCAGATAGTATTCCATTGTATGGACATTTGGGGTTTTTCTAATTTTTTGACTATTATGAAGAGCTCCTATGAACATTCCTACACAAGTGTTTGAGTGGGTGTGTATCTGTATATTTTCATTGTTCTAGGACGGGGGAATTACGCTGTTGGTGGGAATGTAAACTAGCACAACTACTCTAGAAGGCAGTTTGGAGTTTCCTCAAAAAACTAAACATACTCCTTCCCTACAACCCAGCCCCCCCCCCCCTTGAGCATCTACCAGAGCATTGCAAGCTCGGATACAATAAAGACACTTGCACATCCATGTTCATTACTGTACTTTCGTGAGTTATGGAAACAGTCCAGATGCCCTACAGTAGATGAGTGGATCAAGAAAATGTGGCACCGACACACAGTGGAATTTTACTCATCTGAAAAAATAATATTATGTCATTTTCAGGGAAATGGATGGACCTAGAACAAATCATGTTAAGTGAGGTAAGCCAGGCTTGGAGAGACAAACAGGCATGTTGTCTCATATGCAGACATGCATGACAACATATACAGGGCTTTGTACATATACACACACAAGTAAACTGACTAAAGGATGGCCCTCTCTCCCTGTGTCCTGGGCATTTCCTGTCTTGCTTTCCCTGAAGACTTTCCCCTCTGCCTTCTCTAGAGACTTCTCACCACTACCTCCTAAGTCAATAGAACAGTTCCTATGAAGAAAACAGGCATGAGGCCAGAGGTGGTAAAAATCCAGGGGCCAGGATCTTAGAGATCTGGAAGCTGAGGGCAGGAGGGGTCAATGTTCCAGAACAACCTGGGTTACAAAGCCAGATCCTGTTGGAAAGACAAGGAGAGAGAGCAGAGAAGAAGGAGAAGGAGGAGGAGAAAGAGGAGGAGGGAGGTAGGGAGGGAAGGAGAACAAAGGGGAGGAAAAGAGGGAGGGAGGGAAGGAAGGGAGGAAGAGGGGAGGGGAAGGGAGGGAATAGAAGTCCAAAAGTCCAGATGCCATTGTCTCTGGGGAGGGTAATTAGGGGACTGGAAAGGAGCCTCATTTTTTCACTTTTACAAAATAAACAGTATTTGTCTTTATTTCACAATCACCAAATAAAACATTCAATCGCCATTTGACTGAACAGACCGAGGGTGTTAGGAAAACACCTCTCTGGGGGAACGTGTTGGGATGCCAGCCCCTCTCCCATCCCACTGTACTTCTGATGGAGCAAAAAGAACTGCCCAGGAACCTGCTCCCCCTACCCCCCTAACTCCCAGCAAGAGGTAACCGGAGGCAGCCAGCAGTGAACAATGTGAGCCAGTGGGGGCCATGGCTACTCATCTTAGAGAAGCACAGAGTCACAAAGACAGCTGAGCACTTGCTGCAGGAGTCGGTGGGTCCTGTTTCTGCAGGACAGAGGATGCCCAGAGGCGGGGCAGGAGTTCCAGCGCCCCTCTGGCCTCCTTTGCTATCCCCCACCCAGCTGTTTCTGGTTCCTTCCTGCCCCAGCTTTGAAGGCTCAGGACATTCTTTCTGGGTTCTAGTCAGCCATAAATCTGTGACCTTCCTCTCCAGCTGACCTACCCTTGTGGAGCTCTTAGGCATGAAGGCCTCTGTGGGAGACAAGCTGTTTCTGCTCTGTCTTGGGCAGTCCCTTTCCTTCCTGGGCTCCGACCTCTCTGGGGAGTCCCCTCCTTTCTCTTGTCTTGACCCCCAAGATCAGAGCCAAGATGGCAGCTGAGTTCCCAGAAGTGAAGGTCTTCCTTCTCCCTCTCCACTCTTACACTCTTACCCAGTGAGCTTAGGGAGATGGTTACTTAGCATCCCTGAAAGAAACCCCACATGGAGCCACGCCTAGAAGAAGAGCACCAAACAGGAGCCCTGACGCAGATCTGACCCCACCGGTGCCAACCTGGACGTGACCAATGCCCTCGCTCTCCCAAGCCTCTGGTGTGGACTCGTTTCTCCACTCTCTCTCTGTGTTTTACTGAGAAGGAACTGGAGGCACCAAGAAGCTGGGCCACTGGCCAAGGCCCACAACTGTAAGGACAGAGCCAAGGTTCGAAGCTGAGCAATGCTTCCCCGTGTGTTGCTCACTCCAGACAGAATCGGCTAGTGGCCTCCTGGGCCCATAGACAGCTGTGCCCTGCAGCTGGGCATGGATGGGCAGGGCCATCTTCGCCCTCTGAGCCAGGAGCATTTCCCAGCAGGCCCTGGCCTGCTCCTAGTATCATGGTCAACCCCAGCCCCCAGTGGCGGGCGCCAAGTGCATTCAGCTTCTGGATTGGGGGGGGGGGCACCTCAATCTCCATATGCCATGGGCTTTGGGTGAACTTCAACCCCCTCCATCCAGTTGCACCATCTCTAGACTGAAATCGTGTTTGCTGGGGTTTCTCCTAGCACTGCTGCCCCACTCTGGCTGCTAGGAACTGGTCCAGAACCTCCCCCTGGCACTGGGCTGTGGCAAGGGGTTCCTAAGATGGACTTGGACAGTCTGGAGGAATGTCTGAGTCATGGTCCTGCCTTGAGAGAGACTTGGCGCTTGTGACACTCCCTGCCCACCCCCCCCCTCTGTCCTGAGCAGCCCTGAGATTGAGAATCATGCCCTGAGAAAAATCATGGCTGTGAGCGGCTGGTGGTTCACACCTGTGATCCTAGCTACTCAGGAGGCTGAGATCTGCTGATTAAGGTTTGAAGCCAGCAAAGCATATAAGTCTGTGAGACTCGTCTTTAATGAGCCAGCAAAAAGGGCCAAGCTGGTAGCTTGTCATCAAGACAATGGGCTGGGGCCAGGCCAGGGTTGCTGTGGCTCCTTCACTCCCCCTCTGCCCCCAAGCAGAGCCTCAGTTCCCTCATGAGGAATACACCTCTCGAGCCAAGGCAGGGTGGCTCATGCCTGCAATCCTAGCTACTCGGGAGGCTGAGATCTAAGCATTGTGATTTGAAGCCAGCCCAGACAGGAAAGTTGGTTGAGACTCTTATCTCCAATTAACCACCAGAAAACCAGAAGAGGCGGGCTGGGAAGGTGGCTCAGTGGTAGAGCGCTTGCCTTGCATGCATGAGGCCCTGGGTTCCATTCCTCTGCACCAGATAAGTAGAAAAAGCTGGAAGTAGGGCTGTGGCTCAAGTGGTAGAGTGCTAGCCTTGAGCTGAAGAGCTGAGGGGCAGCGCCCAGGCCCAGAGTTCAGGCCCCACAACTGGACCAAAAAAAAAAGAAAAGAAAAGAAAACCAGAAGAGGCTCTATGGCTCAAAGTGGTAGAGCACTAGCCTTAAGCAAAAGAGCTCAAGGACAGCATCCAGACTCTGAGTTCCAGGCCCAACAGCAACCAAAAACCAAAAAATTCTTACCTCTCCGATAGGTTTTTAAAAAGAGGTAGCCGAGTAAGAACAGCACCACGCACCTGGTATTCAGGTAAGGGGTAGGTTTATTCAGTAGACCTGCTGGGAAAGAGCTGGGAAAGAGAAGAGAGAGCTGGAAAGAGAATGAGCTAGGAAAAAGGGAGAGCTGGGAAAGAGAAAGAAAAGAGCTAGAAAAGAGGGCGTCTGGGCCTGGGCTAGGCCTTATCTAGGGTATGGGCAGAGAAACGTGTGGCCACATCAAATTCAGATGTGACCTCAGCGGATGCAGATGTGACCTCTTCCAGGTGTGCCAGTTGCCTAGGTAACGCAGGTAACTGGGTGGAGACTTTGCTGCAAGGAGGGTGGAGTCTGCTCGCCATCCAGGAGTGGACCTTACACTCTCCTTGTGGGGTGCTTTGAAGAACTTTCAGGGGAGGTGTTAGGGCACATAGCGGAGGCTCAAGGTCCAGGAACATCAATGGTTTAGGCCAAGGGCCGGCCAATACCTGGCATAGAATGGAGGAGCCAAGCTTGCGTTGCCCACTGTGCAGAATGCCAACCACTAACACGATGAGAAAGAGAAGCAGCCACATGTGGAGAGGAGAGTGAGTCCCAGCCCACAATGCCCCCAATAGGGCTTGGGACATTTGCTGGCTTCAGCGATTAAGAGGTAATTATGGTCTGCATATGTGTGATCAGATATCAAGGAAGGTCGACATCTCAGCCCCCCTCGCAGATAGATGTGCCAGTACTGAGGTTTGAACTCAGGACCTCTCATTCTCACTTAGCTTTTGTCACTAACGGCTGGTGGTCCACAACTTGAGCCACATCTCTACTTCTGGCTTTTTGCTGTTTCACTGGAGGTGAGTCTCTTAGATTTGCTAGTCCCGGCTGCCTTCAAATAGCAAGCCTCAGATCTTAACCGCCTAAGCAGCCAGGATTACAGGCATGAACTACTGATGCCTGGCCAAGACTGGTCATGTGAAAGTCAATCAAAAGCAAATAAAGGCGTTTAAGTGGAGGTGTGGGGTTTACTCAGTTGGTCCCTTGATTTCAAGACCATGGTTTAGATTAGGAGACACCTCAGCACCTGGGGGCAAACTGCAACTGTCCTGTTCTCTGTCCCTGGCATCTGCCACCTGATAAATATTTAAATGCCCAAGGATGAGCCACTCTGCTTTCCTTCTCCGGACTCAGTTGCTTTGTTTTGGATGGACTTAAGATTGTCCCCAGGCTGCCATGGACACACACAGCCAAATGTGAATACTTCCTAACTAGCCAGTTCTGTGACCAAAGGAAACTTTGGGGGTAAGGAAATCTGTCTAAGCCTTCATGTTCTTATCAGTGCGATGGGTCCAAATTCTCCCCAAGTCTCCATCTTGCTTTGAGACATTAATGCAGGAGAAGTGCCTGGCATAGATAAAGGACAGTATAAAAGCGCAAAGAATTTTGGCTGTGGGGGCTAGGAAGGTGGCTCAGTGGTAGAGTGCTTGCCTTGCATGCCTGAGGCCTTGGGTTCGATTCCTCAGTACTGCATAAGCAAAAAGAAAAAAGCCGGAAGTGGCGCTGTGGCTCAAATGGTAGAGCCTTAGCCTTGATCTGAAGAGCTGAGGGACAGCGCCCAGGCCCAGAATTCAGGCCCCACAGCCGGACCCAAAAAACAAAACAAGAATTTTGGCTGGGTAGATGAATTGATCAAGAAAATGTGATTTTATATATATGTGTGTGTGTGTGTGTGTGTGTGTGTGTGTGTGTGTGTGTGTGTGTGTGTGTGTGTGTGAATTCTATGCTTCTGTCAGAAAGAATGGCACTGCCCCATTTGTAAGGAAATGGAAGGACTTGGAAAAAATCATATTATGTGAAGTAAGCCAGACCCAAAGAAACATGGTTTCTCTTCTGTATAATAATTAGTATATGTCCAGGATAATCTTAGTAGATGAGCAGAATAGCTCAATAGCTATGAACATATGACTAATGCTAAGTGAAATGAACTCCAAGACGTGGGCACAAGAGGTTTTTCTTGGTTGTTGTTCTCAATGTACTATGTGATTTCTTTTGTGTTTTTCCCCCTATGGTTTATCCCCTGTTGTCACTGTATTCGGTTTCGGTACCCTGGGTATTGTATATACATTTATCTGAACTAGGGAAGGGAAAGAACAAAGTGGTGAGACAAAGGACAAAGGGGGGTCTATGCAACAGCAATACTCACAAGATAACTTGGGGGGATTAAAGAGAGGGAGAGAAAGAGGGAGAAAAATGAGGGAGAGGGTAACAAGTTAGACAAGAAATGTACTCAATACCTTACTTATTTATGTAACTGTAACCCCTCTCTACATCACTTTGACAATAATTTTTTTTGGGGGGTCCGGTCGTGGGGCCTGAACTCTGGGCCTGGGCGCTGTCCCTCAGCTCTTCAGCTCAAGGCTATCGCTCTACCACTTTAGCCACAGCACCACTTCCAGCCTTTTCTGCTTAAGTGGTGCTGAGGAATCGAACCTAGGGCCTCGTGCATGCAAGGTAAGTGCTCTACCACTGAGCCACTCATGGCTGTAATCCTCAGAGGAGCCAGAAGAAGAGGAAGGGAGACTTAAAGAGGGACCCCTGTAGAAGGTGGGCCTGGAAGCCCAGAGAGGTGAGTTAACCTACCCAATACTACACAGCTGCTTCAGGCCTGGGATAGAGCCCTGGGTGAGATGTGGGTACTGGCTCTAGGAGGCCTCCAGGCAGGGGTGTGTCAGAGTGTGTTCAGAAAGTTCAACTTCCTCTGCACTAGAAGAAACACACCCATAAGCCTTGGGCTACCTTGTTTCATTCATTAAGTGAGCACGAGCCTTTGGAATAGAAGAGATCTGTGCAAGGGAAGTTTAGCCATCCAATTTCACCCTTCAACTTCAAGAATGGGCCCGGAAGCTGTGGGAACTGCAAGTTCCAGACCACTCTGGGCCTCAGTTTCCCCTTTTGTAAAATCACCACTCTCTAGGCATTCCTATTCTCTGGCAGACAACTGGTAAAACCTGAGGTTAAAAGGGAAATATTACACACTGCAGAGTCTTCTGGGTAAAAGCTGGAGACCCTATCTGAACAGGACACTAAAAGTAAAAGGGCTGAGCTAGGCCCCAGTGGCTTACACCCGTAATCCTAGCTCCTCAGGAGGCTGAGATCTGAGGATCACGGTTCAAGGCCAGCCTGGATAGGAAAAATCTGTGAGTCTCTTATCTCCAATAACCACCAGGAAAGCCCAAAGTGAAACTGTGGTTCAAGTGGCAGAGTGCTTCAGGGACAGCCCCCAGGCCCTAAATTCAAGCCCCAGGACCAGCACACAAACAATTAACCCAAAGAGCTGAGGGTGTGACTGAAGTGATAGAGCACTTGCCAAGTCCAGGCCCTGAGTTCAGACCCTAGTATCCCCCAAATATATATTCCTAGATCTAACAGAAAACATATTGAAAAACAGCATTTTACTATTTTTTTAAATTGTATAATGTTGACAGCAGTTTCGGTTTCCTTTTAAGACACTGAGGTTCAAAGAAGAAAAACAGGACATGGCTTCTGCTGGAGAGGAAGGCCAGGAAGAGGGCCGAAGCGGGCACAAAGGAAATAGACCTGGAAGGTCAGAAAATTCAAAAGATTGTTAAAGCACCAAAGGAAAGTGAAAGTCTTCTGCCTCTCTACAGAGGCAGGGGAATGGGAAGCAAACCCTGTTGGCTTTGGATGAGTCATTGGGAAAGTCAGGGGGGAAAAAACCAAATGCAAATAAAGAAAAAGAAAAGCCAGGCACCAGTGGCTCAGGTCTGTAACCCTGGGTACTCAGGAGGCTGAAATCTCGGGATGGAGGTTCAAAGCCAGCCCAGGCAGAAAATCACCCAAAAGTGGGAAGTAGACACACACACACACACACACACACACACACACACACACACACACACATACACACACACACACACGTGAAAACAGAGACTTTCCAAGCCAAGTTTCCATTCTGTCCAGTGGGAGTCCTTTCAAACTGCAGACTACTGGGCTCTGGGTCCAGTTCACAATCTCAGAGGGCTCCCTGGAGGCAGTGTTTTGTGTCCTTGTCTTCTCTAAATTAGTCAGGGCCATTCCAAGCAGGTTCCATAGAGAGGAAGCATCCAGAGCCTGTCCAGTTGGATGTTCTGTCCCCTGGTAGTAGCCTCAGCCCCAGCTGCTGTCATCGCCACAGTCCTCTGTCTGCAGAACCACAAGCGTTTCCCCCAGCTGGGCTGAGAAAGGGGTGGGGGTTCGCAGAGCACAAAGGCCCATTTCCTACCTTCTTCCCCTCTACCACCCTCCTCCTCCTCCTCCTGTTCTTTTTATTTCCTTTTTGGTTTGAGAGTCTTACTATCTAGTCCAGACTGGCCTCAAATTCCTGGTCATCCTGCCTCCATCTCCCAGGTGCTGGGATTACAGGCATGTGCCGCCATGTCCAACCTAACACTTATTTTTCTTGTTATGAAGTAGCATGTGCTCATTACAAGGTCTCCATCTCCTTAGAAGACAAAGTCAGGGGACAATGAACCCGAGTCCTCCTCCCAGGGCCATCCAAAGCTGCGGAGGGTGGGAGTGGATTTGAACACGGTTCATCTGTGCACATGTCTAGAACTTTCCATGTGTCTCCCAGGGGTATAGGCTCTAACTGGCTCCATCCCAAGTTTACAGTGCTTTGTGGCTCCAGCCGTGGGCTTGTGCACGCAGGGCAGCTGAGCCAGGCTGGGGGACAGGGAGCCGGGGCGGGGACACAGTGCCAGCGGCTGGGGGCTGTGGAGATGCTCAGCCCCCTCTGCATCTCAGAACCTTTCTCAGTGTACCTGACCTGGCAAAACACAGCACGGGGCTCCGTGGCTTTCATGGAGAGCTTAGGGAGCCCAGCGGCTCACCCTCCATACCGTGGGGAACCTCGGAGCAGAGCCGCCCAGACGCCACAGATGCTCTCTTGTTGGGAATGAATAGGAATCTTGGTGGTGTTGTTTCTTCCTTCCCCCTTTGGAAAGCAGGGACAGGACACCAGCTCTGTGGTGACGGGCCATGGTCCAGGAATGATGGGTGGCAGCTGGGTGGCCCTGGGTGACTCTGGCTCTCGTCCTTCCCACCTCACCCCATTAGAGATTTGCACCTGCCACCTCCCACTCCACCCCTGCCCCTCCCGCCCCACCCCTGCCCTACTTTCCCCCTGGGTCTGGCCTGGTTTTCCCTTGATGACTGAGATGGTAGACAGAGCCTTGGCAGAGGTTTGCGCCTGGTGCCTGGTAGCTCCCGCCCTTCTCTCTCAGCCAATGAAAGCAGAGCCTGGAGCACAAAAGCCCGGTCATGCCGCTCAGACAACAGACATCAGAGCTGGCAAAAAAGAAACACCTACCCTTTCCTTTAAGTCTCCAAGAATGGAAGCAGCTAAACATAGCAGCTCCTGACCTGGCACGCCCTCAGGGCTCTGGAAAGACTTCCTTCCCTTAAGGAGACCGGATGACGAAAGCCCTCAGCACAGTGCCAGGCACAGTGCCAGTCCTCCCGGAAGGGGTGGGCCAAACTCGTCAGGCTCCATCTATCTGCTGTGTGACTCTAGGTAAGTTCCTTGACCTCACTGAGCCTGGTTTGGCTCATCTGTGAAGTGGGGTGATGCGTAGTGCTATGGTGCTGGATGGACCGGAGCGCTTGCTGAAACCCACGTTCCCAGCAGGGTTGGTGATGTGAGCCAGGGGGCCCATCTTGGACTCTTAGCTGCATGGCCATGCAGGTCCCACCTGACCAACTCACTCTGTCCACACTGGACAGGGTTCTCACAGCAGGAGCCACGCTGGAACTTCCCTGGTTATAGGTGGGCTTTCCAAGCCTGGCTGGGGACTTTCCCTTGCTTGGACAAGTGCCCAGGGCAGGGCACGGGTGTCCAGGCTGCTTAGAAGAACCTGAAAGAAACGTGAGCCCTGGCCTGCTCTTGTGCCAACTTGGGTCTTGATGAGGCGTGGTGCCTGGGCTGGGCTCTTAACAAGTATCCTCAGGCCAGGGGCTAGGAGGCTGAAAACAGTCAGGAATTAGCAGCTGGCCACCCCTCATACCCAGGACTCACCTGCCCGTGTGTTCCCCTCACACTCTGGTTGTAGGGTAAGGAAGAGCTACTTCAGCGAGGACCTGGGGCCGGTCCCTGGGACTGTCTGAATCTCAGCACCCTGCTTGATAAAATAGGGTATCTGGCAATCTCCACTTCCCTAGCCTAGCCTGGCTCACCTTCCCCCCCCCCCATGGCCCTTGTCCCTGGTCCCCAATCTCTCCTGGCCTCTCATCCATCCTCCATGCCAGTGGGGTCATTCTGAAAGGTCCTTAGGACCTGACACCCTCCTGCTTCAAACACGTCAGCGTCTCATCACACATAGACAGAAAGCCACACTGCTTTTCCTGGAACCCTAGCCCTATGTGGTATAGATCTGAGCCCCTTTCCTTCACCCTTGCCCTTACAGTTCTTTTTCCCCTCCTTCAACAGACCATACTCCTCTCTGCCTCAGGGCCTTTGGACCATCAAGTCCAACTTTGATCTTGTAA
Organism: Dipodomys ordii; assembly: GCF_000151885.1. Taxonomy (NCBI): domain Eukaryota; kingdom Metazoa; phylum Chordata; class Mammalia; order Rodentia; family Heteromyidae; genus Dipodomys; species Dipodomys ordii. The sequence goes on along the minus strand of NW_012267322.1, from coordinate 8,138,312 downwards.
GTGTCTCCCCATTTGGACTCCGGGAAATCTACATACACCCTACCTCTGAAGGTCCCAGACCCCACTCACTGTGAGAGGATGCATTTTTGAAGTAAAATCGTTAATCAGTGAGGACATCATCACAGTGTTACAACTGGTTTAAGGAAAATTCAAGAACATGTACATAAGGCAGTCGGGAATGCTGAGGTTATAAATGGAGGCACTATTTGTCAGTCTCTATAAGACAAGTCATGATCAACTCCAGCCTGACAAAATCCACTTGTATTTCAATGCCCTTTGCACATCAAAGTAACACAAAGTGCCAGCCATACAGAACCTGGAGTTGGCATGCCTTCAGAATCTCAACCCTGGAGGCCGGGAGGCTGGAGACAGGAAGACCCAGAATTGCCTGCCAGGCCAGGCTCCGCAGCCAGACCTTATCTCAAAACACCCACACAAACCAACCCAAACCAACAAACCAGTCAGTGGTGAGGGTGCAGACAAGCTATCTTTTGGCCATTTCGAAGTTTTGCACGAGTTTCCAGCCCGTCCCAGCCTCCCAGCCCCCCAAGCCACGGGCTCCCCGGCTCCTGAGCTCTCTCCCTGGGCTCTAAGTTGGAACACAGCTGGACAGCAGGGATTCTCTTGGTCACACAGTAGGTGCTCAGTCAGTGTCGGGCAATTTGGAAGTTAGGACGGGACAGAGGGAGAGATGGGGGCCGGGTGGCACCGGGGGCAGGCAGAAAGGCGGGAGGGGGCTCATCAATGATCTACCCTCTCCAGAAGGCCACATCCCAAACTCCGAGGGTCCTGAGCTGGGGTGAGGAGTGGACTCCAGCGCAGGCCACCCTGAGCCGTCTCAAGGCAATCTGGGGCCACCAAGGGGTCAATAGGACCCCCCCGCGCGCCCCTGGACGCCCCCAACCCCGACAGCCCCTCTGCACTGATGGGGTGGCGCAGGACAGCTCACACGGCCGGGGGGGGGGGACTCCCGCCTTCCCCCAGTCTGTGCACCTTCGGGGATCCCGGGCAGCCTAGGGTGGGGGCGCTGAGACCCCCCCACCAGGAGGAGAGGAAAGAGGAGGAGGAGGAGGAAGGCGGGGGG
>NW_012267322.1:8070550-8136763 GCF_000151885.1 Dipodomys ordii | reverse complement strand
CGTCGTGGGCGAGGGGATGTGTCGGGAAGTGAAAGCGCGGTCTGTCTTCTCGCTGCGTTTGCTTCCCCTTGGTTCCGTGCGCTCCTCGGTCTGTCCTAGGCCGGCCGGGGCCGCGGGTCTGGGAAAGCGGCCGAGCGAGAACACGCGCAGCGGCCGTGCTCACCGGACACCGGACACGCGCTCCGCGGCTGGCGGGGGGACTAGGAGACAGCCAAGAAAGGAACTCTTGGCCTGCTACTGTGACCCCTCTGCGCATCACCTTTATTATTCTAATAATTACAATGACATTGATCCTAACGATAATGCAAACAATATAAAGGGGGAGGGGTGGGAATCGGTTCTACTGATTTGTCCTGGGCCTCCAACCTCTTGGATTCCCCAGCAAGCCGCGCGCGCCCTCTGCCGGCCACCAAGGCCTCGCCCCGCCCTCCTCTTACGCGCCTTGCTACCCACTGCACATGCGCACGCCGCGCAGTTTCCAAAGGGGTTTGTTTGCGCCACTAGTCGCAAGCAGTCAGGATGGCCGAGCGGTCTAAGGCGCTGCGTTCAGGTCGCAGTCTCCCCTGGAGGCGTGGGTTCGAATCCCACTTCTGACAGAGCTTCATACTTTTCTCCGCCGGTAATGAAGGCAGGTGGATAGTATCTCCGATGATGGAGGTGGCGTTCTCTCGGCGGTCTTTTTATTAGATCATCACGTTTATCCTAACACAAGTTTCACTGGACAACGAAAAGAAAAACATCCACTGGTAGTTGTTGTCAAAGATCCTCTTTTCGTCGTTAGTGGTCAACTCGATGCGTGGGGAGTGAAAATAGGTAAAAAACACTCTGGTTGTCAGAAGTGGGATTCGAACCCACGCCTCCAGGGGAGACTGCGACCTGAACGCAGCGCCTTAGACCGCTCGGCCATCCTGACTTCCTGCTCCCTGCTCTGTGATGTCTCCTTTAGTTCCTGGCACGCAGGTTGACTCAACCCGTAATCAGCCGCGGGATCTTGAGTGGCTCCTGCGGGCCCGGGTTACCCGCAGCTGGAAACCACCCGGGCTAGTCAGACTTCCCGCTCCCAGAAAGCCATGTTGTTATTTTATAAATGTCCCTATCTATCTACTTCTTTGTTTTAACTGGGAACATAGCTATTCTAAGTGGAAACTCTGCAGTCTGCGCAGAAATAGAAACGCACCATAGGAAACAACCGTCGAAGCGCCTGCGAGGAAAGGCGCCCCGGCCACCGGCAGCTGGAAAGGATTGTCACCCGCCGCCGCTGCTGGGGTGGGGGCGCGCCTGCCCAGGGGCGGGGGCGCGCGGGGCGGAGGCGCGCAGGGCGGGGGCACGCGGGGCCACCGCTCGGCACCAAAGCCGGCCGGGTCCCCGCGATCCTGACGGGGCTCGTCCGAGGCTCCATCCGGATCCTTGAGCTGGCGCCTGCAGCGAGGTGGGCGCAGAGCTACCAGGGAAGGTTTCCTGGGAGCGAGTTTGCTGGAAGAAGGCGGGTGGTAGTGAGACCCCGGTCGCCCGAGGTACTCCAGACGGCCCCTGGAGGGAACTTCAGACCTAAGTCTGAGGTGTTATCTATCCCGATCGTAGTTTCATATTGCTCTCCCGTTTAGGTGGCACTGTTTGGGATAGAGTTGGTTAAATGAAACGCATTATTGTACAATAACCTATATTGCATAAAGGTTATTTGAAGAACAACTCAGAAGAATGTAAATGAAAGCCGGATCATCCGCCTGGTAGTTCATGCCTGTAACCCTAGCTACTTAGGGAGGCTAAGATCCTTGAATTAAAGTTTGAGGCCAGACTGGGCAGGAAAGCAGATGAGATGCTCCAATTAACCAGCAAAACAAACAAACTAACTAAAGTTGGAATTGGAGCTGTGGCTTAAGCGGTAGAGTGACGATTGTTGAGCAAAAAAGCTACAGGACAGCATCCAGGTCCTGAGTTCAATCCGCATCACCACAGAAAAGAAAAAGGGATGCGAATAAATTATGTCTGGTGGAGATGTAATTGATTTCACTCTGGTAGAGGCCCGTTTTAAATTAGCAAATTCGTTTCAACAGTTCTGACTATATGCATAGAGTCACCTTTAAACCATTGTTTTCTTTTTCTTTTTGTAAGAGAATGTTGTTGTAGTAGAATAAACTCAATACAAAACTTTTTTGTCACTATCTCTATACAATAAGGAGAGATTCCCAGCCCCCTTCCTGCATCGAGACCCTCCCAAACGCAGGTTCTGCACTTAAAACCAGTATGTCCCCACTTCACTCAACATTGTTGAAATCTGTGTGGAATCAGTGCAGTGGCCATTTACTTGAAAGGAAGAATGACAAAGGACCAACAATAAGTGACCTCAAAGTCACATCACAGTTAACAATCAAAACAGGATCTGTATCACTAATTGTGGATACAAAGGAAAACCAGCCAGAGGAAGTGGTGTGCGGGGCAGTCCAGGAAGGTCTTGAACCAAGCTTGCCTGCCCTCTCCCTGTGGAGCCAGGGGCAGCACACTTTTCCAGCAGCATCCATGTGCACAATACATCTGGGGCATTGCCATTCCCCACACACAACAGACACTGCCAATATCTACCTGCCCAGCTCCAGCTCCAGAGCTCTAGCTATGTGAGTGGATATCTGTGCCCTAAAGCCCCTATTCGAAGTCACATAATATCCTAGGGTGCGCTCAGACCACAACCTAAATGACACTAGTTGTGCTGCCTGGTGAGGCCAGGCCCACCCTGAATAAAGACATTTCTGTCAAGTCTGACATCCCAAGGGGATATTATCCCAGAAGCTGGGAACAAAGGCCAGATCTCTCTCTGGTCAACTTTAAATTCTTTCCTACACAAAGGTAAATGATTAAAGCCATAAACTAACAGAAAAGGATACCTGAATGACTTAGCTCTACTGGCTAAGTATCAAGACATCCAAAAGGTAAGCTTTTCTCTCTCTCTCTCTCTCTCTCTCTAATGCTCATCACCTTTGTCCAGGGCATTGGCAAATAGTCCATCTCACTCTATGGGGTTGTCAATGAATGCTGAAAAAAATTGAAATGTACTTATATAACTGTAACCCCTCTGTACATCATCTTTATAATAACAACAAAAATTGAAATGCTAATGTTCCTTCCATCCGGTACTTCGAAGATTACATCCAGTAGGGTGTGTGCAAAAGTGCTTATGTAAATTACATAAGAGTGCTTTCGTAAACTGGGTACAAGGGGCTCCTGCCTGCAATTCCAGCTACTCAGGAGGCTGAAATCTGAGGATCACATTTTGAAGACAGCCTAGGCAGGAAAATCGGTGAGACTCTACCAACAAAAAGGCAGAAGTAGAGATATACCTCAAATGGCAGATCACTAGCCTTGAGGGAGAAAAAAAAGTGCTTATGTAACATTAGTTATAGTGTAGAATTATTGGAAGTCACCATTGTTTCCTTTAGTGTTTGCAGCAAGATCTTGCTCTATAGTCCAGGCTGGCTTTGAACTCCAGATTGTTCTGCTTCCTGGAGTATTAGAGTGCTGGCATTACAGGCGTGCACTACTGCAACCAGATGGAAGTTACTGCAGTGTCTACCTAAGCGGGATGGGCTGGGCTGGCCACTCTGTGAACTGTCTACATGCATGTGAGAAGAATGAGTTCATCTTTATGGACTGTCACAGACATAATTGCAAGGCACAGTATGTGACAGCCAAGTTTTAGTATCTACAATATGGGGTAAAAATGAACACAAAAATTTTTAATGATGCACAAAGAATGTCTATATTTCTACATACACATGTCAGAAAAAATGGAAGAGACAAAGGAAGGAAGGGAGGGAGGGAGGAGAGAGAGAGGGAAGGGAAGGGAAGGGAAGAAGGGAGGGCCAGTGGGCAAGGCTGAATAAATCTGATATTCGAAACGTAGCCAGTGACTCACTAGAGGCAAATAGCAGGTTTGGAGAGATTTGGGTAATGATATGTGCCACAAGAACAGTTAATGAAGTAATTGTGACAAAAAAAGGGCAATCTGGGTGACATTGATCAAGATATATTGAATTCATAAGCTGCTTTGTTAAATGCCAACTCCTTTGCACAACCATTTAAGATAATAATAAAAAATGTATATATTAAAAAAAAAAGCCGGGTTGGTTAGGTGGCTCAGTGGTAGAGCTCTTGCCTTGCATGCCTGAGGCCCTTAGTATCTACATAAGCAAAAAGCACCACATAAGCAAAAAGAAAAAAGCTGGAAGTGGCACTGTGGCTCAAGTGGTAGAGCGCTAGCCTTGAGCTGAAGAGCTGAGGGACAGTGCCCAGGCCCAGAGTACAGGCCCCATGACTGGACCCCCCCCCAAAAAAAAACCCAGGTGCCAGTGGTTCATGCCTATAATCCTAGGTACTCAGGAGGCTGATATCTGAGGATCAAGGTTCAAAGCCATTCCAGGCAGGAAAGTTTGTGAGACTTCTATTTACAATAAACCACCAGAAAACAGGAAGTGATGCTGTGACTCAAGTGGTAGAGTGCTTGTCTTGAGCTGAAGAGCTCAGGGACAGCATCCAGATCCAGAGTATAAACCCCACAACAGAAAGAAAGAAAGAAAGAAAGAAGAAAAGGGGAGGGAGGGAGGGAGGGAAGGAAGGAAGGAAGGAAGGAAGGAAGGAAGGAAGGAAGGAAGGAAGGAAGGAAGGAAGGAAGAAGGAAAGAAGCAATCAGAGACCCAGTGTGGAGGTGAATGGCTGATGCCTGTAATCCCAGCACTCCAGAGGCTGAGGCAGGAGGAGGATTTAGAGTTTGAGGCCAGTCAGAATGATATCGCAAGACCCTGTCTCAACAAGAAAACAAAGAAAGAAAACAGTCACACAACTGCTGCATGGCTGCCCATAGAGCAGCCAGATGAAAATGCTCATTATTTGCTGATGGGCATCAGCACCTTCCCAAAGTCAGTTCTGGAATTTGATGAAGCCTACAGAAGCCGGCTTTCCTCCCTCCCTCCCTCTGTCTTCCTTCTTTCCCTCCCTCCCTCCCTTCCTCCTTTCCTCCCTTCTTTCCTTTCCACAGGGGTTACCTAGAGGCCTGCACCACCACACCCGGCCTTGGGAATGCCTTCGTTTTTTAAAAGTCATTTTATTGTTATTATAAAAGTAATGTACACAGGGGTTAGAGTTTCATAAGCCAGGTCATGACTTATAAATGACTTTCTATTTGGTCCATGGCACTCCTTTCTTTGCTCTCTCCTAGCTGAGAATTTCTTGTTTTAAATCTAATTAGTGTAACTATCCTTCAATGGCCCGTGTTTTATGTGTCCTTTTAGTCCTTTGTCTCCTACTGTAGCTTACCATTGTCAGTCTGCTTTGAGATTCATTCTTTCTCTCTCTCCCAGTGTCTTTCTCTCTCTCTCTGTCTCTCTCTCTCTCTGTCTGTCTTTCTGTGTCTCTCTGTCTCCCCCCACACACTCTGCCTCCTTCCATTCCATTCCCAGGGGTTTAGGACCCAGCTGATCAACTCCCCCAGACCCCCAAATCCTTCCCATGGGTGTTAAACTTCAAATCTCCCTCATTCCCCTAGCCCATAGCCTTGTGTCCTTCCTCAGAGGCCTCAGGACCTTTGCACACATTGTACTTTTCTATGTCTACAGTTCTCTTCTGCCATGCTTCAGGCTTCAGGTGTCTGCTTGAGTGATTAGACTTCGATAACCTGGCTACCTAAATAACACTTTCTATTTCTCAGGATCTCTCTCCCTTGGCATTTCCTGAGGGAACAGGACCATTTTCTATTTCTTGGTTCTGCATCTGACCCTGAGCTCGGCCCCCTCACCACAGTTGTTCTTTTTTGGGGGGGATCTGGGTGGGCAGCTGCTTCCAATCCTGGCCAGGTTCCTTCCCACTTTTTCTGAGGGCAGTGTGCAGTGGGTAGGAAGAAAATGTCCAAGAATAAACATGCACAGGGCTCCAGTCCATTTGCTGCCATTTGAAAGGAATGAAAGTGGGATTCACAGGGGGAAAAAATACCCCAAATCCAAACAAACAGCAAAACAAAAACACCCGACTGTTTTAGCATTTGCTTCAGAAACAATGGGCTTACTGTGCTCTGTGTCATGATAAAATTAAGAACTCACCCGAGCTTTGTTCTGCACTTGGCCCGGTCCACAGAGGCTGTCTCAGGGCCTCGGTACTGCAGCTACTAAAAATGGATTTACATTTGCAGAGTTCTTGCTGGGAGAGAGCGGTAGTGGGGAGGGGTCCCTGATACCTTGGAGGAGGAGAAGAGTTTGAATGGGTTAAAGGTTAGCTAGTGTCAAAGTGACATTCAGTAGTCTTAATCAGGAAGATTGTCCAAATCTCCAGATCTTGGCATTTGCTGCTTAAAACCTGCCATACCAAGCTGGTGTCTGTAATCCCAGCTACTCAGGAGGCTGAGATCTGGGGATCACAGTTCAAATGCAGCCCAGGCAGGAAAGTCTATGAGACAACAAGTGTTTTCTCCAATTAACCAACAAAAAAGCCAGAAATGAGCTGTGGCCCAAGTGGTAGAGTGATAGTATTGAACATAAAAGAGACAGTACCCAGGCTCTGAGTTCAAGTCTTACAACTGGCCAGGAAAAAAAACCCAACAACAACCAAACAAACAAACCAACAAACCACCACCAACAACAAAACACACACACACACACACACACACCAAACAAAATCCTCTCCCTCCACAAATGCCAGGCCTTAAAATAAATTGCTCAGCCCTCTTTCCCATTATGGTAGATTCAGTAAAGGCCACCCAAAGATATTCTCTGTCCTGGTCCTTGGAACCTGTGAGTGTTACCTAATAAAGACAAAGGCCTTGGTGGATGCTGACGGCTCATGCCTGTAATCCTAGCTACTTGGGAGACTGAGAATAGGGGGAACTTGATTGGGGGCCAGCTGGGGCAGAAAACTTTGAGTGATCCCTTTCAACCCATAGCTGGGTACAGTGGCATACACCTGTCATCCCAAGCTGTATGGGAGGCTGAGATTGGAAGGATCGTGGTACCAGGCCACCATGGGAAGCTGTGATGCCGGCTTCCTAGGATGCCAGCCACGTGTGAAGCTTCAAGTAGGTGGATTGCAGCTCAGGCATGTACCTGTGGCTGGAGGAAACAAAACTGGGCTGGAGGCATGGTTTAGCAATGCTGTGACAGCCCGGCTAGCCCCAGGCCTTGAGTTCAAACACCCAGAAGGACCAAAACAAAAAGGCCATTCTCAGGCAGTTAACCACCAACCTAGTCTCTGACACAAAATACAAAAGAGATGTGGATCAAGAGGTAGAGTCTTTGCCTTAGCTGCTTGAGGCCCAGATTCTATCTCCTGAGAAGGATCATCACAGACTCAATCAGGTGAACAAATCTGGAATCCATTCTCCTGGATTATGTAACTGAGTCCCTTCCTGTTCTTCAAGTTCCCTTCCCTCACAAGACAGAGAGTTTTTGTGCATACAGGAGGGAAAGGTTTGCCTGGCCTGGTGGCTCAGGCCTGAAATCCTGGCTACTCAGTAGACTGAGCTCTGAGGATGGTGGCTCAAAGCTAGCCTAGGCAGGAAAGTCCGTGAGACTCTTAACTCCAATTAACCACCTTGAGTTCAAGTTGCAGTACTGGTACACACACACAAAAAGGTGGGAGGCAGGGAGAGGAAGGAGAATCCATCTACCTTAGAGGTAAAGATAGGGATGGTGAGAACTTAAATCAAGTGGTACCAGCAGCCACTAGAAGAATCTGGGAAATTCTCTCCTGGAGTCTCACCCAGAGGGAGCAAAACTCTTGAACCTGAGTTTGGTTCCATTACCTATATCTGAGTCTTTTTTTTTTTTTTTTGGTTGGTTGTGGGGCTTGAACTCTGGGCCTGAGCTCTTCAGCTCAAGGTGAGCGCTCTACCACTTGTGCCACAGCGCCACTTCCATCAAGCACCTGCATTTGAGATTCTGGCCTCTAGAATAGTGAGAGAATAAATCTCTGTTGATTTAAGCCCTCAAGGCCGACACCAGCACAACCATCTACATTGCCCAGGTGATGGCTCTCAAGGCTACAGTAGCCAGGCTGGAATCCTTCCTGCTCCAGTCCCACCTGCGTGGAGCCTCTCTGCCCGCGGGGTTCTGCTTCTCAGCTCAAAGACGCAGTGGCCCGCACGGCCGGTGGCGCGACGTGGGTTAAGGGGGCGTGTCCGTGGGCGGGGCCCGGGCGCACGGGGCGGGGCCGGGGCGGAGCGTCCGGCCGCACCTGGCGGCGGGGTCCTCGCGCGCTGACGCCTGGCGCAGCTCCGGCAGCCGCCGCGGGAGCCGAGGTCCCGGAGGAGCCGTGCGGAGCCACCACCGAGCGAGGGCGGCGTCGCGGGCCGGAGCCGCCATGGCCGAGTTCCCGTCGAAAGTGAGCACGCGGACTAGCAGCCCCGCGCAGGGCGCCGGCGTCTCAGTCTCGGCGCTGCGCCCGGACCTGGGCTTCGTGCGCTCCAGCTTCGGGGTGCTCATGCTGTTGCAGATGGTGAGCGCGCGCGATCCCGCGGGCTGGGGGGGAGTCTGGGGGGGGATCCCTGTCCCGACAGGCCGGCAACGGGATCCCGGGGCGGGGCGGGGGGAGCATCTGCATTTTGCGCCCAGCACATCCTCAGCGCAGGCTCGCGCGCCCCGACACCCCGCGCCTACCTCGGGGTGCTCTCAGGATGGGCGCCCCCAAGTTCGCCCTGCAATCTTGTCACCCCGAGACGCCCCCTCCGGCCGACCCCGCAAACCTGCTCTGTGCACCCCTGGTTTGGGCGCCCCGATGTCACCGCGGCCACTCACACCTGCTGCAATCGCGGCGCCTCTGCCTCTCCCTCCCCCCCCCCTTTCTGTTTTCTTCTGTGTCTCCCATCTTTCCCTGTGTCTCTCGCCTTCAACCACCCCCCGCCCCCGCCCCTAGTCTTTCGGTGCTAGTCAAAGTCCACCTTCTGCTCAGCTCCTCGGGCTCCGCCCCGGACCCCTGGCTGAGCCTCCGAGCCTCTGCTTAGCGCTTGGGCCTCGATCCCTGGGCTCCCTCCTCCTCCAGGCCCTTCTGGCTTGCTCTGGGGGCATCTGCAAGGCGTTAGCTAGTTCAGGAAGCCCCGAGGGTCCCGAAAATCACGCCCTGCGCTGTAGAGAGTAATTTGTGGGAAGCAGAAGGCAGACTCCTAACGCCTCCCGACCGGGGTGCAGACCCCAGCTGTAGCGAACCAGAGGGAACATCCCACCCCAGGTTGCAAAGCCTGGGGACGTCAGCCCTTCTTCTCATGGTACCCTCCTGATCTGCGTGCCAGATGCCTGCTTGTCCATTTTCATTGGACTGGGGTGGATCTGGAGGAGGGCTTGGATCCATTTTCCCATCCACTGAGTGGGTTTTCCCACCGGCCCCTTTCCTGCCGGGGGCTGGTAAGGCAGACCCAGGCTGGGTTGCTGGGTGGTTCCCCTGGCGCCATCCCAGCGTGGAGATCAGGCCTTCCTGCCTCCAGCCCCTCTGGGAGCCCCCCGCCCCCCACCTGCTGCTTGCTACCTCTGTCTGGATTCCTCAGATTTCCTTGGGCAGCGCCCCTCCCCACCCAACCTCTGAATGCCTTGCTGTTTGTTTAAAATGAAGATTTTTAGACTGCAAACCCCGAAGAAATGTAGAATTATGATTTGAATCTCAGGAAGTACAGCCTGAAATCCACGTTTTAAACCTGAGTAGCTTTTATTTCTGTTTTATTTATTTTTTGTTCATTGGTGAGATAGTCCTAGGAGTTGATGGCCTCTTCTGGAACTAATCACCTCAGTTTCCTCACCTGGCAGATAGGTAGGAAAAGGAGGACACCGAGTCTAGCCCTTCATTTCCAGTGGGAAAAGCTACTGCACTTTCTCTGAGATGTGTGTGACAGGGCTGGCTGGGGAGCCGCAGGGGCTGGGAGCCTGGTCAGAACTACTCAGGAGGCTGAGATCTGAGGTGCACAGTTCAAAGCCAGCTTGTAGAGAAGCCCGTGAGCCTCTCATATCTAATTAACCACCAAAAAGCCAGAAGTAGAGCGGTGGCACAGGTGGTAGAGCTCTAGCTTTGAGCAGAAATGCTAAGGGACAGTGTCCAGACCCTGAGTTTAAGCCCCAGGACACACACACACACACACACACACACACACACACAGTGTCCACACACACACACACACACACACACACACACACACACAGTGTCCAGACCCTGAGTTTAAGCCCCAGGACACACACACACACGTCCTGAGTGGGAGATCTAGTGTGCAGCCTGGGAGGAAGTGGCTTTTGATCTGGGAATTCACCCGAAGCTGAGACTGAGGAAGCAAGTGTGTGAATGAGGCTGGAGATAGGAGAGTTCAGGGGAGTTAAAGGGCTAATTTCTGGGGTGGCCTGAAGCAGAGGGAGCATGCACCTCTGCCAGAAGTGTGGTGGTGGTAGTCACCTGGGTGATCTTGGAGCAGCAGGGGCTGGGGGGGGGTCTGTGTGGAACCTGGGGGTTAGTTCTTATTGAGTAGCCCCCAGCTGGTGGAAAGGACAGGAGCATGTTGCATCTGAATGATGAAAAGTCTAATAAAGGGAACAAAAGAACTGGAATAAGAGGGTTCTCTGTGGTTTGGAGGGACTGTGGAAGCTGCCTCTGGAGGAGGCTTATGGTCTTGATTTGGGGGACCCCTGTGAGCTCAGCAGCCCAGCCATGAGCACCTGGTCCCCTGATACCAATGCAGACACAAGTCTGGGTCTAATGTAGGTCCCACTGGGAGTCTTGTAGTGGAGCGGAGCTGCTGGGTATGCAGATTGCCAGGGACAGACAGGCTCTGAGGTGGTGCTCCTGCACCTCAGCTACCATCCCCCTAAAGGAGTTTGGAAGACCTGCAGGCAGCCTGGAGCTGGTTGGAGAAGCTGCTCTGAGCTGTTTCTGTGGCAACAGGCAATTCCACTGGATCTGAGATGGGGGTCCACCCAGCAAGGCCACAATTGTTTCTACCAGCCAGGCCCATGTTGGGCACTAGGCCCATTGACCACAGCTTCACGTCATCCTGTTCTCCTATATTTGACAAGTGAGGAAATTGAGGCTCAGAGGTCATTCTTTTGCCCAAGATCTCACAACTTTGTGAGTTTTTTTTTTTTTTTTTTACTTTTTGTGGTTCATGTTCTTTTCTTTTCTTTTTGTTGGTTGTGGGGCTTGAACTCTGGGCCTGAGCGCTGTCCCTCAGCTCTTCAGGTTAAGGCAAGCGCTCTTCCACTTGAGCCACAGTGCCACTTTTGGTTTTCTAGTGGTTAATTGGAGATTAGAGTCTCATGGACTTTTCTGCCCAGGCTGGCTTTGAACCTTGATCCTACTCAGCTTTCAGCCTCCTGAGTAGCTAGGATTACAGGCGTGAGCCACCAGCATCCATCAAGTTCATGTTCTTAACTATGACACTCAGCCCTGCTCCTACAAGGCGAGGGGTTTGGTTTGTTAGGAGCGGTTGGGAGCCCAGTGCCTGCCTGGGATCAGGGATAGGGGAAGGCTGCCTGGAAGGGGCTGGAACTGAGGCCCTCAGCTTGCCAAGATTGCGCTTCATAAAGGTGCCTTGCAAAACACTCTCAGTATTTCTCAGATTTGTTTCTTTCCCACTTCCCAAAGCTGCTTCCATAAAGACTATTAGTTGGGGTTATTAAGACGTGTAAGACAGAAAAGTTCTAAAGGTTGATGGTAGAGCGAGGAATTGACTTCAAAGACAGATAATATGACTACTTTACCAGGAATCTGTAGCAAGTATAAAGCTCTTAGTTCATGGTTGAGCTTCCCAGTAACCTGAGCAAAAAGGGAACCATGAATGTATGCAGCTAGCCTTGAAACAGAGAGACAGACAAGTTTGACCTAGAGACAAGTCTTCTGGTGATAAAAATGTGGAGTCATCCTTCAGGCTGCAGTTCTTCATGCAGCCAGGGAATGAAAGAATTTTATGGACGGTGTGGTTAACTGGTGTAATACAAAGCCCAGTAGCCTATTTTTTGTCACTAATGGGGCTGGAACTCAGGACCTGGGTACTGTTCCTGAGCTCTTCTGCTTTAGGCTAGCACACTACCACTTTGAGCCACGGTACCAATTCTGGTTATTAACTGGAGATTAGAGTCTCACAGACTTTCCTCCCTGGTTGGCTTTGAACCATAATCCTCAGATCTCAGCCTCCTGAGTAGCTAGGATTACAACAGGTGTGAGCCACTAGTGCCCGACAGTTTTTAAGTTCTGAAATCCTCCCCTAGCTGTGGGGAGGAAAATGGCTTTACCTGGAGCTACTGATGAGAAGCAAGGCTCAGGGAGTGAGGAGCTTGTCCAGTGTCACATAGCACAGAGTAGCCTACCACTCAGAGTCAGGACTCACCCAGATCTGGCAGTCAGAAACCTGGCTCTCACTATACTTCCTGTTTGTTTTGTTTGGGGGATGGGTTTTCAGGGTGCTTTGGAAAAGGAGAGCAACTTCTGGAGGGGAGGCTCATCAGAAGTCTCTTTGGAGGGTTTCCTGGCAGAGGTGAGCATTAAAGGAGCTAGCAAAAGGAAAGGGGGAGAGGGTAGGAGGTTCAGATAGGTATGGCTATCCATACCTCTAACGCTAACACTGAGGTAAGATGCCTGAGGATGATTGCTATTATGTAGCAAACCTGGGCTACAGAATAACAAAAACAGAGAACGGGGGAACTCAAAGTAGATCATTCAGTCAAAGGCCGGGGATGTGTAAGCTGTGTGAAAGCCCTGCAGTAGTAGTGCCATTTGTGCTGGGCACCTTCCAGCCTTGTTTGCTTAGTACTCTCCCTCCTGGGACTGGGGTTGGGGGCAGTGGGTACATAGCTCCCAGTTTTCAGGAGAATAAACAGACCACAGGCCTCACCTGGCACCTGATCACACTGATTCATTAGATCTCAGTGATCTATGAAGTGGAGCTAAGTGCAACAGGTGTGGAAGCAGAGACCCTTGGGTTCAAATCCTGCCTCTGCCCCTTCCGGGTTCAGGATTTGGAGGAAGTTCTCAATCTCCCCCTGAGTCCTGGTAGTGGTGGGAGACTACAGAAAGTCCTGCCCAGGGTGTGTTTAGGATGAAAGACAGGGTCCACAGGGCTTTGAGATCGCTCTTCCTTTCTTTCTTTCTTTCTTTCTTTCTTTCCTTCTCTCTCTCTCTCTCTCTCTCTTTGAGTCTGTCTCTGAGCCCTTTTGCTCAAGGCTAGTGCTCTAGCACTTTGAGTCACATCTCTGCTTCCTGTTTTTGAGGGGTTAATGAAGATAAAAGTCTCATAGGGACTCCCTAGCAGACTATGAACCTTGATCCTCAGATCTCTGCCTCCTGTGTAGCTAGGATTACGATGTGAGCCACTGGAGCCCAGTTCCAGGGCTCTTTCCAAGCCCAAGAAATCCAAGGACAGAGGCTCAAAGCCTCCACACTGGGAGGTCAGGCCTCAGAGGCTGGCTGCTCCATTCTAATGCACTGGGAGTGTAGGGAGGTTCTTCTTCCATTCCAGCCCCAGCAGGTGGGCCAGAACTCCAGGGAGGGGACGAGGCAGGTTCTGAAAGTTCACTTGGACCTGGAAGGGGGCTGCCTGCTTGTTGAGATCATGGAATGTGAGCGAGGGCTGTGCTGGAACTCCCTGCCTCTGAGACCCAGTGCTGTGGGGTACACTGGGGAGACACAGTGGTCCCCATCAGCATTTTGGGCCCCAGTGTCCCTGAGCCTGGCACACAGGCCCTGCTTTGTACATTTCTGGACATTCTTGATAACTATAACTACCTAAGGGGCATATGATATGTGTGTGTGTGTGTGTCCGTGTCTGTGCCCCTATCCTGGGGGTTGACCTTAGGGCCTGGGCGCTGTCCTTGAGCTTTTGTGCTCAAGGCTAGTGTTTTACCACTGGAGCCCCAGTGCCACTTCTAGCTTTTTGGGTAGTCTTTGAACTGTGATCCTCAGATCTCAGCCTTCTGAGTAGCTAGGATAACAGGTGTGAGCCATCAGCACCTGGCTTGAATCAATTTTTCTTTAAAAAACAAAAACAATAACAAAAAATCCATAAAGCCAGACATAGACAAGGCTGAAGTTGTCCTTGGGTCAACTTTAACTGTTGGTACAACTGCTTAGGGGTGTGTTTTTAGTCCTTTTCTTTGCATTTTAAAAAACAGTGATGTTTTTCTTCTGTATCAGTAAGTTGCGTTGAGATTTCTTTGTGACCATACAGCCCCTGTCACCTTCCTTTTTAACTGTGATAGAGTATCTGTAGCAGTACAATAGCGGCTCATGGAGCTGCTTCTTGATTTTTTTCATGGACCCACTGTGGGTTTGTAAAATTGTTCTATTCTTGCTCATGGCTGGCACTCTACTATTTGAGTTATGCCTCCAGTCTAAACTTTTTATTTTTTTGAAAAATATTGTATACAGCATACACTCAAATGGTACAAAGAGTAATTGGCAAAATTTCATCTCTCATTACAGACCCATACCCTACCTGCCCTCACCCCTAGATCAGCACTGATCATACTGTGAATGTCTTTTTTCTTTCATGTCTTTATTTCTATATTTTAATTTTATTTTTTGTGGTATTGGGGATCAAATCTAGGTAACCTCACACATTCTGGGTGAGCAGTCTATTAGCTATTCCCCCGCACTGTCTTTCTTTCCTTCCTTCTTTCTTTCTTTCCTTCCTACCTTCCTTCCTTCCTTCCTTCCTTTCTTTCGTTCTTTTTGAACTCTGGGCCTGGGTACTATCCTTCAGCTCTTCAGCTGAAGGCTAGTGCTCTACCACTTTGAGCCACAGCACCACTTCTGGTTTTCTGGTGGTTTATTGGAGATAAGAGTCTCATGGACTTTCCTGCCCGGGCTGGCTTTGAACCACGATCTTCAGATCTCAGCCTCCTGAGTAGCTAGGATTACAGGCATGAGCCACTAACACCCAGCTAATTTTTAATATGTTTATTAAAAAACAACAAAACAATAGAATGGAAGAATGCTGTGAAAAATCTACCTCCTTTGGTTAGAGTAGACTCCTCTGTGCCTCTTGTTTCCTATATATTTGAAGACAGTGTGTAAGGTGGTGTATGCAAATATGGATCTGAA
This sequence comes from Dipodomys ordii, assembly GCF_000151885.1. Lineage (NCBI taxonomy): Eukaryota > Metazoa > Chordata > Mammalia > Rodentia > Heteromyidae > Dipodomys > Dipodomys ordii. The sequence continues at coordinate 8,121,724 of NW_012267322.1, read as the reverse complement.
TATGCAAATACAAATGGAGAATGTGACTATGGGAGAAGTCCATTTCTCCCTATTTACATGTCTGTGAGCTGCACATTGCCTTATTTGTGCCCTTCTTGTCTTAGTGCGGGAGCTGCAAAGCCTCCTCGAAGGCTGTGATTGGTGCTAGCCTTTGGATAACAGGAATTTGGAATTTCCTTTAAAAATATTTATTTAATTTTGGGCAGTTGTGGGGCTTGAACTCTGGGCCTGGGAGCTGACCCAGAGCTTTTCTGCTCAATGCTAGTGCTCTACCTCTTTGAGCTATATTTTCACTTGCAGTTTGAGATTGGAGTCTCATGGACTTTCTTGCCCCAGCTGGTTTTGAACTGTGATCCTCAGATCTCAGCCTCCTGAGTAGCTAGACTTAAAGGTGCAAGACACCAGCAACTGGCTTTGTTTTCTTTTCTTTTTTTTCTCTTTTTTGTACCCTGCTACAAGGAGTGGCCTTGCACATGACATCAATGCCCCGATTTCGTGGACCAGAGGCAAATACACTTGTGATTTTGATAGAGGTGGCCACATGCCTTCTGTTCAGGTTTCACCTGTCCCAGGTAGGTTTGTTCCCACAGCCACCCCAGCTGCTGACAGGTGCTGGTGTGAATGTGTCTCAATCTGATAAGCCAAAATGGCTGGTCAGTGTACTCATTTCTTTCGTCCTCCGAGATATGAGATTGACCTTTAGAAAATGTTGCAGAGCCTTTTGCTTTTTCTTGTCTGTTCCACAGACAGTTTGGCTTTTTTTTTTTTTTTTTTTGGGTCCAGTCGTGGGGCCTGAACTCTGGGCCTGGGCGCTGTCCCTCAGCTCTTCAGCTCAAGGCCAGCGCTCTACCACAGCGCCACTTCCGGCTTTTTTCTTTTTGCTTATGTGGTGCTGAGGAATTGAACCCAGGGCCTCAGGCATGCAAGGCAAGTGCTCTACCACTGAGCTACCTTCCCAGCCCCCCCCAGTTTGGCTTTTTGTCTTGGCCTTTTCTAGGAGCTCTGGAAGCTGTGCAGATAATTTTCTTCCTACTTTGCTCTTGGTGTTGGTGCTGGTTGGTATTTTATTTTGCCAAGGGCTCCCTGAGGGTTTCTCTTTTTCTTTGCTTTTTTTTTTTTTTTTTTTTTTGCAGCTTCTGGAAATTGAGTCATAGTGAGTCCCTCTCCACTATGGTAATGAAGAAGTTCTATGCAGAGCTCTCGAATCTTCTACACTAATCACAGCTGGGGAGATGGTGTCTAGGAGGCAGCCCCAATGTGGGGGTAGCCAGGCTTAACTTAGCCTTTGACACCTAAAAGTACAGCAGTCCCTCTTTCTCCTTGGGGATCTGTTCTAAGCAGATGTCTGAGACCACCCATAGTTCTAATGCAAACTGTGTATATATTCCCTATCATCTCCCTACCTCCTTTTTTTGGTGGTGTTGATGCTGGGGTTTGAACTCAGGACTCTGTGCTTGTTCAGCAACCCCAGTTCCATCTCTTTCTATATGTATTGGCCCCATAGACATACATAGTTGTGATAGTTTTATTTATAAATTGGACACAGAAGAGAGTAATAGCAATAGCTAATAAAATGCAACAATTATAGCAATGAACCTTCGTAAAAAATTTCCACGCAATATTTTCTGGCTACAGGTACCTGGAACCACAGAAATCAAAACTAATGGTGTGGCATGTTGTTGTTGTTGTTGTTGTTGGTGGTGGTGGTGGTGGTGGTGTGTGTGTGTGTGTGTGTGTGTGTGTGCACTGCAGTAAAGGGAAACTCCAGAATTGGCCGAGGACTCTGCTTTACATTTTTTCTGCAATTAATTTTATAATTAGTTGCTGTCATAGCAGGTAATCCAGGTTTCCTATTTACTAGTGATTTCAGTTTCCTTTTTGATTAGAGATGCTTGTGTTATGTAAAAATCCATCTGCTGGGTGCCTGTGGCTTATGCCTGTAATCCTAGCTACTCAGGAGGCTGAGATCTGAGGATCATGGTTCAAAGCCAGCCTAGGCTAAAAAGTCCTCTTATCTACAACTAACCACCAGAAAGCTGGAAGTAGCACTGTGGCTCAAAGTGGTAGAGTGCTACCCTTGAGCAAAGAGAGCTCAGGGGCAGCACCTCTGAGTTCAAGCTCCATGACTGACAAAAAAAAAAAAGCCCATCATTGGGGGACTCCTTAAGTAGGCAGTTGAGTGCTACCTTCCTGCCCCATGTAATGATGGACAATGTCTGGGCTGGGGTGGGCAGAGCACACACAACCACATGTAGTCTGGGAGCATTTGTGTGGAGGAAATACAGACATGACTCCCTACCCGCAACAGCAACTGCACACAGCGTCCAGGCGTTTCTTATGTGTCTGTTCAGACACTTTTGGATACAATGTCACAGGTTAGTGTTTCAGTACTGAAATCTTTTTTCATCTGGGTATGGTGGCTCCTAGCTGTAATTCCAGCACTTAGTAGGCGTGAACATGAAGGAGGATCACAAGTTTGGTCTATAGGGTGACACCCTGTGTCAAAGCAAAACAAAAAAAATAAAATAAATGAGGGGAAAAAGGTGCAGGTACTTTGTGGAGATGGCAAGGCTGTGAGGGACATCGATGAATGCGGCTCAGGCCCAGAGAGGGCAAGACACTTCTCTCAGGACCCACAGCAGCAGGTAGTAGTTGTGAGTTCAGTGTTCCTGGCAAAGGTACGAGGTATCCCATGTGTCCTCTGTATAAGTAGAAAGAGGCTATCTAGGTCCTGAAGGGACAGAGGTCAGAGGTTGGGTCTACAGAGCTGTCCCCAGGCCTTGGGCAGTTGCTCTTTTTCCTTGTCAGCTGATGGCTTCGAGTAAAGTTTAGTGCTGGCCAGGCCTGGTTTTCTGCTCCCTGGTGATCTGGGCGCTGCACCCCCACATTGGTCTCTATGGTCACCACAGGATGGTAGCGTGCTAGGCTGTTTTTCTTGGCAGCCTAGTGAACCCCAGCCCTAACACAGAACGCAGCCTTGATGGCTGGGCAGAGTTGGCCCCTCCTGCTTGCCCAGGGAGGAGATGCCAGGGTGACATGCCAGGGTCCTAGGGAGGCGAGGGCAAAGGTCAGCCAGCAGTCAGAGTGTGAGCTGCCCTGGAACATTCCAGCCTTAATTGAGCTCTCCCCCACTGCCATCTGGGGTGAGGAGGTGGGCGGGTTCTGGCTCCTGGAAGCTGGGCTCACAGACTATGAAGGAGATGCCCCCTCAGGCTGCTCCAGTCCTGTCTCTCACCTCCTGAGAGTTAGTGACAGGGGATAGAGAGTCTGGATCCCAGAGCTTTCCAGCCCCACCCCATTCTCTGCCTGACCCTCCGGCCATTTCCCCACCTTCCAGGAGCTTCACTTGGGGTCCCCTGAGTGACATGAGGAGCTGGCCCAGATGGAGGGAGGCAGGCAGGCAGGGGGGACTGGCAGTCAGGCCGAGGGGCTGCTGCTGGCAGCGAGTGCCAGGGCTCCAGCCCGGCCTTCTCCAGCTAGGGTAAAGGCTCAGTGTGGCTACGGGGGTCCTTGGTGCTGGGGTTGCTCTGGTGCTGGGAATCAGAGGGGAAGGAGGGAATGTGGCAAGCTGGTGAGGTGTTGGGGGAAGGGAGAGAAGAGGGAGGTTCCGGGACATGCAGAAGGCAGGGGTGCTGTAAGGTCTGGAGCCCCATCTAGAGCACGGCAACCTCATCTGGCAGCTAGAGAAGGCAGCATGGGCCTGGAGCTGGGGTTTAGTTGGAGGCAGAAGAGTTCCTGCTGGGAAGATGCTCTAACTCCCAGGGGAGCTGCGTGCAGGGGCTGTGTGGCTCGACCAGGGACCCTCCCCCATCCCAGGGGTCTGAAGGCTCATTGCTAAGATCCAAGACTAGGGACCTGGGTGCTGGGCTCCAGGATAGCCCCTGCCATGGACCTAACCTGGGAAGAGTGGTCCAGCAACCAAGTGGCTGGGTTTGGCCCTTCCCAGGCCCATTTCTCAGAGACAGGAAGGGAGGCGGGGGTGGGGGGGCAGCGTGTGGTTGGGCTCCGACTCCACTCTCAGGCTTCCTGGAGAGCTGGGTAGCAGGGCTCTCCAGTGCTCTGTCCAGCCCCAAGTTCGGCTTGGGAATTCCAAGGTGATTTTCGGGCCCTCCCCTGGCGTGAGGAGTGGGTGGCGTGTGTGGTGGTGTGGCCAGCCCAGGCGCCGGAGCCGCTGTCCCCTGCCCCTTTGTCTCCCATAATACAATGGGTGGCTTTTGGTCCCCATAAAGTCCCTTTCAGTGTAGGGAGAAGGGCCAGGCGGGGGTGGAGGCTGGGCCTGGGCAGGCCAAGTTCTGAGTGTCCTCAGGCTGCCCAGATGTGTCCCCAGTGAGGGGAACCCCAGGAAGGGGTCCTCCGCTGTCCTGGGCCTCAGTTTCCTGCTGATGTAGTAGGGGGAAAGAGCCAGGGGGCCTGGAGAAGCTTGGGCCTTGCCCCTGCCCAGCAACGCCCTCTTGTGGTCTCTTCAAACATCTGTTCAGTTGCCAACATGTCAAAAGGAGACCACATAGAAATCCACGTTCTAGTGTTGCTTAAGACTTGCTGGGTCTGGCCCGTGTTTCCAGCCATCACCCGCATGCTGTTCTTCTCCTGAGGCCTTCTCCCTCCTCCCCTGTCCTGTCTGTGGCCCTGACTCCTCCCGTCAGCCTGCAGCCCCCAAGCTGCTCCCCTCCCCAGTGCTCAGGGGAGCATCTGCCACCCACAAGACCACTCCCAGCCTGCTGCCGCTGTGAAGTCCTCCTCTCACAGCAACCTGCCAGGTAACAGAGATGGGTACCGCCCTCCCAGCTCCGTCCCGTGCCAGGTGAGGAAGCAGACCTAAAAGCCACACAGAGAGTCCGCCAGGGTCTGACGATGCCCAAGGATTGAGCAGACAGGGGGAAGAGCTGGAGCAGTGTCTTGTTCAGGGGAGTTGTCTTCATCCTGGTGGGGTTGCAGTCACACACCCTAGGAGGTATGTGAGCTAGGCACTTAGAGGCTGAAAAGCCACGGCCCGTAGACTTGGGGAAACTGGTAGGGGACAGATAGTGGGCCAAGCACAAGAGTGTGTGTGTGTGTGTGTGTGTGTGTGTGAGAGAGAGAGAGAGAGAGAAACAAGGGCCAAAACAAGGGCCAAAGGGGTAAATAGGGTCTTCCTGTCACCCCTCAGCCTGTGAAGAGCTTGTAAATACAGCCCAGGGGAGGCCCCAGTCCCCCCCCCCCCACACCCCGGGCCCAGCTGCGTTCTCTGTATCATGGGAAGGGCCAGCACTGCAAGCCCCATATCTGGGTGGAGCCCCAGTGCCTGGTACTCGTGGTTAGATATGTTTGTTATCTCACTGGGCCCCATGACTGGGGCAAAGAGGAGGAGCTCCATGCTTAGTCCCGGTGCAGTGCTCAGCCTGTGCTGGGTCTGATGGAACCACTCAGCCCCTCTGACTTCATTTATATCTCACCACCACCACCACCCTATGAGGTTGGCAAGTGCCCATAGCACAGAGAGAGTATGGAGCCAGCCTCTAAGTTGGCAGGGCCAGAGCTTGATCCCAAGGAGTTAATTTACACCAAGAGCACACCATTGAATCAGCACATGGCAGCCATCCACAGATTCAGAAAAATGGAGGAATGTCCCTGGATTGTCTTAGGAAGTCCCATACTTAGCTAAGTGGCTTAAAGCACAGAAATGTTTTGTCTCATGGGCCCGAAGTCTGAAGTTGAGACTCTGACAATCCTCTCCTGGCTTCTGGGAGTGACTGGCAATCCTTGGCAATCATAGCCTGTCTTCACCTAGCCTTCTCCCTGTGTGGGTCTCTGTCCAAGCCCCTCCTCGGATCCCCCGCCCCCCAGCCCTGTTCTAATACTGGGTTTGAAGTCAAGGCTTCGTGCTCAAAGCTGATACTACTTGAGCCATACTTCCAGTTGCAGCTTTTTTGCTGGTTAGTGGGAGATACATTTCCCAGCTTTGTCTGCTTGGGCTGGCCTTGAACCTGCAACCTCAGATCTCAGCCGCCTGAGTAGCTAAGATCACAGGCATGAGCCACCTGTGGCCCTGCTCAAATTGCCCTGTTCTTACAAGGGCACAAGTCCCCCTAGTCCAGTGTGACCTCCCCGTAACTCACCTGCACAGACAGAGTCTGCATCTATGATGTCACTTTTACTGGTGCTTCAGTATTGAGCACACTCCAGGGACACAATTCTACCCACAACAAAAGGCCTCCTGGGAAGAGCTGTCCTGGGGGCACATTGGGAGGGGTAGCAGCTGTGGCAGGGTTGTCCGGAGAGGTCTGCTTGGTTGGGACTTTGTGACAGATCCTCTCTGGCCATCAGTGGTGATGTTTTATGGAAGTCTTTCCCTGTTGGTGAGCAATTCATTCTTTGATGAAGGTTCCTTTCTGGCACTGTGATTCGCATTGGAAACTAAGGTTCCTAATTCAAGTTCTTTAAGCTTTTTAGAAAACATGAGAAATGAGTCCCATGTGCCCCTGAGATTTCTACACAGTCCTATTTGTCTGCAGCAGGGCCTGTCTGGGGAGCCATTTGAGCAGCCTGGGAGTTTGGAAGTGTGCGTGTGTGCGTGTGTGTGTGGGGGTGTTGGCTCTGTGTATGTGTGTAGACACCTACAGAACCTTGTGCAGAAGGGCACCCACACACAGAGCCCAGAGGTCTACATGACATCTGTCACCTCCCTGTCCTCCCTGGTCTGGGCTCCCATGTCACTGTACCTGTGCGATCTTCCTGGACTCTCTCCCTACAATGACATCAGGCCCCACTGCCTTCTTGTTCCCTTCTGCACCCACTGCCCTTCCTGTGAACCACCTTAGTTTGCTTGCAGAGGGTTTTGCCTGCCTCTGCTCACTACAGAGGGGGCTCCAGGAGAGCAGTAAGTGCAGCAGAAGGGATTCAGAGAGGTGCACTGGGGACCCTGGGCTGGGGCATTTGAGCTGTGTGAGGGTTGCAGGAGGAAGGCCTCAGGGCAGTGGAGCCTGGACCAGGCCTTGGAGGAGCAGGTTGGGCTCTTCAGACTCACCCTCCTGCCCCCACACCAGCCATTTTCCTATCTCTGGGCAGTGGCCATGATAGGAGAGGTCCTCTGACCCTGTGCTACAGCTAGCTGGGGCACACGGAAGAAGGGGTTCTGGTGGGTCCTCCAGTGGGCTGGGGCTAAGAAGTGCTACAGCTTCTGGAATTGAGGCCTGGGTCTTACTACCCTGACAGGGCCAGAGAAGGGGAGCCCTGTCCAGATCTGGTTCTCCCTGGGAGAGCTGGGGCCAGGAGAAACCAGTCTATCTGGTTCCAGTGGTGAAATGGGCCTTCCCTGCAGTGGGGCGGGGAGCCAGGCGGCACAGCCAGAAGGAACACATTCCTCCAGGCTGTATTTGCTGATCTGGAAAGCAGGGGTGGGGTAGCAGCCGAAGGGCAGGGACAGGGGGTTTCTGGGTGCCCAGCCCTGCCCTTGGAGACAGCTGAAGTGCCTCAGGTTTCATGTCTCCCAGTCCTTGAGACGGGCAGATCTGGGTTCCAATCCTACCTGGCTTTTTAACCCATGGTGACTACAGTCATGTCTCTTGAGCATCTATTCAGAAAATGGGGTGACTCGTGGGGTTATGGGCGGCACCTCCCATGCCTGGCACAGAGCAGGAGGTGTGACCCTGTGACAAAGCCTATGCGCTCAGAGCATGGGATGGAAGGCTGCAGTCAGGGGAGCATCGACTGGCCTTGCTTGTTTGATCTTGTTTGCCCCACCTTGCCTCGCTTCTTTTTAGATCTACACATTTGTCCCTGAGAGGCCACTGGTCACCTGGAGGGGCCTGAGGTGCCACCTCCATAGTATTTGTTCTGAGGCTTGCGCTGGGGTGTATCTCTTAGGCAGGGTGCCCTTGGGGTGGGTGGTAAGAGGTGGGTGGGGCCTCACTACTGAGGCCTCTGCCACTGTGTGCCTGTGGCTACAGGCCAGGGCTCCCTGCTACTCTGCCCCTTCTACCTCTCTGGAAAGTGATCCCAGGGCCAGTGGTTGCTTGTGGAGGGGGGTGGTGAGAACAGGTCTGGGTGAGCTGAGTGGGTGCAGAGTAGAGAAAGACTCCCTGGGCCTTCTGCCTAGAACTTGAACTCAGGGCCTTCAGTTCACTTGCTTACATAGGGTTTTGCCTGGCTCTGTTTGCTACAAAGAAGGCTTTTTGCTTAGGGCTTCTGTGCTACTACTTGAGCCATACCTCCTCTAATGCCTATTTGGTGGCTAACTGGAGAGAAAAATTGCAAGGATTTGTTTGCCCAGGCTGGCTCTGAATGCAGTTTTGCAGATCTCAGCTGCTTTTATTTTTATTTTTTTGTCAGTGGTGGGGCCTGAAGTTGGGGCCTGGGTGCTGTCCCTCAGCTCTTCAGCTCAAGGCTAGCATTGTACCACTTGAGCCACAGCACCACTTCTGGCTTTTTCTGTTTATGTGGTGCTGAGGAATTGAACCCAGGGCCTCATGCATGCAAGGCAAGCACTCTACCACTGAGCCACCTTCCCAGCCCCAGATCGCAGCCTTTTTAAGTAGTTAGGATTACAAGTGTGTGCCACCAGTGCCCAGCCCGGTGACCACAGGGGGTCATTGGTTCCCAGGGATGTGCTGTTGTGGCAAGGGAAGGCAACCCAGCCTGGCCCTGTCCTAAATGGGCCCTCTGCCAAGCCATACTCTGTAAGCTCTCCTGCCCTCTGCCCCCTGGCCCTTGCCCTCTGCCCCGATGGGGAAACTGTCCATGTCAAATTCCCTGTGGTAGGGCTGGGAATGTGGCTTAGTGAAAAAGTGCTTATCTAGTTTGCAGGAGGACCTGGGTTTGATTCCTCAGTACCACATAAACAACTCCCCCCCAAAAAAAGTAAATAAAATTAAGAAAAAAATAGAATCAAATTCCCCATGGCCCAGAGGGATAAAAGCAAACACTGTCATTGTGTGGGATCATGGGTTCTCCGTCAGTCATGGGGCTTGAACTCTGGGCCTGGGCATTGTCCCTGAGTAATTCAGCTCAAGGCTAGCACTCTGCCACTTGAGCCACAGCGCCACTTCCAGTTTTCTGGTGGTTTATTGGAGATAAGAATCTCATGGACTTTTCCTGCCCAGGTTGGCGTTGAACCGCAATCCTCAGATCCTCCTGAATTGCTAGGATTACAGGTGTGAGCCACAGGTGTCTGGCAGGTACTTGTTTTATTAGTGGTGCTCACAGCACAGAGAGGTTATGCGCTGGGATCACACCAGTGTTGAGTGGAGAAGGAATTAAGCCAGGCACACATACTCCTGGCATGTCCAGGCCCCTCCTGCTACTCAGTGCCACATACAGACTTGGGTTTGCTGGAAAGACAGGATGCTAGGCACTTGCAGAGCTGGGCAATTGGGAGTCAGGGAGGTGGGGCAAGAGAGGGCTTGGGGAGACATCAGGTGGGCGGTCATCAAAGTCCTCCGGGTCCTAGTCAGCATGAGGACACGCAGGTTTTTTTTTTATTTCCCTCTCCCCCACCCCCCAGTTGTGGGGCTTAGCCTCAGGGCCTGGGTGCTGTCTGTCCCTGGTCTCTTGCTCAAAGCTAGCACTCTACCACTTTGAGCCACAGCTCCACTTTTGGTGTTAATAGGGGATAAGTCTCATGGACTTTTTTCCTGCCTGGGCTAGCTTGGAACTGTGATCCTCAGATCCCAGCCTCCTAAGTAGCTAGGATTACAGGTGTAAGCCACCAGCATTCAACTTCTTTTTAAGAAGTGGATGAAATTTATATCACAAAATTAACCGTTGTACACAGGCTGGTGTTTTAATCCCGTCTCTGGGACTGCATGCCCAGACAACTCCCAGGGTCATGCAGGTGACTTGATCTTCCTTGGAGCAGGTTTTCCTGCATCCCTGTCCAGGCACAGGTCTGTACTGGGTGTTGGGATACAACCATGAGTTAGCTCTGCATCTGCCCTTAGGGAGATCCAAGTCTGGGAAAGAAAACACTACTACCTCGTGTACCGGGTACCTGGGGCATGAAGGTTCTAGAACCCAGGTTACAGGAATAGGAACTATTATCTCTGCCACATGACACCCCATATCACATTGCATAGTGAGGGTCAAACAGAAATGAGTAAGAGTGGCCAGGCAAAGGCCCTGACACAGAAGTACATAGTGGGGGCCAAATCAATAGTTCTTGACAGAAAAAATAAAGGTCAAGGCCAGAAGCTAGGCCTGTGGTTTCCAGCTGGAGTTGGGGATCTCTGAGAGACCATTCCTGTCTTGTCCCCACAGGTGCTGGGGCTGCTGGTGTGGGCCCTGATTGCTGACACCCCATACCACCTGTACCCTGCCTACGGCTGGGTGATGTTCGTCGCTGTCCTCCTCTGGCTGGTGACAATCGTCTTCTTTATCCTCTACCTGTTTCAGCTGCACATGAAGTTGTACATGGTGCCCTGGCCGCTGGCGGTGAGTCTCACGGGCACTGGGCTCCAGGTTGACCCCTCTGGCCTCTGAGTGACCACAACAGGCCCATCGTGACCTTCCATAATGAGGAACAGTGGGTGGGAGTGGGCAGGGGGAGGTCCTTGCTGACCCCCAGCTCTCCTGCAGAGCTAGGGTCTGGGGAGATCGGTGGTTCTGGTGGCCCAGTTATTTTTTGAGGGGGGGGGTCTGGTCATGGGGCCTGAACTCTGGGCCTAGGCGCTGTCCCTCAGCTCTTCAGCTCAAGGCTAGCACTCTCCCACTTGAGCCACAGCGCCACTTCCGGCTTTTTTCTTTTTGCTTATGTGGTGCTGAGGAATCGAACCCAGGGCCTCAGGCATGCAAAGCAAAGTGCTCTACCACTGAGCCACCTTCCCAGCCCGTGGCCCAGATTTTTAAGAGCCATGCTTGACTTTGGGTCTGTTGAGTGGATTCAAATGAGGCCATCTAGAATTTGGAAAATTCTGTTCCTTTTCATGGTCAGAATTGGAGCCCGAGTCTGTGGCTGGGTCCAGGCAGGCAGCCCTGTGATGGATGGAGGCTAGAGAGTCCGGAGTGGCCCAGGCTGGGGCCTGGCATGTGTGGGAGGCCTTGAATCCAGAGGCGGGGCACCCCAGCTTTGCTCTGAGGCAGTCCCAGGATGGAGGAAGTACCCTGGACAGAGAGAAGGCTGCTGGGGTTTTCTCTGACCAGGAAGCCTCCACAGCTGGGATCTGAGCCTTTCAGTGAGCAGAGAGGCACGTGATTACAAGACTAGGCAACATTGTTTGCAATTCAATGACTTGTCAAACCAAGGAAATGTGAGTCACCCTCAAGACAGAATGGGCTTGTTAGACCTTGACATCACTGGCTGGAGCCAGGCAGGATTTGCAGTGGCTGCTGGGGCACAGTTGGCAAGAAGGTGATCTGAGGGCAAGCAAGCAACAGCCTGCCTTCGAGCTCCCTGCCCCGTGACCTTGGCTTCTAAGAGGCCTGTGGAACTGAAGGCCTCTGGCTTCTAAGACATGTTTGGGCTCTGGTACAGCTGTCTGAAGGTGGCTGCTTTCCAAGGCCCCAGTGGCTGGGCACCATCTCTAGGCTCTTGGACCAGTGCCAGGCCAGGCAGAGAGGGTGGGGCTGCCTTTGGAGAGGGATTTATGGACAGCCCATCCTGTGTGGATCCTCTGGTCAGGGCTACTAGTCACAAAGGGTCCAGGCAAGATGATGTGTGAGGTAGGTCAGGAGGGGCCTAGAAAACACGGCCTATTATCTGTCCTGGAGACCCACTACTACTCAGGCCTGTTGGAAGTGCTGGGGTACAGGTCCCTTGGAGCCAAATCTTTTATCTTATAGCACTGAGGACCCAACTCAGGGTCCTGTGTGTGCTAGGCAAGTGCACTGTCACTGAGTTGTATGTCTAGCCCCAAGAGTTTTTATTTTATTTATTTTGTTGGTTGTGGGGCCTGAACTCTGGGCCTGGGCTCTGTCCTTCAGCTTAAGGCTAGTGCTCTACCACTTGAGCCACAGTTCCACTTCTGGCCTTTTCTGCTTATGTGGTGCTGAGGAATTGAACCAGGGCCTCATGCATGCAAGGCAAGCACTCTACTACTGGTCCCCAAGAGGTTTTTTTTTTGTCGATCATGGGGCTTGAACTCTGGCCTGGGCACTGTCCCTCAGCTCTTCAGCTCAAGGCTACCACTCTACCACTTGAGCCACTGCACCACTTCTGGTTTTCTGAGTGTTTTATTGGTGACTAGAATCTCACAGAGTTTCCTGCCTGGGCTGGCTTTGAATCGCAATCCTCAGATCTCAGCCTCCTGAATAGCTAGGATTATAGGCATGAGCCACCAGCGCCTCATTCCCAAGAGTTTTTAATATGAAACTTTTATATTAAAATTTGTTGCCAGAGCTGGGAAGGTGGCTTAGTGGTAGAGTGCTTGCCTCTCATGCATGAGGGCCTGGGTTTGATTCCTCAGCACCACATAAACAGAAAAAGCCAGAAGTTGCGCCGTGACTCAAATGGTATAGAGCACTAGCCTTGAGCTGAAGAGCTGAGGGACAGCGCCCAGGCCCAGAGTTCAAGCCCCACAACCAACAGAAAAAAATTGTTCCCATATGAAATTTTTAAATCTTAAAAAAAACATAAAAGAGAACTATCAGCCCAGTGCCTGTGGCTCATGCCTGTAATCCTAGCTGCTCAGGAGGCTGAGATCTGAGGGTCGTGGTTCAAAGCCAGCCCGGGCAAGAAAGCCCATGAGACTCTTATCTCCAATTAACCATCAGAAAACCGGAAGTGGTGCTGTGGCTCAAGTGGTAGAGCGCTAGCCTTGAGCTGAAGAGCTGAGGGACAGCGCCCAGGCCCTAAGTTCAAGCTTCAGGACCAGCACAAAAACAAACCAGGAAAAAAAAAACCAACAAAAACAAATGAATGAACAAACAGAGAACTATAGCTGAGTTCAGTGGCTCACACCTATCATCCTAGTGAGGAGGCTGGGATTTGAGGATTATGGTTGAAAGCTAGCCTGGGCAGGAAAGCCTGAGATTCTTAGCTCCAATTAACTACCCCCTCCCCCAAAAGCCTATTTTTTTTTTTTTTGTCGGTCGTGGGGCTTGAACTCTGGGCCTGGGCGCTGTCCCTCAGCTCTTCAGCTCAAGGCGAGCGCTCTACCACTTGAGCTACAGCGCCACTTCCAGTTTTCTGGTGGTTTATTGGAGATAGGAGTCTCATATTTTTTCTGCCCGGGCTGGCTTTGAACCGTGATCCTTAGATCTCAGCCTCCTGAGTAGCTAGGATTACAGGTGTGAGCCACCGGCGCCCGGCAGCCTATTTTTTTTTAAAAAAGCCAGAAGTGGGGTTGTAACTGAAGGGGCAGAGCACTGGTCTTGAACACAAAAGCTCAGTAGCAGCACCCAGGCCCTAAGTTCAAGCTTCAGGACCAGCACAAAAACAAACCAGGAAGGGCTGGGATGTAGCTCAGTGGCAAAGCGCTTGCCTAGCAAGCGCAACGTCCTGGGTTCGATCCCCAGTACCAAAAAAGAAAAGACAAAAAAAAATAGTTAAAAAAAACAAACCAGGAAAAATACAACAAAAACAGTTAGGGGCCACCAGCATTTTGGAGGTGGATCTGGGGCCTGCGTGCAGTTTGACTTAGTGTCCTCTGAGATCCTGACTTTGAGGTTTGCCTTGAGCCTAGGATGTGGCCAAAGGGAGCTGTAGATTCTCCCCCTGGAGAAAGCTGACCCCCATCCCACATCCCCCAGCCAGCCCCAGGCTTGGCCTTAGTGCCGGGAGGCAAGGCCTGGACCCTAGACTTAGAGGTGGATCACAGGCTTTGCCTGGTGCTGCCGTCAGGTCATTCTTCAAGCTTTCCCACCGTCCCACTTGGCTTCAGGGGAGTGTATCACACTTCCTGCCCTGCTGAGTCTTACGTTTTTCTTCCTACTTCTGCCAGCTAATGGTCTTTAATATCACTGCCACCATTCTCTACATCACTGCCTTCATCACCTGTTCTGCTGAAGTTGATGTGAAGTTCCTGAAGGGCACCCGGTCCTATAACCTGCGTGCTGCTGCCTCTGTGAGTATAACCCTGCCCCCTGCCCCCCCAATCTCTGCCCCTGTTTGAGGCCAGGCCCTGGCCATCTCCTGGCACTAACTGAATGCTCAGCGGGTCTCCACAGGGAGCTAAGCTCAGGTGGTGATGGAGTTTAGTGAGTAAATCTGGAGTGGCTTGTGGTGTCCAATGGAAGTTATGGGTGAGCTATGAAGCTCTGCTGAGAATCCCTTGTGCCACACTGATTTGGGGTATGCCAACTACAGATCCTTCCTTGTCTCTGGCAAATGCACACGCAAATTGGATTTAGGCCCTATCTGGGGCCTTGTAGTCTCTCCCAGCCAAGTCCAAAATTAGGCTCAGTCATCCCCATACCTGTCATACTTGTTCCACAAGGCCCTGTACACTTTGCTGCAGTACGAAAGAAGGGTCTACTGGTCTCTTTACAGACCAGGAAACTGGCTCGGACAGGCTAAGTATGGTACCTGGAGTTGTTATGTCTGGGTAGGGAACCTGGTTTTAAAAAGCAGTGAACTCAGTTGGGTATGGAACATCTGAACACAGATAAAAGAAGTGTGAGTGTAGAAAATGTGTGGGGTAGGGCATGGTAGTGCATACCTGTAATCCTCACACTTGGGAGGCGGAGACAGGAGGATCATGAGTTTGAGAATATCTGAACTCCATAGTGAAATCTTGTCTCAAAACCACCAAACAAGCCGGGTGTTGTTGGCTTATGCCTGTAATCCTAGCTACTCAGGAGACTGAGATCTGAGAATCACGGTTCAAAGCCAGCCCAGGCAGGAAAGGCTGTGAGACTCTTAACTCCAATTAATAGCCAGAAAACCAGAAGTGGCTCTGTGGCTCAAGTGGTAGAACACTAGCCTTGAGCTGAAGAGCTGAAGGACAGTGCCCAGGCCCTGTTCAAGCCCCATGACTGACAAAAACAAAAAAACTACCAAACAAGAAAGCTGGATGTTTTTTGTTTTCCTTGTCATGCTAGGGCTTGGCCAGGTAAGCCCTTCCCCAGCCAGAGATATAGAGGGGGCTTTGATCCTGTTACTTTTGTCACATTATCCTGACACACCCTGCCTATGAGGTTTTAACTGTTTTCCCCACTCAGCATGTAATGCCAACCTTCTCAGCCACAGCAACCAGCTTTGGATGATGGGGCTGGTGCCTCTGTCCTATTGTCCCCCGCAATACTCCATTCAGATTGGTCATCTGGGTCCCTTTTCCTTTCAGTTCTTCGCCTGTCTGGTGATGATCACCTATGGAGTGAGCACTTTCTTCAGCTTCCAGGCCTGGCGAGGAGCAGGCAGCAATGCAGCCACCAGTCAAATGGCTGGTGGCTATGCCTAAGCCACCTGTGCTGTGGCCCACACCAGTGCAGGGCTACCTACATGCCCAGGGCCGGGGCCCTGTGGGTCAGCGCAGCGCCCTGCTCAAGGGACATCAGCTCTTCAGTACTCCTGAGGATGCAGGCCTGGGATGAACCTGTGTGGGTGTGGTAAAGACTTCCTCATCCCCCTTATTCAGCAGAAGGTGACGGGGGATGTGGGGTTTTCTCACGGGCAGTCTTGCCTTGGAGGACCTCAGGCTCCAAGGCTGGGCCCATCCCTCTCACTCAGCGCTAAATGCACTAACAGACTCCAAGCCTGAGCCCTGAGCTGCCATAGGATAAGCTAACAAGCAACACAGATATCATAGCCTTTGTTTCTGGAGAGCCAAGCAAGCCCACCACCATTCCTTAAGGGGCCACCCTGACCTCCCCCAGGCCCGTGTGTCACCCAGCAAGGCAGCCTGGTAACTTCCTCAGCTGTGATCCTCCTTGTGAAATGGTGACATCCATGCAGATTGCTTCCCCAGGCTGCTGATCAAGCTCATGGAATGCAGGAGGGAGGGAACAGGACTTTGCCTGAATTGTCACATGGTTGGTGGTATCTCTGGGTTTTTTGTTTTGTTTTTTACAATTTAAATAAAGATGAAGGAACTTATTTGGAAAAGATGTTGAAATCGTAACTGTGGATGTGTGTAAACTCCAGGAAGCGGTAGATGAAGACTGCAGAGACTCCAAAATGCCTATTCGAGGCCAGGCCAGGCTGCAGAGTTACTCAGTGCCACTAGCCAGCTGTCCTGAGAGAGGATTGCTCTACTTGCTGCGGACTCTGTCTCAAGTAGTCCTGGCCTAATGTATCTGAGGGTGGAGCTCAATGGCAAAACATATATATGATTACTGCAGTCCCTCCATACTGCACCCCCAGGAGTCCAGATTAGCTACCCTTGTGCTCATAGCAGGGATTTCAGTAACATTATTTGCCTTGTAAGTGTGTGAAGCTTAGACATGCTGTCATCTAGGTGGCTGCCTTCTGTACCTCAGCTGGTAGCCAGTAAGCAGAGGGCAGCCCAGTCTTGAGCTGATTTTGCCACTACCATATAAGCAACACCCTCTGAATAATAAACTAAAAACACTTCGAGGCACCTTTTAGTATTTCTAATATATATATATATATATATATATATATATATATATATGTATATATATAAGCTGGGTGGTGGTGGTGGCTCACATCTGTAATTCTAGCTACTCAAGAGGCTGAGATCTGAAGATCATGGATCAAAAGCCTGTCCAGGCAGACAAATCTAAGAGACTTTTATTTCCAATTACCCAGCAGGAAGCCAGAACTGGAGGCATAGTTCAAGTGCCAGTGCCAGCCATAAATGAAAAAAAGTGAGACTGCGTGGTTTAGAGTTCAAGCCCTAGTACCAGTATTTGTGCCTGTGTTCATGGGCATGTACACACAGACACACACTTAGGTTCAGCTGTGGATGGGCCTCGGCTATAGAGGGATAGGATCAAGTCCAGCTTCCATCTCAGTGTATACTTGCTGTCCTGCTATTGTACATATTAATGACACTGGTTTTACTCTCCAGTGTTAGAATTTAATCATTTCTTGTCATTCCAGCATTAAGTCATAAAGAGAGGCTAGTTTTAAGGAAGAGGCTTAGAGCCTACCCCTCCATTTTAGGCAGCACTGCTTGGCAGCCCACCCACCTTAGGCACTTTCTAGTTAAAGTTATCTGCAAGATCACTTAGAATGCTAAGCTACTAGTCTTGCTTTTGCTTTTTTCCTAAGTAGGAAGAATGGAAAGAACAGTTTACCTTCCTTCTCAGTCTTCACCTCTGACTTGTATACTTGCCACTTCTCCACTAGGCAGGCTGCCCATGGACCTTACCATGTACTCCCACTGTGTCCACTGTGATGGGCAGTTCTGCAAGGAGCAGGGAGGGCAGGGCCCGAGGGCAGCATCTATAAAGCTGTTAATAACCAGGTGGCGCTGGGTACTTTAAAGAGAGGACTGCTCATTTAGAATGATGGTTCTTGCAAAACACCTTGAAATTTTACTCAGGTTACAAAAGTAGCAACAAACTACTACAGAAAAACACATAGTATAGCATAAAGCTCATCCTCTGAAACTGCAACAGTCACTGAAAAGCCAGGATGGGTTTTGGTGTCGAAAGTACATATTAGGAATCGAACTGCTTTCTGGCTAGCTATAGTCTACCAAATGCTGCTCTAAACCAAGGCAGACAGGTGACCAGCAAAGCTGTCCCCCACCCACTCTGTGCTGAGCTAGACCTTCTCAGATAGGTTTTTGACAGAAGAAAAAATTGCTTCTCTACCTCCTCCCAAGAAAGCCCACCAAACTGGTTTATGCAGAAAGGATTTTAAGCAAACCTGCACATACACTTAGCATGCTCCAAAAGCAGGGCAGTTCCTACTCTATTTCTAGCACATAGCCTATGTTCACTGGAGCCAATACAACAGGTGCACCAGTGCAGAGAGCATCTTTGCCTTCACAGAACTAACTCAAAAGAACACAGAGAATACTTTGATCTTAAGTGGGGGATCATGACAGTTCCATGACCATATATATCTAACCAGGCTAGCCTGAGTTTTCATCTATAAAAATATTTTTTTCAAAAATAATGCCTAAGAGATTTCTAGAAAGTGGGACTACATGAGAACAAACAGCAGAGTGGTACAAGCACTGCAGATGTAAGATAGTTTTTGGGTAGAGGATGTCTCTCTCAGTTGGTTCCTACAGCCAGCACACCTTATGGCGGACAGCTGGCAGGAGGATCTGGCAAGGTGAGTAGTCCCAGACAAACTGACCCATGTGACAGAGCTGTGCACACACTGACTTGTGCCAAGTCTGCTGGGACAAAGGGCTCATGATGACGGGTTATTTCACGCTGTTGACACTCCATGTGCCCTGGAGAGGGGTCTGGCTCAGAAGCACCTGGGAGAGGTGTCTACATGGGGAAGGAAAGAAGCACGAGGGTGGCTGAATACAAGAAGATGTTCTAGGAGAAATGGTCCAGAAGGATCAGGTCATGTTGTCTGTGACCCATCAATACTTAACATAAATGGCAACACAGCAGCAGTCTTTCAGAGACCATGTCTGTGGGCATAACTGAAGTCTCTAAGCCTACCAGGCTAGTGACATCATCCGAGATGGTCCCACCCATTGCCTGGAGGTGGGCCCTAGTGACGTACATTGTTCTGGGAGGCTGGTGTAGAAGATGATTTGCATAAGGACGTCACCACCAAGCCACTGCTCAAGTCTAGTCCTCGTCCTTCTTTTTCCTACAAGAGGAAAAAAAAACAACAAAAAATGTTCAAGAGGCAAGGAACATAAAAAGGGCTTTCAGTTTCAGGCCCCTGCTTTTAGCCTGGGAAAGGGGGAAGGAGTTTATAGTGGCAGAGTGGCTGTGTGGACCCACAGGGGAGTACACAAAGCAGGGTGGTTGGCCTTAGGTGCTTTTAAAAATGATCCTTTTCAGCCAGGTGCTGGTCTCTCATGCCTATAATCCTGACTACTCAGGAGGCTAAGATCTGCGAATTGATTCAGAGACAGTGGCCAACCCCTGAGTTCAAGCCTCAGGAGCAGCACCAAAAAAAAAACAAAACAAACCCCCCAAAACAAAAAACAACCTCTCTTCTCTGGAAAACACTTCCTGCAAAGAGCCTGCATTACAAGCTGGCCTGGTGGAGCACACTCGTGGCATCTTGAGAGGTAGGGTAGGAGGACTGTCTCAGGTGGACTGGGGCATAGTGGTAGGGCCCTTGCTTAGTATGCATGAAACCCTGGGTTCAATCTCCAGGCTTGCCAAAAAATAGTGAAGACTAAAACCTGGGTTGCAAAAAAAGTGAGGAGATTCTATCTGTTCTTTACTTTGAGCTCTTGTGACTATTTAGAGACTCCCTCCACCACCACCCCTGGGTGGTACCTGGGCCTATCTCTCCAGCATATGAAAAGGTCTGGCTTTTGGGGCAGCCCCCTTGACTGACACCTCGCTAGTTGTGTAGCTGCTATTGCCCAGTTGTAATGGGAAACATGATGGGAAGCAGGGGAGGTTGTGTTTAATACCTCTGCTTGGAATTCTCTAAGAGGTTCGGGATAGCAGGTAAAGGTAGTCAGAACTTACTGCTCTGTAGTCCAAAAACATTTCTTTAAATGCCAGAAAATCAGTAAATGTGAGCAGCATGTCAAATATGTCACCAGCTACTTCATCTTTATGGTGCCTGCAAAACAAAGGGCTGTGATGATGCCCCGTGGAGTGGGGAGGGCCTCCCGCCCAGGACCTCGCCCCCAAGTGCTCTCATGGGAAGTTGCAGGAAGGAAGGAAGGAAGTTAGGACAGAAATGGAATGGAGTGAACAAACTCACTGTAATGTTGTTGTGAAAGTGGCCATGTTGAATCCAGGGATCCGCTCCAGCAGCTGTTCTTCAATATATTTTTCTACCAGAGAAATCTACAACAGTGGAAAGGATCTTGGTTAGACTCCGCTTTAGGGAAACAAGACTTCCTTTCAGAAAACCTGCCCCCATCCTTGGCGAGCATCTCCTGAAAGCCTATGCTGAGTGCCAGGGTTACGAAGGGAGACAAAACCCAGCTGTCCTGGGCCCGCATGGTACAGAGAGGGGCATTTGTGGGTAACTGTGCCTAACAGGATGATCACTCTAAGGCAGGTGGAGAGGGCCCCCAGTAGGCTCTCATAGGAAGTGGGGTTATTCTCCCCAAATAACCCCACCTATGAGGTCTGTGCACACAGAAAACATATGAAGCACAGAAAGAACACAGTTCACAGGTCCTGCCAACCTGTTTTTCTCCATGGTTTCATGTTCAGAAAATAAAATCCTGGAGGCTCAAACCTAGTCTTAGATAGATGAAATAATTCCAGAAGGCCACAAGAGATTTCAGGGTTTGATGTAAAACCCAAGGGTGAGGCGAAGGTCCTGTATTCTAGTCTTAGTTTCTCACACTTAGTGACTCTCTCTGCTTGTTCTCTCTTTTACATAGTTCCTGACTAGCTGATAAAGAATATAGTGTTTGGGCCTGGGAAGGTGGCTCAGTGGTAGAGCGTTTGCCTTGCATGCATGAGGCCCTGGGTTCGATTCCTCAGCACCACATAAGCAGAAAAAAAAGCTGGAAGTGGCGCTGTGGCTCAAGTGGTAGAGTGCTAGCCTTGGGCTGAAGAGCTGAGGGACAGCGCCCAGGCCCAGAGTTCAGGCCCACGACTGGACCCCCCCCCAAAAAAAAAATACAGTGTTTGAACAATATTTATTAAATTGGGCAAGGTGGTGCACACCTATAATCCCAGCTTTCAGGAGGATGTTAAGTTCCAGGCCAGCCTGTGTTATATACACTCTTGCTGTCTCAAAAACCCAAAGGCTGCGAATGTGACTCAATGGAAGAATACTTACCTACCATGCCTATGGCCTAAAGTTTGAGTCCCAATACTGAAAAATAATAAGTTTAAATAAGCACTCAAATGCAAGTTTGTTGAAGTGGTATGCTGAAACTGAAGGTAGGACATAATAAAGCCAAACTTCTCCTAAGTGAGAAGTTCGTAAGCTCAAATATTGCCTGAAAGCCTGTTGAAAAGCAGCCTTTTGAAAACAGCTCAACTACTGCCTGACTTTTGAAAAGAGCTGGAGAAAAATGAACCAAAGCAGATTCTAACCATAATCCCTGGCAGTATTTCAAAAGATGAGCAAATTTCAACACCTGATTCTAAATCCAACTTTTTTTCTTTTTCTTTTTGGCCAGCATTGGGGCTTGAACTCAGGGCCTGGGCACTGTCCCTAAGCTTCTTTTGCTCAAGGCTAGTGCTCTACCACTTGAGCCACAGCACCACTTCTGGCCTTTCCTGTGTATGTGGTACTGAAGAATTGAACCCAGGGCTTCGTGCATGTGAGGCAAGCATTCTACCATTAAGCCACCTTCCCATCCCTTAAATCCAACTTTAAAGAAACCCTATTTTATTTATTTTTGGGTCTGGTCATGGGGCCTGAACTCTGGGCCTGGGCGCTGTCCCTCAGCTCTTCAGCTCAAGGCTAGCACTCTACCACTTGAGCCACAGCACCACTTCCGGCTTTTTTCTTTTTGCTTATGTGGTGCTGAGGAGTCGAACAACAGGGCCTCAGGCATGCAAGGCAAGCGCTCTACCACTGAGCCACCTTCCCAGCCCATGAAACCCTAATCTATTAAGAGAAGCACAAATCTCTACTTACATATTCGTTAAAAATGGGCGTGTAGGTAAGTTTATTCTCTTCGGTGTCTTCAAACTCCTGGTAATACTTGTCCATGAAGTTTCTCTGTAATAACTGGAACTCATCATCTGAGCCACAAAGGGGAAATGTATTGTTTTTAATGGAGACTAAAGCCATTCAGATTTATTGGGCGGGGGGGAGGAGGAAGTACTGCTTCTCAGCAGCCTGCCTCTAGAGAGGAAAGGCTAGGATTCAAGAGAGGTTAAATGGGACACCAGTGTTCAAATAGAACAATCAGTCTTCTTAAAAACTGATAAGATATTTTGCCAGTTACCCAGTACTCAGTGTACAGTTTCAGGGGCTTCAAATTGTTCACACTGCTGTTCAAGCAGTTGTAAACATCCATATGGATGGCCTGGGGGAACTTTCTTACCTGGCCTGTCAGCAAGGGAACGACTACGTCCCTGCAACCTTCTCCTTCCCCTCTCCCCTCACAAAATTTTATTGTGCACACAGAAGGTCAGTTCCCCAACTGGGGGACTTCAGATGAATTTTAGCAGCAATATGGAAATAACAGGAATGAAAAGTGCGGCCTGACAAGAGGCTGGACATCCTCAGTTCCTCAGCCATGTACTAGTTGTGCGGCCTCAGACTATTCACTTATTTATTTATTTATTGCCAGTCATGGAGCTTGAACTCAAGGCCTGTGTACTATCCCTGAGCTCTTTGGCTCAAGACTAGTGCCTTAGTAAAGCTTTACTTCTGGTTTTCTGGTGGTTAATTGGAGATAAGAGTCTCATAGGGACTTTTAGGCCCAGGCTGCCTTTGAACTGTGATCCTTAGATCTCAGCCTCCTGAGTAGCTAGGATTAACAGGTGTGAGCTACCACACCTGGCTTCATACCACTTATTTCTATCAACTCCAAATTCCTCATCTGAAACATGCTGATTTTATCATATGGGATTGCTAGATGAAATGTGGATATTCACGTAAGTAGTAATATTCCTGCTACTGAATAGGATCTTATTTCCAAATAAGAAGAATGCTTCAAGGGCAGCTCCCACAACCTGCCTCTAGGTTAAATACCCTGAGCTTACAGAGGCTCATTCCCTCACAGCAGACAGGGTGCCTGGTAAGGGGCAGTATTTGAGAGAGCTGAGGGGTAAACCATTCATACTTGAGACTTCAGAACACTGACCTTTACAGGACCTGAAGGGTCACAAATTAACAACTTCCATACTACACTGGATTAACCTAGATAGCCAGTAACTGCAAATCACTTTTTTCCCTAATTCTCAGAGAACATAAAAGACTATGGACAAAAAGTTCTCTCAAGTTTAAGTCTTTTCCTTCCCCATGTTTGCTTTAAGTTCTGGGGCCTATTACTGCTTATTTGATACTTAGCAGGACTTATTAAGGTACTAAAGGAATCTACAAATGGGATTTGTTTTTTTTGGTTGGTGTGACTTGAATGCTGGGCTTGCGTGCTGTCCCTCAGCTTTTCAGCACAAGGCAAGTGCTCTACCACTTGAGCCACAGTGCCACTTCTGGCTTTCTGGTGATTTATTGGAGATAGGAGATAGGACTTTGCTGCCAGAGCTGGCTTTGAACCATGATCCTCGGATCTCAGCCTCCTGAGTAGCTAGGATTACAGGCGTAAGCCACTGGTGCCTGGCTTCAAATGGGAACTTTTAAGCTCAGGAAAACAGAACCAGCTGAATTCTGATTCCTTATATTCTTCATGGACATGTGTGGGTTTTATGTTGTTTGATGGCATAAAAATGCTAGGATTTACCTGGTACTGGTGGCTCACTGTAATCCTAGCTTTACTCAGAGGCTGAGATCTGAGGACTGAG
The DNA here is from genome assembly GCF_000151885.1 of Dipodomys ordii. Lineage (NCBI taxonomy): Eukaryota > Metazoa > Chordata > Mammalia > Rodentia > Heteromyidae > Dipodomys > Dipodomys ordii. The sequence continues at coordinate 8,098,360 of NW_012267322.1, read as the reverse complement.
GTTTGAAGCCAGCCCTGGCAATAAAGTCCCTGAGACTCTTATTTCCAATTAATCTCTGCCCTCCCCTCACAACTGGAGGTGGAGCTGTGGCTCAAGTGGTAAAGCACTAATCTTAAGCCAGCCAAAGAGACTAAGAGACTAGGACAGTGCCCAGGCCCCAAGTTCAAGCCCCAGGACTGGCACCAAAAAAAAAAAAAAAAAAAGAAAAAAAAGGCCAAAACTCAAGCCAGATGCTGATGACTCACTCACACCTGTTATCCTAACTACCCAGGAGGTTGATACATGAAGATCTAGGTTCAAAGCCAGCCCAGTAGAAAAGTCCATGAGACACTGATTTCCAAATAACTATCAAAAAAGCTAGAGGTGGAGCTGTGGCTCAGGTGGTAGAATGCAAATCTTGAGCTCAAAGCTCAGGAACAGTGCCCAGGCCCTGAGTTCAAGCCTCAAGACAGGCACAAAAAAAAAGGGGGGGGAAATAAAAAAAGCTAACACTCAAAACTATCTAAAAACCACAGTACTCTGTGTGGGCAATAAAGCAGACCAAAACTCCTAGAAGCCTCAGCAAGAGCACAGAGTGTTTCTATGGGCTGTCACCTGAATATGCTCCCGTTTTGAGTACTGTGCTGTTTCTAAGACACATCCCAGTGTAGCTCTTAGATATTGAGTTGTACCTTATTAAAATATACATGGAACTTGAAGTTCTCTATTGTTAGAAAACTTTTAAATAAGTAATTTTTATTGTGATTAAGTGATTACATAAATTTCACAGTATTGTAGATAGTGGTACTTATTTAAAGTCACAAACACATTCTAACCTTCATAAGGCAAATTTTCATTATCATGGTCTATAAAGTTTGTGAATTCTATGAGCTTTGGCAATACAGCTATTTCTTCCACATCGGGTGGTATGTACATTTCTTTCCTTTTGCTTAGTGTTAGCTGTTCCCTCTATCCCTCTCATTCCCTCCTTCCCATTGCTGCCCTTGGGTTGCTTAGTTCATTTTCATGTGTCCAGTGCAGCTGATGGGCCCCTCTGTTGTATGTTTTCGCCCGTTTCCTTCTGATTCTGTGTCCTCCTCCTAGTTTCCCTCAGATGTGCATGTATACCATATATGTGGTCAACAGCTTGGGGTCATTTAGTAATGATACAAGATGAGTGAAAGTCTTTTGCTTTTTGAGTTCTGTTGAAAACTAACTTTTAAAATTAAGTTCAATGTCCATAAAAGCAAGGGTCTAAGAACCAGAGAACACAGGCCAGGCTGCAGAATACTTTACCCATGATAATGTCCTCTAGACATCCGACCACAGCATCGAATTCTGCATCAGAGGCAGAAGAGCTGAAAAATAAGCCAGGATTAGATGTTGGTTCAAATAATTATTTTAAAAAAGAAAGTTATTCCTGGCAGGAGTGAAAAGGATAGCAAAATCAGTATCTTGTCATTCATCTTCAAGAATTAGGAGGACCCTGCCTGGTTTGGTGGCTCATACCTGTAATCTTAGCTATTCAGGAAGGTTGGGGTGAGGTAGAAATTGGAAATAGGGAAAAGCTCAGAGGCCTGATTTAGCCAACAAAAATGTGGTGTGCACCGGACTCCGGTGGCTCACAGCTGTAATCCTAGCTACTCAAGAGGCTGAGATCTGAGAATCGCGGTTCAAAGCCAGCCCGGGCAGGTAAGTCTATGAAACTCTTCAATAAACCACCAGAAAAACAGAAACGGTGCTGTGGCTCAAGTGGTAGAGCGCTCACCTTGAGCTGAAGAGCTCAGGGACAGTACACAGGCCCATGGTGGACAAACAAATTAAAAAAAAAACAACCCAACAACAAAAAGTTGTGTGTGGTGCTTGTCCATCATCCCATGCCCTGGTGAAGTTTTTTGTCGGAGAATCTAGATCTATGCCAAGGTAAAAAAGACCCTATCAAAAAATAAAGAGAAGGGGTATGTGGCTCAAGTGGTTCAACCCCCAGTACCTCCCCCTTCCTGTCCCTCCAAATGAAGTCCAGGTCCTGTGGCTCAAAGCATAATCCCAGTTACTTGGGATTATGGTTTGAGGCCATCTGGTGGAAAAATGCAAGACCCTATCTGAAAAATAAAATGAAAAGGGCTGAAGGCTTGTCTCAAGTGGCAGGGGCCCTGAGTTCTATCCCTAGCATGGTCAAAGAATGAAAAAATTAAGCATTATTAGTTTGTTGTTGTTCAGGCCCAGGGCCTGGGCGCTTGCGGTCCCTGAGCTTTTAGTGCCCAAAGCTGGCACTCTACCACTTAAACACGCCTCCACTTCGGGCTCTTTTAGTGCTTAATTGGAGTTAAGAGTCTCCAGGACTTTCCTTTCCTTGCCGGGGCTGGCTTCGAATCACGATCCTTAGTAGCTAGATCGCAGGCGTGAGCCTAGGGCACATGCTTATTTCTGATCTAAAATTTCAAACAGAAGGAAAACACCCGTGACCTACCGCCTCTTTCATAAAACTTAACATCACAGACCACTGAAAGGGAGCGGAGGATGGCTTGGCCATCTCCAGGCGGCAGATCTCTTATCCCCTGGGGGTCTACTCACCGCATTTTAGCGATCGCACCACACCTGGCGCGGGGAAACTGGATGGGAGAGTGCTCGGGTCGGAGGTCGTTGGGGGACAGGTGCGGGGGGAGGGGGTGGGGAGGACAAGCGTGTTGGGGGGAGGGGATGGGTCCCCGGACTGCGGGCCGCGCCTCGCCGCTCAAGGGCGCCGGGCCGGCCTGGGATTGTGATGGAGGGGTGACAAAGCCCCACGCCCTCGGAGGACAGGCCCAGGCCCGCGGCGCATCCTCCAGCCACGGTCACTCACAAGGACAGCGCGATGCTCTCTTCCTCCAGGGCGTCCATCGCCGCGGCGCAGCATCCACCCGCAAGGGTGAGCGGGCCCGCCGCCGCCGCCTCTACTCCGCCCGCCGCCCCGGCCCGGCCTCCGTTAAGCTCCGCGGAGCCCCTATTCTCATGGAGGGAGGGCGCGGCGGGCCCGAGGAGGCCTCACTGCCCAGCCGCGGGCCCGCTCACGGCGCAGCTGGGTCAGGGATCACCAGCAGGGCCGAGCCTCGGGTCCCGGGCTGCAGCCCAGCGCCGGCGGGGCTTCCACGCGCGGCCACACCGCTCTACTCGCGCGGCGCGCAGCCACAGTCGCCCAGCTGGTCTGACTGTCCGTTACCAACCGCCGCACGCCGTGCCCCGCCTCCCGTTACCATGGCTACCGCCTTCTGGGGTCTCAACAGCCAATCACAGACGCCTTTTGCCGCCGCCAGGGGCGGGGCAAAACGGGGAGAGGAAGTCCGGGAAAGAGAACGTCGTGGAGTGATGCTGGTCCTTGTCAATCATTCAGTGAAGCCTGGAGAGTTTCACGGGCTGTGTAGTGGCCGAACTTCACCTGGTCCGTATATTATGGACGAAGAAATCGAAGCCAAGATCCTCAGTTTCCTCACTTGGGAGTTGGGTGTGTTTTTCAAAGAGCCTTTTAAAGAACGCCGTAAATTGTTAAATCGTTTGAGCCAGACTTTGATCTTGCAGATTTGTAAGTTACTTCCTCCTTAGGGGAAGATGGAAAAAAGGCTCTACTGCTTATGGTGGAATTCTTGCAAGTTGCATGATAATCTTTGCATTATAGATTATTAGGCTTATTATGGATCTAATTAATTATGCAAGTCAGAAATTGAGAGCACTACTTTGAGCCAGTCAATCAGAAACTGAACTGTTCCAGAAGTTTCATCCAGAATGTTAAATCTTTTTTTTTTTTGTCGGTCGTGGGGCCTGAACTCCAGGCCTGGGCGCTGTCCTTCAGCTCTTCAGCTCAAGGCTAGTGCTCTACCACTTGAGCCACAGCACCACTTCCAGCGTTTTCTGCTTATGTGGTGCTGAGGAATGGAACCGAGGGCCTCATGCATGCAAGGCACTCTACCACTGAGCCACCTTCCCAGCACACTCTCTCTCTTATACACACACACGGTTTGCTGAATTACCAGTATTCCTCCATCAGGTACTTTCTGGTCTCGAAAAGAACTTACCTACTAAGTCATGAGGTCAGAGTGGAGAAGGAATGAAACAATGAATAACTTCATCTGTTTTGATTGCTGTTACAAACCACACAACCTACTGGCCTGAAACAATTATGTTCTCATTGTTACAGCTTGCGCAGGGCTCATCATGAAGCCAGAAACTCCTTCAGAGGAGCTCACTCACCTGGCCAGCAAATTAGTGTTGGCTGTTGCTAAGAGATCAGCTGTGGATGTGTATATTTAACCTGAGTTCCTCTGTATAGAGGTCTTTCTGGGAATATTTGGGTTTTCTTACATCATGGTGACTGGGCAAAAAGCAAGCATTTCACGGACTGTCAGTCACTTAAGGGCCTGGAATTGGAAATGGACAGAGTCATTCATATGTTGTTAGTAAAGCATAAAGAATACATAGAATCAGCCGGGCGCCGGTGGCTCACCCCTGTAATCTTAGCTACTCAGGAGGCTGAGATCTGAGGATTGCGGTTCAAAGCCAGCCTGGGCAGGAGAGACCATGAGACTCCTATCTCCAATAAACCACCAGAAAACCGGAAATGGCACTGTAGCTCAAGTGGTAGAGCGCTCGCCTTGAGCTGAAGAGCTGAGGGACAGCACCCAGGCCCAGAGTTCAAGCCCCACAACCGCCAAAAACAAAAAACAAAACATAGAATCTATCCAGATTTAAAGGTCATAAACCTTAAACAAAAAAGGGGGGGGGAGAGAAGGGGATATTAGGGATTGATGCAGAGATTCATGTTTGCTAGGTAAATCTCTACCACTGAAGTACACTCCAAATGCTATGAACCTCATTTCTTCTTTCTTCACTGTTTTCTTTTTGCTCTGGTTTTTTTTTTTTTTTTTCTTTTTTTTACAGTCTTACTTTTCTATCAGCCTGGACTGTGATCCTGCTTATTCTTCCCCAACATACCTGGGATGACAGGCACATGCCATCATACTCAGCTATTTCTGTTGAGATGGAGGCTTAAGAACTTTTTTTTTTGCTTAGGCCTGCCTCAAATGAAGATCCTCCCCTTCTTCCCCGAGCAGTTAGGACTTACAGGTGTAAGCCACTGGTGCCTAGCCTTAAACCTCATTTTCTTGAAGGTCTTGCTGACACCCAGGGTGACCTCAAATTGGTGACTCTCTGGAATTATATGTGTGAACAATCACACCAGGCTTTAAACCTCATTTGCTGGGAAGAATACCAAGGAATTTGCAGCAATCTTTTAATCTATTTTGCCATGTTTGGCTCTAGGAAGAAAGGATAAAGATAACAGGTACCTGCTTACTTAGGCATTTACTAGGTACTATATTAAACATTTATAGTTTCCTTTAGAAGTGCTTTGAGGAAAGGGCCAAAACTACACCCTGGTTAAAAGAATATTACCTCTATTTAACAGATGAAGGCCTGGTGAGCACTGGGTAAGTTCTACTGCAAAGGATCATTAATCATACTATATTGCTCTCAATGCCTGTTATTAAACATACTCTTAGAACATGAGGTTTTTCTGCTGGAAACAGAATACTGGCTCCCCCCCAATAAAGTTCAAATTGAACATATCTAAATGATGCTTTTCCATTAATAAAATTTAAAAGCCTTTGTGGATTAGCATTAAGAATAGTTGTAAGTGATGTTTTCATGGATACGCCATGAAGATGGCTGAAACACAGGCCAAAGTTTCTGCATCTAAGACTGAATCACTGTTTCCTGGCACTCTGCAAATGACACAATTTTCTCCTGCTTTATTTACTAACAACAACAACACCCCAGCACTTCATTTTTTCCCCTCCTGAAACCTTAATTTTCTCTGAGTTACTTGGGAAGTGTTATTACTTAATCTGCCCCTTCCAGCCTGTAGCAACATAACAAGAATAAAAGATTCCTGTTTAATTTCTCTTAAATGGTTTCCTGCAGCACAGGATCTTGTCCTAGTTTGCCAATCCCTTCCCTTCTCCTCTGTGGAGTACACAAACCTCTTTCCTTTGTAATTCAAAGGTTACACTTTGATTCCTTCATGAGTGGTTAAATCACTTTTAATATTTTAGCCTTTTGCTTCTGTGGTCTATAAGTTAGGAACTGAAAACCAGACCATTTTAGGGCCAAGGCCTGACATAAATGTATGGAACACTGATAGGTTCCTGTGTTCCTTCGATTCCTCACAGATTAACAGTTAATTTCATCTCTTTTCTCTCAAGAGTTTTCATACAGCCTTCAGTTGGACTATTTCAGCTTCCTTACTGGTCCCACCTCTTCTATTTTGTGCTTCTGTAACCCCAACCCATTCTTCCATCCCATTCTCCAAATACAAGCTAGAGCCATCTGAAATTATCAGATTACTTCCATACTCAGAGTCCTTTTTTTTCCTACTGAATTTAGGACAAAATAGAAAACCCTTCACAAGCTTCCAATACTAGCACATACTATTTTTTCTTGTTTCTCAACAGAGACAGGACCTTCCACCATATCCCAGCCTTGAGCTCTTTAGTGAGGACCTGAGCTTATAACGCAGTGCTTATCTAGTTACCCGGTCCTCAGCCCCTCTGCCTGGCTGTAGCCTTTTTCCTCCTCCTGACAACCTCCTACATCCAGCTAAACATACAAATAGGTCAGCCTTCTTCCTTAGAACTATATTCTCAGTTGGGCGCCTGTGGCTCACACCTGTAATCGTAGCTACTCAGGAGGCTCAGAGGTGAGGACTGCAGTTCAAAGTCAGACCAGGCAGAAAGGTCCCTGTGAGACTCTTATCATTAACCACTTAATACCTAGAAGTAGAGCTGTGGCTTAAAGTGGTAGAGAGCTAACCTCGAGCATAAAAGAGCTCAGGGACAGCACCCAGGCTCCGACTTCAAGCCTCAGGACCAAAACCAAACCAAACCAACAAAAAAATAACTATTTTTTCTTCAGGGCACTAACAAATTATCAGAGCAAAAACAAAAACAAAAAACCAACAACAACAAAAAACCACACTCCCCCTTCCCCACAAACTCCACAAACACAAGTACTGTACAACAGGCAGGGCCCAGGGTAGATTAGGAGCTCCGTGGGGACCTGCTCAATAAAGAAAGTAATCAAACTTCTTCGGTGTGTGTGTATACACGGTGGTGGTGGTGAACCTAGGGCCTTAAATATGCTGGGGAAGTGCTCTACCCCTGTGCCCTTTACTATTCTTACATGAGTCTCTCCTACTCAGAAGAGTAGGGACTTCAGCAGAAGGCAGCAATGAAAGCTATGGAAACCTTAGTTACAAAAGGCAACAGATGTTTTATTCTTCAATGCAAATTACTGTATTCACCACAAGCTAAAGAGAACATATATCTCTATAGATGTATATTTATATATATATATTTTTTTGCATTTATGGAAGACTAGAGACATGGAAAAAAATCCAGCACCCCAACAAGTACAGCCAGGAAGGAAATCTCTGTAATGGACAGATTTAATGAACTATAAACAAGAAAGGGTGGGAAAGGAGGAAAAAATGTGCATTGAGTTTAAGACGCTGTAAAACTCAGAAGACATATTTACTGTTCAAGTATAAACTCAGTAAGGACTTGGCGTAAATTGAAAGGCAGCTGCTGAGGTACACCATTATAAAGTAAGCTCTATGAATTTACAGTTCTACCTTCCAATTTTCTGGGAGAAAAAAAAAATCGAACTCTTGAAGGTCTTCACCAGAGACCCTGAGAGGGATAAACACTTTTGATGAAGACAGTCAACAATCCATGATTGAATTACTATTCAAAAACATGTATTTATTTAAAACAACAGAAATAAGTGTTCTCAGACTGTCCTTTAGAGTTTTTGAGACTACTGGTTCAAGAGTTTCAAAGTGTATTACTTCCCAAAACAATACTGATTAAAAAAATTTTTAAACAAAAAAACCAAACAACAACAAAAAAACCTGATTTGAATGGTACCTTAAAAATACCCTAAATACCAAATTTTCTCCAGTCTAACATTACAGTTGATTTAAGAATTCCTTCTGCATTGGTAAAACATTTTTTTTCCTCATAAAATATGGGTACGGAGATTGGATAGAAACACCATGAATGTGAAAATACCACCAATTTTCTGCAGTTAAAAAAAACTAGAATGTTCTTTGGAATCACTGAAGTATAAAAAAATTTGGGTTTTTTTTCTACAGTTTTTTTTCTACACCTTCCTTCAGGTTCTCCATGTTGCTGTGGTGATGACCTGTGGAATTTTACTTTTACAGACTCAGGTCTGCCATGCAACATCCGTGCCAAATGACCTGTACACCTGACAGGTGATGTTGACCCCAAGAAACACTGTCACTCACGTCTCTAAAAGGACTCCTCCCCCAAATAAAAACTTCAGATTGTGACACAAAGCATCCCCTGTTAAACAATCAAATGAACCCAACATGGAGAGTTCTGGTGGTTTCCGCACTCAGAGGGCATTGTCACTTATTGATTTTCATGGAAGTACCACAGGCCTGGCTGCTGGCGTTCAGCTTTCCTTGGCCTTAAAAGGAATTCAGGGCTGGCAAGTTGGATTAGATTCTAAGAGAATTTTGTCTTTGAGAAACTACCATTTTTAGCATAAAATCTGGCCATGGCTATAAGTTTCAATGTGCGTACAACTGATTCGAGATGGATTTTTTTTCTTTTTCTTTTTGACATTGGCTGGAATTGAGTAGAAATGAGTCCATGACGCCTCTTCACATGTGTCATGAAATATGAGAAATCTGTCTGACTCTAGACACTATTTCTTTACGACACAATGGGCAGGTCTCCAGTTGCAAGGCACAATCCATGCACAGGTCGCTAGGGAGAAAGACATAAAAAAAGTCAAGTTAATGCTTCAAAAGGTCAGACTCTACCTGCCAACTAAATCTAAACTGTTAATAAGTTAGGTGAAAGGGTAATATTTATAGATGGCTTAAAAAATAAAATGAAGCCAGGTGCTAGTGGTTCATACCTGTAACCCTAACTACTCAGGAGGCTGAGATATGAGGATTGAAGTCTGAAGCCAGCCCAGGCAGGGAAGTTTGTTGAGACTATTAAAACGACTGCTGGAAGTAGAAGTGTGGCCAATATGGTAGAGTGCTAGCCTTGAGTAAGAAAGCTAAGGACAGCACCCAGCTCTGAGTTCAAGCCCTAGAGAGTCTTGCTTGGATTCTTTCTTGCAGATGGGAAGGTTAATTACTGTGCTGATCTTCTCAAATGTTAATTGCTGTGCTAACCTTTTCAAGTGTATTTTAAACTGGGATTTCCTTCTATCTATATTTGTATTATAATATTCCATATGTCAAGAATGGGTATTGGCCAGGCACTGGTGGCTCATACCTGTAATCCTAGCTACTCAGGAGGCTGAGAGCTGAGGATCATAGTTTGAAGCTAGCCCAGGCAGGAAAGTCCATGAGACTCTTCTCTCCAATTAACCACCAGAAAACTGGAAGTGGTGCTGTGTCTCAAAGCTCAGGGACAGTGCCCAAGTCCCACAGCCGGGTTGGGGGGTGGGAAGGAATGGGTATTGACCAGGAAGTAGAAACATGTCTTTTTTGGGAGGGGGAAAAAGAGGACACACAAATGGAGGAAGGGTGAGCATATGCAGTCATTGTATGTATGTACATTATGTAAAAATTGAACTCTATAACTTGAGGCAGGGATAGGAAGAGGAAAGTGAGGGAAAACAATGGAAGGGGTGACACTGATCAAGACTCATTGTACTTATAACCTGACTTACAGAATTGTAACCTCCTTGTATGACTACTTGGTATTAATAATTAAAAAGAATTGATATTGAGCTGGGCACTGGCAGCTAACACCTGTTGATCTTGCTACTCTAGAGGCTAAGACCTGGAGAATCTCAGTTCAAAGCCAGCCTGGGCAAAAAAGTCTGTCAATTAACCAGCGGAAAGACAGACTAGAGATGTAGCTCAAGTGGTAGAGCCTTAGCTATAAACAAGAAAGCCCAGTGAGAGCTTAAGGCCCCAGAGTTCAAGCCATGGTACCCTCCCCTGGCAAAAATAGAATGGACAGTGAATTTTCTTGGTTAAAGTAATAACACCCTCTCAACAGCTATATTTGAGTAAATTATATTAGTAGATTTACATTTTGCCATTTTTGCATCCATTTGCTTTGCTTTTTTCTATTTGGTGGTGATGTAGAGGACCAAATCCCAGATTCTATTCATGCTAGGACTAGGCTGTACTACTGAGCTACATCCCCAGCCTACCTGTGAATATTTCATTTGCATTTTTTATATTTTTAGATTTATAATCGCAAGCAAAAAACTTTTCTTTTTTTTTGGGCTGGCTCAGGGGCTTGAACTCTGTGATATCCCTAAGCAAATTTTGCTTAAGGGTAGTGCTCTCTACCACTTGAGCCATAGCTCCATTTCTGACTTTTTCTGTCATTAATTGAAGAATCTCACAGATTTTTCTGCTTGGGCTGGGTTCAAACTATGATCCTCAGCTCTCAGATATCAGCCTCCTGAGTAGTTAGGATTATAGGCTTGAGCCACTGGTACCTGGCAGTTTTCTGTGTGTGTGTGTGTGCATGTGTGTGTGTGTGTGTGTGTGTGTGTGCGCACGTGCGTGTGTTTTATCAGTTTTTGATATGATTAACATGCAGTCTTTGTAAAAATAATATTGTGGGTTTCTATTTTTTATCTGTGGTCTATTGAAGTTTAGCTGGAATTTGACCTCTTCCCTGAAAATTATGAAGAATTCACCTGTGAAACCATCTGGGCTAGGTGCTTTGGAAGGGAATGCAAAGGCAATCTCTTCTGTAGTACTAGGAATGCTCTAAATTTCAGTTTATTCTAGTAGTCCAGTTCTAGTAATTCAGATTTCCTTTCTTTATTGTCAACCTTTAAAGATTGTTGCTAACTCAAGTTAGGCTAAATTTTCTCATCATTCTCTTAATTTCCTGTTGCATTCCTGTTTTGAATATGCCTATTATAGAAACTATGATCACATTTAAGATAAGTGGTCCTGTTTTCACTTTATACAGTAGCACTTTTGAATGCCAAATCATAGGGAAGGACCAGAGGGCTCTCAGATGAATACCAGGATCCTGTTGTTTAGGATCTTAACACTCTTACAGAAATAAAAATAGAAAAGAGTATCAATATCAGCATTCAAGATGCTGAGGTATTCAAAGCTAGCCTGGGCTATAAGACCCTATCTTAAAAAAGTAAAAATCCAAAAAAAAAAAAAAGGTACAAAGACAAAAAAAAAAAGTAAAAATCCAACCTTTAAACTCTGTAAGGCCCCAATAACTAATACCTGCCTGCAAAGGCAATCATTTGGACATTCTGGGCTTTGAAGAGAAACTGGTGTAACTATGGGTGAAATGAAACAGCCAGCCAGATAGCAACCCATCTCAGAAGATAAGTATACAGAAGCTGAGTCAGGAGTCAGGCTGGCTCATTCATGGGGATGATAAACTAAGGTTTATATTCCAGGTTCTGGACTGCAGGAGATCAGGTGGTCTAAGCTTTGTGAATAGCATGAGAAAGACAACGTATGGGATGTGATGAATTACAAGCAGCTGGCTATAACACTAGCATGAGTGCTGCTCACTTAGACTGGCCAGGGAAGCTCTACACCTCTTACTCTTTGTAATCTTGGTTGGAATGGCTTTCTTCGGGACCAGATTATTTGGTGCTCTGGCCAATGCTTAGATACTATGTCCTGAAAGATCTAAGCTGTCTGCTAAGTTCATCCCCTATAGCTGATTTTTTTTTTTTTTTTTTGTAGGTCATGGGGCTTGAACTTGGCTTGGGTGCTGTCCCTGTGCTCTTCAGCTCAAGGTAGTGCTCTACTGCTTGAGCCACAGCATCACTTCCAGTTTTCTAGTAGTTTATTGGAGATAAGAGTCTCACGGACTTTCCTGCCTGGGCTGGCTTTGAACCGCCATCCTCAGATCTCAGCCTCATGAGTAGCTAGGATTATAGGCATGAGCCACCAGCACCCAGCTTACAGCTGAAATTTAAGATGGCAGGGAGGGTGTTAGCCTTCTCAATTGTCCAAGCTGGCTTTGAACTGCCATCCTCAGATTTCAGCCTCCTGTGTAGCTAAGATTACAGGTAAGAGCTACTGGTACCTGGCTGTAACCCACTTTTTATTTTCTTTCCCCTCCATAGCCTTTTTTCTATTTTAAAAATTAATTCATGCATTTAGGAAAAATTCTTCAGGGGCTGGGAAGGTGGCTCAGTGGTAGAGCACTTGCCTTGCATGTGTAAGGCCCTGGGTTCAATTCCTCAACACCACATAGGCAAAAAGAAAAAAGCCGGAAGTGGCGCTGTGGCTCAAGTGGTAGAGCACTAGCCTTGAGCTGAAGAGCTGAGGGACAGCGCCCAGGCCCAGAGTTCAGGCCCCACAACCGGCCCAAAAAAAAAATTCTTCAGTGTGTAATCCACTTTTGATATAAAATTCCTGCTTAATGGCTAGGGAGTTGGCAGTACCCTAAAAGTGAGTCAAGAGAGGAGTAAAATGTTGCCTCTGCAATGTACAAACCTGTGTCCACATGGCTTCAGCTGTGTGTCTGCTACTTCATCACAACAAAGGGAGCAGCAGTTCTCACGGATGCTGACTTGTTTCAACAGAGCCAGACGCCTGTGCCTGCATAGACAAAGCAGTTTAAAATTCATTCTCCTAGCAGGAAAAGGGGTTTCTTGTTAATTGCGATGCATATAAAACACCTTGAGTAATGGCCTACCTATGAGAGATATATTAAGGCTTCCTTCTGCTTTGTTCAGTAAAGTTTTCAAACATAATACCTCATACTTTACTCTCAGGAGGCAGTGAAGGAGACTTGGACATTCTCATTTTACAGACAAATTAAAGTTCAAGGGAATGATTTACCCAAGATCACAGTTACTAAAGTCAGAAATCAAATTAAAATCCTTTGATTCTAAGTCCAGTGCTCTTTTTACTTTTTTTTTTTTGTTGTTATTGTTGGTCATGGGGCTTGAACTCTGGGCCTGGGTGCTGTTCCTCAGCTCTTCATTTCAAGGCAAGCGCTCTACCACTTGAGCCACAATACTACTCCTGTTTTCTGGTGGTTTATTGGAGATAAGAGCCTCAAGGACTTTCTTGACCAGGCTGGCTTTGAACTGTGATCCTCAGATCTCAGCCTCCTTGGTAGCTAGGATGACGGGCGTGAGCCATCAGTGCCCAGATTCTTTTTACTTAAAAAAAAAACCTGAACTATATTGGTCTATTCACTTCATACAGAGATGTGTTTGTAAACATATTTTCAGAGTTCAGAGATGTTGAAATAATAAAATTCCATTGCAGAAAAACCCAAACTAGGGCTGGGAAGGTGGCTCAGTGGTAGAACACTTACCTTGCATGCATGAGGCCCTGGGTTCTCAGCACCACATAAGCAAAAAGAAAAAAGCCAGAAGTGGTGCTGTGGTTCAAGTGGTAGAGTGCTAGCCTTGAGCTAAAGAGCTGAGGGACAGCACCCAGGCCCAAGAGTTGAGGCCCCACGACCGGACCCCCCTCCCCCCCAAAAAAAACACCAAAACTATTAAAAACCAGTTTTATTTTTTTGTTTTTGTTTTTTTTTTCCTAGGCAGGTCTCAGTATGTACTCTAGATCAGATTGGAATTCACTATGTAAACCAGGCTGGAGGAGAAAAAGCTCAGGGACAAAGCCCAGGCCCTGAATTCAAGCCCTAGGATTGGCAAAAAAAGAAAACAACAACAACAAAATGGGTATCAATCTAACTAAGGAAGAGAAAGACTTCTACAATGAAAAATACAAGACTTTGAAGAAAGAAATTAAAAAAGGTATCAGTAGATGGGAAGACATCCCATATCATGAATTGGCAGAATATTTGAAAATGGCTATATTGATAAAAGTAACATACAAATTCAATGGAATATCTACAAAAACCTCATTAGGGAGGTTTGGGGGGGGAGAAGAGGAACAGACGTTATGGGGACTAGTTGGATGGTGGGTGGGCTGGAGGGGAGAACAATGGTGGTTAAATACTGTGGAAATAATTTGCAACTTTGAACATGAATCAGCGAAACTGGTTGGGGATGCTATTTTTTAGGAGGAGGCGAGCAAGGAGTATGATAGAGGGGGTGACATTGGTTGGAATACAGTATAAATGTGTGGAGCTATAGCAATGAAACCTCTTCTCATTTAACTATTACAAGCCAATTTGAAAAAAAAAACTTTCTTTCTAGATTCTTCAACACCAAATAACAGCAATGCCATTACATACATATTTGGTCTTAATCAAATTCTAGAAATCCTTATGAAACCACTTCGTACTTTAGGGAAATATGGGTCTTAATTATTTTCCCAATAATTTCATATTAATAACTGGTTCATATATATTTTTTTTCCTGATATGTTTCAGTTAATTTATATTTCCAAGAAAGTCAGCATGTTTAGTGAGGGTTTCAAAATTTCTTAATAAAAGTTGAAAAAACGTCTCTCATAAATGGCTTAATTTATCATAAGTATATGTAACAATCAGGAGACAGCCTTGGTACATTTCTCACCTTGGCAAAATTATTTTTTCTTCAGCTGTTAGGAAGGCATAGTCATTAAAAGTGCTGAATTTCATAGATGGAGGGTACTTGAATGGTTTTGCTCCAAAATTGAACTCACATTGTTGATATGACATGAAACTAGCTGCAGCGAAAAATCCAGATCTATAAATAAAAATGAATATGGGGTCAACAGAATTCATAAAGCCAAAGTAAATCCTCACATATATTGGTTTTCAGAGTCAAGGTGAACCAGTCACATGCTGGCAGAGAGAAAGGAGAACAGTTGCTATGTATTAAGCTAAATAAGCCTGTAAGCCCGAGAATACTACACCTTTATCTTTTATGTCAAATAGGTTTAGGTCTTACTATAGGCATTCCTAAATAAATCAAATAAAAATCATTTTCTCATTATGATTGTTTACATAAAATAAAGTTTTTCTCCTGGAGAAAAGTATATTCCATGCATCTACTTGAATTTCTGAGACAAGCTACTTACACAGTAGATGAAAAGACTTGCTTCTCAGGAGGCAGCTGGTTGCCATTTAAAAAGAAGATCATTTGCTTTTCATTCAAGTCTAACAGAAACCCGACTGTGTCTCCTAGCAGACAAAACAAAATGCTGTTAAGGATAGTGCTGTGTATTATCAAGATTCAATTTTTTTTTTTGGTACATTGTGGGTTTGAACTCAGGGCCCAGATACTGTCCCTGAACTCTTCTGCTCAAGGCTATTGCTTTACCACTTTAAGCCACACCCAGCTCCTTTTTTTTTGAGTGGTTAATTGGGGATAATGGTTAATTGGGGATAAGAGTCTCATTGAGGACTGTCTTGCCCAGGCTGGCTTTGAACTGTGATCCTTAGATCTCAGCCTCAGGATTACAGGTGTGAGCTACCATAACCAGCTAATAAACAACTTTTTTGTTGTTGTTGATTGTAGCGCTTGAACTCAGGGCCTGAGTGCTGTCCCTGAGTTTGTGCTTAAGGCAAGCGTTCTACCACTTGAGCTACAGTGCCACTTCCCAAGATTCTCTTAAGTGCTTGAATGTCACTGTTCAACGTTAACCACAAACTCTACATGCTCATCCTTTTTTTTTTTGCCAGTCCTGGGGCTTGAACTCAGGGCCTGAGCACTGTCCCTGAGCTTCTTTGCTCAAGGCTAGCACTCTACCACTTGAGCCATAGCACCACTTCTGTTTTTTTCTGTTTATGTGGTACTGAGGAATTGAACCCAGTGCTTCATGCATGCTAGGCCAGCACTCTACTACTAAGCCACATTCCCAGCCATGTTCATCCTTTTTTCTTTTGCAACTGATCTGACCTCCACATACCAATGTTTTCATAAGCAATTAAGATACTGCCAGTTAAACTCTGACAATGTAGGATGCACAATTTCAAGGATGTTAAAATGTGGAAAAAACTGCATTATGTGAGCAATGAGATATCGATGAAATCATGATTTATTTGCCTCTCTGGTAAGATGTGAAACTCCCTAGATAACATCTACCCAAAAATATGCTAAAGAGAAAAATGTTAAGGCCTAGGGTGATAAATGCGCCATTATACCCAACTGATAAACTCATGATGGAGAATTCTGAATGAATACCTTCTTTCCAGCATGGGTGTGCATGAGGCTTACTTCTGGCATTGTACCAAATCAGCTGCCGGCAGCCATCATACGCACAGGAGTATTCATCATCCCCAATGCCATACCCTTCCTGGAGAGAGACAAGGCCCAGAGGATGAGCAAGGTTCTGCCTGCTCTGACCTGGGAAGAGAGTGTATCATATATAACTATTAACCTAGTGGCCGGACTTTAAACTTTTTGGATAAAGGAAAAGCCTTATGGTTCCTAGTAAATAGATTACAGCTTTATACACTGTATTGCTAAGTATCTCCTTTGTCTTAGGCATTTTCACATTTTTATTTCTCACTAAGCACCATAAGGCTGGTGGCTTACACCAAGGTGGAAGAGGTAACCCAGGCACAGAGAGGTCCATCAACTTCACCTACAGACATGTTACATGAGAAGCAGAGTCAGGTGTGGACTTAAAAGTCTTGATGCCAACATCACTACTCTTTCTACCTCACTGTGGCCAGGCAAACACTTTCCTGCAAGTAGATTAAAAATATTCAAATGCTTAGAGATTTTGAGACAGGTTAAAATGGACCTCCTTTTAGAGGTTCCACCAGCTAAAAGCTACTTTAAGAGTAGCCCAAGTTGAGTGTCATACAAGTCCTTGATAATTTTTCTTTAATTACACATTGCCTTTCAATTATCTCCTAGAATTATTAACACAGATATATAAATAGGACCCTAATGAATTACTTTCAGTGCTTACAAAAAATAAGAATGTTCTGATATTTTGCTTATTCTATGGCCTAAACAATGAAGCCAGCCCCTTGTGGAAATATAAACCACCCCCTGTCTGTATAGTCAAAAGCATTCAGAAAAGCCAGAACAATGTCCACTTGAAACAAAGTTGTAAGTATGGGGAAAAAAAATCAATAAAATCCTGTTTGGGAAAAGGCAGATTTCATCAGTTTATAATAGGGACTCAATTAGTACTTGGATTAGAGAAATGCATTTGTTTGTTTTTAAAGAAAGAAATCATCACAATATGAAGGGTAAGAAAAATTCCTGCAATGGTATTCACTGGACACTATGTTGAAAATGAACTATATATAACTGGTGGGTGGGGATGGGAGGGAAAACCTGGGAGAGAGCAAGGGAAGGGGTGACATTGTTCAAAAAGAAATGCACTCTTTACCTGACTTCTGTACTGTAACCCCTCTGTACATCACCTTTATAATAAGAATAAAAAAAATTAAAAAAATATCTAAGAGTAAGAAAGGAATCCAGAACACCGGTGGAGTGAGTAATTGTCAAGTGCAGGGGGAATACCTAACTCCAGTGGTTACAAAAGTAAATGATTTTGTATGTGGGGTTAAAAAGCAGAATATGAGACATCAGGGCTGCTCTTGGTCAAAAATACATTAGTAAACATCACTAAGCAGTTTCACTTACTCAAGCAATGGTCATGGGCTTGATCTTTAAATAGAACTAAAAGTGCTACCGAGGCCCATAGTTTAATAGTTGGACTAAAGGCAAATTTATAAACTAATGATGTGATCTGAGTCTAACTTGCATCTTAAATACTAATATAACATTTACAGGTCAAGAGGGTTACTTACAGAGTATTTTATTTTCTTTATCGAATCAATAAACAGAAACTGGAAATAAAAAGATAAATTAAGAAAAAAAGAAACGCTCTTAACTTGAATCAAACATCTGCAACTATATGGCAGAAATCAGTCTCACCCAGCAGATGGAATGATTCAGCTTCACTGGCCATTAAAAACTATGTGTATAGAGGAAGCAAAGGAAGGGATGATATTGTCCAAAAAAGAAATGTAATAATCACCTGACTCATGAAATGGTAACCCCTCTATACAAGACCTTAATAATATCAAATTATATTAAAAATAAGTCCAGGGGCTGGGAAGTAGGCTCAGTGGTAGAATGCTTGTCTTGCATGCATGAGGCCCTGGGTTTGATTCCTCAGCACCACATAAGCAAAAAGAAAAAAGTCGGAAGTGGCGCTGTGGCTCAAGTGGTAGAGTGCTAGCCTTGAGCTGAAGAGCTAGGGGACAGCACCCAGGCCCAGAGTTCAGGCCCCATGACCGGACACCCCACCCCCCCAAAAAAAATAAGTCCAAAAGATAAAACTCTATTATGTGTAAGATTCATTGTCAGATGCCCTATGCCTAGAATTGTGCCTAGATTTCATATAGAAGCTGCCTTCATAGAAGAATCCATACTTGCTCTAGCTCTAGGATAACTTTTCAGTGCCAAATGTCTCACATTCTCCTCATGTTTGGGGGTTCAAAAAGGGCTTTGTGGGGAGGGAGGTTTTTTTGTTTTGTTTTTTTTTTTTTCTTTTTTTGGTTGTGGGGCCTGAACTCTGGGTCTGGGCCCTGTCCCTGAGCTCTTCAGCTCAAGGATAGTGCTCTACCACTTGAGCCACAGCACTACTTCTAGTTTTCTGGTGGGTATTTAGAGATAAGAGTTTCATGGACTTTCCTGTCTAGGCAGGCTGTGAACTGCAATCCTTAGATCTCAGCCTCCTTGGTAGCTAGGATTACAGGCAAGAGCCACTGGTGTCCATGCTGGGTGGGAATTTTTGAGACAGGGTTTCACAATGTAGCCAAAGCTGTCCTCAGGCTTGTGATCCTCCTGCCTCAGGGTCCTATATGCTAGATGATAGGTATGTGCCACCAAGCTTGGTGGATTCTCCCCATATTTTGAGTACAAAGTAAATGATTGCTATGGACTTTGAATGGAACTGAATTCTAGTCCTATTTTCTTTTCTTGTCTCAGTTTTCTCATCCGTAAAATGGAAATTGTAATATTGCACATGAGCATCAGTATGAATTCAGCACAAGATTTTTTTTTTTTTGGTGCTGGTACTGGTTTGGGGCTGAACTCAGGGCCTCTCATGCTCTTGTTTAGCATTTTATTCAAGGCTAGCTCTCTACCACTCAAGCTACAACTCTAATTTGGAGCTTTTTGCTAGTTAATTTGAGAAAAGAGTCTCTTGGTCTGCTGCTTGGGTTGGCTTCACATCTCAAACCTCAGATTCCAGCCTCCTGAACAGCTATGATTATAGGCATGAGCATCAGCTCCTGGAAATATGCATTTTTTAAAATTTACAAATAATGATCTTTTGGGCTGGGAAGGTGGCTCAGTGGTAGAATGCTTGTCTTGCATGCATGAGGCCCTGGGTTCAATTCCTCAGCACCACATAAGCAAAAAGAAAAAAGCCGGAAATGGCACTGTGGCTCAAGTGGTAGAGAGCTAGCCTTGCTTGAGCTGAAGAGCTGAAGGACGCGTTCAGGCCCAGAGTTCAGGTCCCACAACCAACCCCCCCCCAAAAAAAAGACCCTTTTAAAGGGGTAACGATGATCAACAAGTAATGCCTTACTCATGTAAGTAACTGTAACCCCCCTGTATAGCATCTTTATAATAACATTTGTAAAAATGACCTTTTAAAAGTCTTAAAAAATAAATCACCTCTAGGGACTTTATTTGGAGTAGGCAGTCAGTATAATTGGTAAACTAGTGCTGATGTTAGAAAACAGACACTGGAATTTTTCTTCAGACCAAGTTTCTTTTGACCCTTTGGAGGCTCAAAAAAGGCACAGACTTTCAAATGTCAGTGTATGGCCTAGAAAGAGGGAGGGGAGCACTTTTGATGGGGAGTCCCAGCAGAAGAAATGGAAGACTGTGCTTTACTTTTCTACTTTTACCAGAGTTCAGACTTGACTTGTACATTACCCCTTTTATTCCAATATTTTTCTTTGTCTAGGAATTTTAGTAAAATGCCATGAACAATTTCAAGGTATAATAAAGGGCCCTTAAATATATTAATATTTATTATGTACAATATATTTAATATATATATTCCCCTACCCTCCCACCCTGCCCCAGTACTGGGGCTTGAACTCAGGGCCTGAGTGTCATCCTTGAGCTTCTTTGCTCAGTGTTAGTGCTCTACTACTTGAGTCACAGTGCCATTTCTAGCTTTTTCTGAGTAGTTTACTAGAGATAGAAGTTTCAAGGACTTTTCTGCTATGGCTGGCTTCGAACCATGATCCTCAGATCTCAGCCAGCCTCCTGAGTAGCTAGGATTAAGGTGTGAGCTACTGGTGCCCAGCTTTAAAATATATTCTTATGGCTGGCAAGTTTAGAATGCTCTTATTGGATCATTTCTATAGCCAATCTCTGGATCTTACTTATGGACTGGAGTATTATTTAGATTAATAAAACAATCAGGGTCTTTTCCTATCTCAAGGGATGAAAGTCATACGAATGCAAAATACTTCGTAGAAACTGATTTAATTTTAAGTAGCTTACAATTTGGCCAAAAGAATAGTCAATTGGGCTGGGCTTTGGAAGACTATAACTTGGCCAAAAAAAACATGTATCTGCAGGATAGGGAGGAACTCTAGTGCTCCCCGGTTCAGTATTAGCCTAGGACTGTGTAGTCTAATGGATTTATTAATCTTCCCTTTTATATCACTGCTTTCTGTAAGAAAAGGTAAGTACTAAATTTTGACCATAAATGCATCTACGATTTATAAAGTAAAAGTCAAGTGAGAAAATTCAAGTCAACACTTAGTATTGTATGAAAGGAAGAGAATTCCTTCAAGATTTCTCAAAGGAATTCCTACAAGATTCTCAAAGGTTAATCTCATTGTAAAAAGTCATCCTGACTCAATATAAAAACTAAGCCAAAGATATGGTTGGTTGGGGCCATAACACAGCCTACAAAGATAAAGGCCCACCCAACCCCTAGTTGGACAATTAGATGAACTCTTAAAACTCAAGGGAAAAAAACCCACAAAACAAAAACCACAGAAGAAAAAAATGGCAGAGGGGTAATTTCGCTTGTGTTTTCCCATTTTTCAATCACTTTAGCAAACCACTGTTTGGAATTGGGCACTAGGTAGTTACTGAGCAAACTTGTTCAAAAAGTATGTGTGTGTGGCCCTCTTCTGCCCATCCACCAGAACTGCTGAGTAGAACTGCTGTTGCTTCCTTTGCATGGCTCCATGGTACTCACATGATTGAGAAACTTGCTGTCTCTAGTGGCCCAGCCAATCTGCATGACACCAGAGGTGACCACAGTTACTTCATAGTACCATACTCCAGCATCTACACAAAACGTGCAGCGCACACTTTCAAAAGAGGAGGCATCACAGCGAGCCTGGAAAAATAAAAAAGTATAAAAAAGATAATCTACCATTAGTGCCTGGAAACCACCAAGTAAGTGAGACTGGCAGAGCTGAGTGTAATTTTCCTTGTTAAACTCTAGGTGAACTACTGTTATATCCTCTGCCCATCCTGAGTGACAAAAAGTATAAAAGCAAATGAAACACACTGTACATATGTCCTAGTTTAACTTCCAGGGAGATCTCACAAGATTGGCACTAATCTTACAAGACCTTGAAGACAGCTGCAATAAGAAAGGCTTTTGGCTTCATTTTTCAGTACTTAAAAAGCTTTGCTTTCAGACTAAAACCTTTTACAAGTGCATAAATCTTCACCTGGCAAGGGGAGAGAAAGGCATAAAACAGGGTACTGAAGTATAACCTAAGGAAGAAAATAACACGAGAGATTGTTTTGTAGCCATCATCCATCTGATTCTTTGCTCCTGACATGCCTAGATGCCTGGCACCTTCTTGTACATAAATAACCCTAACACTAACCTTGGGTAGCATTCGCTACACAAGGAGAAAAGAAAGCTAGGCCCTATGACAACTGGCTGTATGGGTATTTAAAAAGAAGGGGCTTCTATTTGAAACAGTAGTCTTTGGATCTTTGGTTGAGCAAAATGGCCAAGATGAAAAGCAGAAACTTGAACCAGTCAGGCAGTATGACAATGCCTATAGCAGGGTAGCAGCATGTGTGACATTACAGAGTAGATGAGCCAGGAGCTGGTGGCTCACGCTTATAATCCTAGCTACTCAGGAGGTTGAAATCTAAGGATCGTGTTTAGAAGCCAGCCTGTGCAGGAAAAGTCCATGAGACTCTTATTTCCAATGAACTTCCAAAAAAGCCAGAAGTGGAGCTATGGCTCAAGTGGTAGAGTGCTATCATTTGAGCAGAAAAGCTCAGGGACAATGCCCAGGCCTTGAGTTCAAGCCCCCAAAAGACAAAAACCCCAAAACCAGATTAGATAATGCTCTATAATAACACTAGCTCACATCTTCTGCTCTTAACTACTCTCCAGCTAGAAAATAAACTTCCACCTGTTCTGCAACCCATTTTGCTTTTGTTCAGAAGTAGGGCATGAAAATGGGAACAAAATGATTTTATTCCCTGAAGTCCATCTGTGAGAACTTTACCTCCAAGCCATGAGGTGAGATCTTCAGGTACTCGCTGACATCATTGCTATTCAGCATGGCCCTAATGCTACTCAAGTCCACTTTCTCATAAGTCAGTTGTCTACCTTCTTTTAAAACTGCAAAAGAAAAAAAGTGGTCATGTTTCCTAGACAGGCTGCTATGGGAAGAAAAGGAAAGCTACTGTCAACTGCCACCTCCATCTACCACCAGTATCAAGGAGCAGAGAGAATCAGTGGTGAGCTTAGCACCTTATATGTGCTGCTACACTATCACATGAAGGCGACAAGCAATTCCAGGTAAGGAAGCCCTGGGGAAGCTTATGCTTTCATCCCTTGTATCTATTATTTTGCATAAAACAACATTCACATTACACTATTTCAGAAGTCTTAACTGTCTTAACTATCACTATACTGAACCCACAATGATGAGGCAGAGGAGGGAAGTTTCACATCCAACAGTGCATTAGCCCAGTGCTAGCAGTGAGGGGTGAAGAACAACTGTTACAGTTTAAGACATGACTAGGGATTAAAGTACAAAGCTGAGAGGGGGGAGGGAAGTAAAATGAACAAAGTCCAAGTGCAAGGAACAGGTCCAGAGGCAGGAGTCACTGGGGTTTGTTTTCAAGGAGGTGAGGAGACAGTATGCATTGGAGAGTTGGTTACTTAGAGCCGTATGACTAATGAACCTCACTGCAGTAGGAAATGAGAAAATAAGGTTTAACATTCCTATAATTCTTATCTGAAGGGTCTCTTATAAAGGGCTCACATCTACTACTATGAAAGAAAGGCCAGTGAACCTATCAAAGAAATAGATTTAGAAATAAAAGCACATTTTAATGAAGGACAACTTCTACTTACAGAGATTGTCTAAACTCCACTGGGCACAGAAGCCAACTTGACGTTTCAGATAATCAGGTTCATAAGCCCAGGACTCTAATGTGACAAGCCTGTCGCTAATACTGGATTCGGAGATAGTCAATTTATTTTCACCTGTTGAGAAAGATGCAATTGTTGAATTACCCATGAAAGAGTGGAATGATTTGCTGGGTGAATTAGTGGCAATAGGGAGTGATGAAAACCAATTGGAAAAGTAGAAGCCATAATGGACTTCTACTAAAGCTTCCAGGGATGACACAGCCAAAAAGCACTGAGTACATTCTGGCGATCTCTCCTCTCTAAATGCTTAGTGACTTAGGTGGGAAAAACCCTTGCCTTTGTCCCTGTTGCACTTCACTGGCATTGAAGTGTCTATCCAGGCAAAAACAGAGTGTACCACAACTGCTAGGGTGTAAAGCGTACGCTCACTCAATAACTCAGAAAAGTAAGAGTTTTACATCATAGAAGGTCGTTAATGCAGAGAAGTCACTATACCTACTTGTCTGTGCAAACTTTTCCAGTGCGATAAGTGCAAAAAGCATGACAGTGGGGTGGGACTGTAACTTCTGAAAGACAACACAAGACAGAAACAAGTTATTTCCAGGCAGAGGCAGCAAGCTATCAGTTCCTTCTTCTTGCCCAATATGTGATTACACACACATATATATTTTAGCAGTCAGAAAAACTTCACTCATTCAAGTCCTTTATTGTCCATTTGGTTAATAGTGTTTGTAATGAAGAACTATGATAAGAATCTTGTAATCTATTTTTTTTCAAGTCACTGGGATTATCTATAAATATGAAAATTTCAACTGTATGTATCATTAAGTGTATTATATCATTTTACCTAGCAAAATGTGTATTAGGGCTTTGTTAACTAAAATTATTTTTTATTATCATATTCTTTAAAAGCAAGTGAAACAGAAAACTTGAATTGTTGCTTAAATTGATCTTTTATTCAGAATAAGAACACCAGGTTCCAGAACTACAAATAATGAAATTAACAACTGTTTTTAACCTGGTCTCTGAAAGGATTCCTACAAATGCTGATAACAGAGGAGAGAGCAACAAGTGTGCTGTTCATACATGTGAGTTCATATCCTGTAAGCTTGCACTTAAAGAAAGGTCTACCTGTTTTCTTGTTTTTATTTTTGTTTTTTGCTGGTCCTGGATCTTGAACTCAGGGTCTGGGCTCTGTCTCTAAGCCTCTCTATGGTCAAGGTTTGAGCCCTACCACTTGAGCCACAGCACCATTTCTGGCTTTTTCTGTTTATGTGGTACTGAGGGATCAAACCCAGGGCTTCATGCATGCTAGGCCAGCTACATTCCCAGCCCATAGTCTACCTGTTTAACATCCTATCTTCTTATAGCCATCCTTCCCCACAGCTGTGCTGCGAGCCTCCAGAGTGCTCTAGAACACCAGAGAATACCCATTTATTTTTCCAGTGCCCACCTAAGCAGGGAAAAGCTCATATAGCCACCATCCTGCTCTGCCACAAAGCTACGCCATTCTTGTCTTCCTGTCTCTGGGCTTCTACTTGTGGGCCAAGAACTCATTGTGTCTTCTGGGAAGAATCAAGTCCTAACTTTATGGCATGGCCCAGCTGAGGCTCATCTTCATTGAGATGTGTGTCTCACCCTTCATATGCCATCCACCTTATATTCTTGAATTTTTATGGCACTTAAGAAGAAGTTTGTCCTTGATCACATCCTGTCTTAAGATGGAGGCTCTGTTGTCTGAGCAGTTCTGTCCATTAACTTACTAGGAAAACTCCTTGAAGGGAAAACCATGAGTTGCCACTCCTGTTTCTTCAGTGTTTACTCAAAGCAGCAGTGTAAGGGTACTCAAGCAATATCATGTAGGCACTAACAAATAAGGTCTTTAACACTGGAGTTTTGAAAAAGGCCAAAATTTACTGTGAAAGTAACTAAATCTATATTTTTTCTCATTTTTCAAAATTATCTTTAAGTAGTTATACAGAGTGGTGTATGTGTATATATATAGAGATATATTTATATATATCTCTCTCTATATATATATGGATGGATGGATAGATAGATAGATAGATGAACTAAAGTTCATCATGATGAGAAATCTGAAGGCATACACAGCCTCACTAAACAACAAGCTTCACAAACTATATACAAAATACTCAGAAAACAGCAGCTTTAAGAACAGTAATAGAGAGGGAAAGGGGACAGGCCTAGAGATTTATATACACTAGGATCCTGGCCTGATGTTGGAATGCCATATAGCTTTGTTCCCATTGAAGAAGTCCCTATTACCACATCGGAGACTATACAGACACGCAAGTTAATAATGGCAGCTATCTTATGGCTAAATTTAAAACCAACCCGGGCGCTGGTGGCTCATGCCTGTAATCCTAGCTACTCAGGAGGCTAAGATCTGAGGATTATGGTTCCAAGCCAATATTGGCAGAAAAGTCATGAGATTCTTATCTTCAATTAACCACTCAAAAACCAGAAGCAGAGCTGTCGCTCAAGTGGCAGGCTGCTAGTGTTGAGCATAAATAGACTCAGGGACAGTGCTCAGACCCTGGATTCAAGCCCCACAACCGACTAAAAATAACTAATTTAAAACCTAACAAATTCAGATATTTTGCTTATAATAATTTGCATCCCAGTTTTGGTTGTTATTATTGTTGTTAAAGATAAAGGAGCTAGGTACAGGTGGCTTATACCTAGCTACTCAGGAGCTATTCACAGGAAAGTCTGCGAAACACTTATCTCCAATTAACCACCGGAAAGATGAAAGTGGAGCTGTGGTAGAGCACTAGCCTTGAGCAAAAAAGCTCAAGGACCGTGCCCAGGCCCTGAGGAGTTCAAGCCTTATGGCTGATGAGAGAAAAAAAAAAAAAGGATGTAGGCTGGGATATAGTCCAAAGGTAAAGTCCTTGCCTGGAGCACATAAGGCCCTTGGGTTCAATCCTCAATACCATAAAACAACAACCACCACCACCCTGAAAACAAAAACAAAAAATATCAAAAAAAAGCCCAGGACAGAATAAGTAAACAAATAAAATATAGACCTGATTCTACTCTCTGTGCCAAGAACTATATGGCAAATTGAGAAAAACAAACAATTCTACATGACTAAGAATAACTAGCCACTTACCAGACACTGTAGCAAATATTCCAGTATTCCTGGGCTAAGTAAACCTATACTTGCAGGACCTAGACAAATACAAGAGACACTGGATATAATTAAGAGTACCATGTTATTTTTAATTGATAACTAATGACAAATTGCTAGTAGAACTCTGAATGCTTTACAAAGTGCTCCATGCATATTCTCTTCCTCAAGCCTCCTATTCTTATTCTTCTTCCTTTTTTTTTGGTTGGTGGTGGGGCTTGAATTCTGGGCCTCGGCTCTGTCCCTGAGCTCTTCAGCTCAAGGGGAGTGCTCTACCAATTGAGCCACAACACCACTTCTGGTTTTCTGGTGGTTAATTGGAGATGAGTCTCATGGACTTTCCTGCCGGTGCTGGCTTTGAACCAGCCTCTTAAGTAGCTATGATTACAGGTGTGAGCCACCGGCACCTGGCTGAGCCTCCTATTCGATGTGTGGTTATAGTTACCATGTTCATGGCACAGCTGAACAACTGAGCCAGAGTGCAGAGATCAACCCAAAGGCACTGAGGCCCATGCCAGAGTAGAAACTAGCACCCATGTTCTGATTTCTAATCACTCTGCCAGTGTACTTGAAGGAATTAGCTGAGCTATTTATGTGAAGCTTTTGTTGTTAAAATTTCTAAAATGAGTAACATTCATAGATAAGTCAAATAACTCTGTCTCAGGAACTGTTCCAATTTAAAGTCATTTCTGTTAGGCATCGGTGGCTCATACCTGCAACCCTAGCTACTTAAGAGGAGTAGCTAGGATTTGAGGAACATGGTTCAAAGCCAGCCTAGACAGGAGAATCCATGAGACTCTTATCTCCAGTTACAAAAACCTAGAAGTAGATTTGTGGCTCAAGTGGTAGAGTGCTACCCTTGAGCACAAAAGCTCAGGGACAACGCCTGGGCACAGAGTTTAAGTTCCAGGAAAATGGCAAAATAAAAACAATAAAAATAATATAAAGTCTTTTTCTTTTCCCCTGTTGTCTGATAAGTGTTCATTATCTAGGTACATTTTATACAATGTATGTCACATGTTATTATATCCATGTGTAATTGTTGTTAAACTGAATTTAGCTTTTTTCTCATCATCATCATTACTATCAGTTAGGGTTTTGTTTGTTTTTTTTTGACAGAGTGTCTTACTATGTAGCCCAGGCTGATCCTCTTGCTTCTGCCTCCCAGGTCCTGGAATTACAGACCCTTATCATTACACCAACCTTTCCTTTAATTTTTTTTTTTTTTTTTTTTGGGATCCGGTCATGGGGCTTGAACTCTGGGCCTTGGCGCAGTCCCTCAGCTCTCCAGCTCAAGGCTAGCGCTCTATCACTTGAGCCACAGTGCCACTTCCGGCTTTTTTCTTTTTGCTTATGTGGTGCTGAGGAATCG
>NW_012267322.1:8065642-8068265 GCF_000151885.1 Dipodomys ordii | reverse complement strand
CTCAGCTCTTCAGCTCAAGGCTAGCACTCTACCACTTGAGCCACAGTGCCACTTCTGGCTTTTTTCTTTTTGCTTATGTGGTGCTAAAGAATCGAACCCAGGGTCTCATGCATGCAAGGCAAGCGCTCTACCACTGAGCCACCTTCCCAGCCCCCAGTTACATTTTTTTTTATGTTGGTTCTGAGACTTGAACTAATGGACTGGGTACTTTCCCTGAGCATTTTTGCTCAAGACTACCACTTCAGCTAAACCTCCACTCCAGTTTTTTGATGGTTAATTGCAGACAAGAATCTCATGGAGGTTCCTGTCTGGGCTGGGTGAACACTGATATTCAGACATCAGCCTCCTGGGTAGCTAGAATTACAGTCATCAATCACTGATGTCTGGTTCAGGGACATTTTTATATGGAGAAAATTTAAGCTATAGTTTTTGGTTTTCAAATCCTGATTTAATAGTAATAGAGCTGGATACCAGTGGTATTATCCTAGCTACTCAGGAGACTGATATTAGGAGGATCAGTATGAAGCCAGCCCAGAGACTTCATATTCAAATGACCAGGAAAAAGCTGGTCTGGAGGTACACCTCAAATAGTAAAGTGCTAGCTGAGAAAGCAACCAAGCAAGACAATAAGGGTGTGAGTTCAAACTCTGGTACCAGCAAAAAACAAACACTTTCCATCATGTAGGACTTATTTGGGAAAAGTAAATATTACTATTATTAAATATTACAACTGGCTCTATTTTTAAAATTACACTTAGGAAATTGAGGAATAAAGTTTATCTTCCCATTCTAGAAGTTATGACCAAAGATCTATCAATGCCAAAAAGACTTTCTTTTCTTTCATAATGTCAAATAAGATAAAATAACCACAGAGAAGTGCAACTGAATATCCAAGATATAATATATGGTGCCTATTACACTTTTACTGGGAAATCTCCATACTCCAGGGCATTTTCCTGTGAACATTTAAACATTTTTTATTTTACGAAAGTGGCTACATTTCTTTATTATTAATGAAAATCAGATCATATTAAAAATAAAAATTACCTGTTTCTGCCATTTCATGTAATGTAATCATTGAATAGGGAGGTTCCTGATCACTGGAAAATAAACATTTGAGGAATTAAAGAAGGCAATAAGGTGAAATTCCAAATGCAAATTCTAACTGGAACTGTGGGATGGGAGAGAAAGAAGAAATGACCATGAGCAAATGTAGAGAAAGCAATAGAAGAATGAAGCGGAGCTGGAGGCTCTAAGGACAAATGTATACTATATCCTGGATGCTCATTTCCACTGATACTGTCCATGATAGCATCTAAATGAGCAGATAGACACACAAGAAACTATGTGGCCTGAGGGACAAACACTAAAACTGGAGACCAAAGTCTGCTCTAGGTTTACCTCTAAAGGCCCAAGACCACCTGACCTGTAGCAGGAAGACCAACAGCATCTTCCCCACTTACCTGGAAGAAATGCAGGATAAGAGATGGCAATGAGCCGGGAGCCAGTGGCTCACACCTGTAATCCTAGTTACTCAGGAGGCTGAGATCTGAGGATAGTGGTTCAAAGCCAGCCCGGGCAGGAACATCCAGAAAACTGGAAGTGGCACTGTGGCTCAAGCAGTAGAGCGCTTGCCTTGAGCTGAAGAGTGCAGGGTCAGCGCCCAGGCCCAGAGTTCAAGCCCCACAACCACCAAAGAGAGAGAGAGAGAGAGAGATGGCAACGAAGGGTTTGGAAGCAAGGGCTTACAGAAACAGCTTCACTTGAGAGTCCTCTGGGAAATATTACTGTATGTTTAAACTTCATACAATGGTATTATAAAAAGAAGCCAAATGGAACTGAGAACTATTTAATATCCCAGACACTGTTCTAAAATGGCATTTTGTGTGTGTGTGTGTATAAGATATATCTATCTCTATACATATATATGCATGGGGTTGCACACTGCAATCCCAGACATCCTCAGGAAGTACTTTAGGAGAACTTCAATGCTGAAATATTTGTCATTGAACAACGATAATTTCTTTGTTTACATATTTTAGATCTGTTTTTCCCTGTCTTGAAAAACACCATAAGATTGTTATAAATCATGTAATCCTCAGAGCAATCTTGTAAGATAGAAATTACTATGTCCATCCCAGGTTCTCATTAGGTGAGTTTGCATATCTTGGATACTTCATAATAAGGGAAGATTTGTATGTAAAAAGAATTTGTACTTGAGTATGGTGGTGAATGCCTATAATCTAGCAATCAGGAAGTAGAGGCAAGAGGATTGTTGAGATCAAGGCCAGCATAGGTTACATAGAGAGACCCTGTTCAAAAAAAAAAAAATAGAATTTTAAAGAAATAACCAACTGTTACAAACATTTCTAGGGAATAATCTGACAACTGGGTATAATCTATCTAATAATTATAGAGAAAATAATTAGAGAAAAACAGCACAAGGATTTGTGCTATTTACTAGAGTTATTTGTTGGAACAAAAATTTAGCAGTGACCTAAGTAGTTAAGATGAAAATAACTAATGCGGCATAGCAGTATGAAGCAGTTGTACTTTTACACACAGCAATAAAGGTTTCTATATATATATATATATATATATATATATATATATATATATATAT
>NW_012267322.1:8049928-8064062 GCF_000151885.1 Dipodomys ordii | reverse complement strand
TTTTTCTTTTTGCTTATGTGGTGCTGAGGAATCGAACCCAGGGCTTCAGGCATGCAAGGCAAGCGCTCTACCACTGAGCCACCTTCCCAGCCCCTTTTTTTGTTTTTTTTTTGAGTCCGGTCGTGGGGCCTGAACTCTGGGCCTGGGCGCTGTCCCTCAGGTCTTCAGCAAGGCTAACGCTCTACCCTTTGAGCCACAGGGCCACTTCCAGCTTTTTTCTTTTTTCTTATGTGATGCTGAGGAATCGAACCCAGGGCCTCAGAGGCATGCAAGGCAAGCGCTCTACCACTGAGCCATCTTCCCAGCCCCAGAAATAACTTTTAAAAAATGTACTGCTATCTATTGAGTAACTATTATACACCATTATCTCACTGTAGTTCTCTTATGAAAAGTATCATTTCCATTTTACAGAAGAGGGCTCTGAGGGCTAAGAAGTTCTTCCCAATGTCATGCAGCTAGTAAGTGCAGGCCCAGTGGTGAACTCAGGTCCATGATGGTCCAAAAATTTATGCCCTTACTTTCCAAACAAACTTAAGTTAATCTGTTTTTTCAACTTGAATAATGCCCTTTAATTTCACTGTTATTTAATCTGAGATTTACTTTTCCTGAGTTACACAAACCAGGGGAGAGACAACACAAGTTCAGGTATGCCCTGTGGTTTCAATTTATAAGCTCCCACAATGGATCTAAGAGGCCAAATAAATATTAAAGCAGAGTTGGGAACCAGGGGCTCATGCCTGTAATCTTCACTACTTGGGAGATTGATATTGGAAGAATGGTAGTACCAGGCTAGCCCAGGCAGAAAGGATCACAGGATTCCATTTCAACAGCAGAATCTGAGCCTGGTAACACATATCTATCATCCCAGTTATACTGGAAGCCTAAAATAGGTGGATCACAGCCCAAGTTTGTCCAAGGCAGGAATTGAGACCCTATCTCAAAAATAACCAGTGTCAAGAATGAGCAGGTGTGGCTTATCCATAAGTCCCTGAGTTCAAACTTACCATCTAAAAAGAAACAACGAAAAACAAATACTAAAACAGGAGAACAGGGTGTGGTGGGGGCAGGCATGGGAGGGGGAGAAGAAAAAGTTTCCTGACCCTTGGTGCATAACTGTCAACAAAAGCTGCATCTAAACATGCCCTTGGTAGGACAATTCATGATGACTGTCCGTGGAACAGGCAGACATAAAACTACTTCCCATTGTAGCTGGCATCACAACCACTCTGTATTTACTAAATTCCCTACTAGAGATAGTTTTACTTGGCATTTTATGCTACCAAAATGTTTTGACATTTGCACACAGTAGTAGGTGGTAGAAGGGAAAACATCAAATCTTATCATTTACTCTGTTACCACAGGGAAGAAATATTCTCCTTTGGACTATGAGCACAAGGTTTGACGAATACATCCTGAATGAACTGGAGAAGTCCAGAAGTTGAGGCTCCTAGCAGAACATTTCCGGTACACTGGAGGCGGCATTGAATCAGCAGATACTTACTTGTCAACTAGAGTCCGTATAACCGCCAATGTGTCCAGCACTAGGCCATCCACATTCTGTTTCTTTCGCCTTGGCTCATGGGGTCCTCGGCCCCTCCTAGGAGGCCGAACAGGGTCTCTAGGTTGGCTCCTCGTGTCAGCAGTGGGGACTGCACTGTTCTCGGCCTGCTGCTGGTGGGTGTCAACACTGTCTTCTGCTCCACTGTCATCACGGCAGATACAGGAATTGCCCATGGTAGTAGTGGCACCTATAGTCCCCAATAGGTGGGCTATGTGCTCCTCAAAAGTCAACAGCAGACCCTGGCCAAGGCTTCTGCTCGCTAAGAACACGGCCCAACCAAAGACAATCATTTAGATAGTTTTCAGTTTTCCAAGTACTGTTTTCATAATCTGGAGTTGAGGAACTTGCATTCTATTCGTGTTTAAAAACTGAATTCCAAAGAAAGCTGCAGAGTTGTTCTTCAACATTATCAGCTACAGGGAATGCTGGTCATCCACTGGGAATTCTGTAAGAAAGGGAAAAAAAGAAAAATGAATAGAAGATTCTTGGCCACTCAATTATACAAACTTTCCTAGTTTTGCTTATAGGTCTTCAGATTACAACTAAGAATCATCTTTGGTTGCTTTATAGGTTTCCAACCCGAAGAGCTATTTTTGGATTACAGTATGACCGACCAACCAACCAATTCCTTTCTTTTTTTATGGTCATTCGTGGGGCTTGAACTCTGCGCCTGGGTGCTGTCCCTGCGCTCTTCAGTTCAAGGCAACACTCTACTGCTTGAGCCACAGTGTCATTTCCGGTCTTCTAGTGGTTTATTGGAGATAAGAGTCTCATGGACTTTGCTGCCCGGGCTGGCTTTGAACCGGGCTGGCTTTGAACCACGATCCTCAGATCTCAGCCTCCTGAATAGCTAGGATTACAGGCGTGCACCATGGGCGCCAGGCCAACCAGTTCCTTTTAATCACTATATTATAAAGTTGACTGCTAGGGCTGGTAATGTACCTTGTGGCAGAGTGCTTGCCTAGCATGCAAGAAGCCCTGGGTTTGATTACTCAGTACCAGAAAAAGCTGGAAGTGGTGCTGTGGCTCCAGTGGTATAGTGCAAGCCTTGAGCACAGAAAGATTCAGGGACAGAGTCCAGGCCCTGAGTTCAAGCCCCAAGACTGGAAAAATAAATAAATAAATAAATAAATGTGACTGCTAAACCATGTCCTTGTAAACCAATCAGGAGTTCCAATCAGTGTTTATAAACATGAGCAAATGTTGTAGTGATGTATCTTCCTATCTGTACAGAAACACAAGCCTCAAAGGAGGCTTATCCAAGAATTTACAGAAATCATCCAATTGTTACAAAGTTTTCCTGTAGGGACACAAGACACTGGGAAATACAAATTCTTATCACAAAGCTTCATTCTCATGATGATCAGTTTGCTGCACAGCATGTCTGTGACTGCTACAAGAATAAGATGCAACCACTATTTTTGTCTAAAAATACTAAGAACTATGTGCAAAACACCAGGCAGGGAGCAGAAGAACAAAGACAACGAAGGCACAGTTCCCTGCCCTCTGAATTCATGTGGGGCTATTCTCATCCCACATAGTCACTTATCCTAAACCCACTGAGCTAGGAAAATTGGCTTAAGTCTGGAAAGAAGGAAAGACTTAGAAGTAGCAGACAAGGCATAAGGCTGGTAGCAAAAAGTAAAAAAATCATGCTGACAGCCCTGATATTCAGTATATGTGGGAAATGAACTACGCAACTTGTGGCAGGGACAGGAGGAGTAAACGGGGAAAAGCCAAAGAAGGGGTGACATTGTCCAAAAAGAACTGTACTCATTACCTGACTTATAAAATAGTAACCCCTCTGTAGAACACCTTAAAAACAATAAAATTATATTTAAAGAATCATGCTGACATTTGCAAGCTAGCACATATAAAGAACAGACAACTAATTCCTCATGTCCTGAGCACTTGATCAAGATTAGATGTATATAACATTTATAACTTAGTGGGATTAGAAGAGAAAAATTATTCCATTATTCTGGATGGATTCATAGCATTTTCCCCGCTTCTACTTATAGGGGAGAATCAGAAGAAGGAGAGGAAGGGATATGGGAGATATGAAAAGTCTATACTTGACCCGGGTGCCGGTAGCTCACGCCTGTAATCCTAGCTACTCAGGAGGCTGAGATCTGAGGATCGCAGTTCAAAGCCAGCCCAGGTACGAAAGTTTATGAGACCCTTATCTCCAATAAACCAACAGAAAACCAGAAATGGCGCTGTGGCTTAAGCGGGAGAGCACTCGCCTTGAGCTGAAGAGCACAGGGACAGTGCCCAAGCCCAGAGTTCAAGCCCCACCACGGACCAAAAAAAACCAAAGTCTATACATGTATGTATATATACATATTCACATATGTAAATATATACACATACAAGTAAATATGTATGAAAAAATACAATTTAGCATAAAGGAATGGGAGGGAATAAACGAGAGGAGAAAGGAAATAGATATCTTCCCCCAGACTACCAAGAGAGCAGAGGCTGAACCCCTATGGATCTTCTTAGTTCCTCCAAACCAGTGAGGCTGTCTTTTAAAGTTTAGAGGTTGCACTTAAAAGAATGAATATATTGGGGCTGGAGGTTTTAGCTCAGCGGAAGAGCACTTGCCTGGCAAACGCAAGGCCTTGAGTTGGGTCCTCAGCTCTGGCAACAACAACAAAAAGAATGCAAGGAAGGGAGAACACATTAAAATCCAGCAAAGAATTCAAATAAATGACATCTACTGCAGGCACAAGCGCTTAATTTCTTCCAGATAGTAGCAACTGAGAGACTTAAATGCTTAAAAAGATTGAGACAAGGGGCTGGGAAGGTGGCTCAATGGTAGAGTGCTTGCCTTGCATGCCTGAGGCTCTGGGTTCAATTCCTCAGCACCACATAAGCAAAAAGAAAAAAGCAGGAAGTGGCACTGTGGCTCAAGTGGTAGAGCGCTAGCCTTGAGCTGAAGAGCTGAGGGACAGCGCCCAGGCCCAGAGTTCAGGTCCCACAACCAGACCCAAAAAAGACAAAAAAGCCCCACAAACAAACAAAAAAACAAAAAGATTGAGACAAGACCAGAAATAACTATATGTTAAAAGGGTCTATGGCATAAATTTCTATTAATCTTATAAGTTATGCTGGTTTTTGTAACAGACCACAAAGCAACATTTAAGTACCCATGTTCTAAAACCAACATGGTGATATACACTTGTAATCTCATCCTCCTGCCTCAGCACCTGAGTGCTGAGATTACAACAAATACAATGCTCTGGACCTTCTCAGATTTTACAAAGATAGGCACTGCTAAGATGATTTACATGAAAGGTTTTCTGGCAGGCCTATGGCTGGCTAGTAGCTCAGGCAATTATGCCACTTAAGTACTTCCTTGAAATCTTGCACTCTATCACGAGCCACAGCGCCACTTACAGCTTTTACTGCTTGTGTGACACTGAAGGAATTGAACCCAGGGTCTCATGCATGCAAGGCAAGCACGCTACCACTGAGCCATCTTCCCAGGCCCCTCCTTGAAAGCTTAACATATCACATTCTTTCTTTTTCTTCTTCTCTTCTCCCTTCCCTTCATTTCCTTCATTTCTCTCTCCCTTTCTCATCCTTCCCCCCCCCCCTTTTCTTTTAATGTGACAGTATTAAGATTTGAATTCAGGGCTTGGTACTCTTGCTTATTAGCTTTTTAACTTAAGGCTGTCACTCTACCACTTGAGCTACCCCACATCTTCCCTTCTGGCTATTTGTTGATCAACTGGAGATTAACAATCTATGGGATTTGTCTTCCCAGGGTGGCTAGAATCTTGATCCTCAGATCTCAGGATAGCTAGAATTATAGGTTTGAGCCGTTGGTGTCCAGCTAGCAATGTGTGTGTGTGTGTGTGTGTGTGTGTGTGTGTGTGTGTGTGTATGTGAGCTTGAACTCAAGACCTGGTCACTATCCCTGAGCTATATTGTTGAAGGCTAGTACTCTACCACTTGAGCCTCAGCCCCACTTCCAGCTTTTTGGGGGTTAACTAGAGATTAAGACTTTTCTGCCTGGGCTGGCTTTGAACCATGATCCTCGGACTCAGCCTCCTGAGTGGCTAGGAATACAGGCATAAGCTACCAGTGTGTCTGGAAAGTTATTAATTTTTAAGATCTTATCAAAAAAAATTGGAAGGCTGGGAAGGTGGCTCACTGGTAGAGTGCTTACCTTGCATGTATGAGGACCTGGATTCAATTCCTCAGCACCACATAAGCAAAAAAAAAAGCCAAGTGGTAGAGCACTAGCCTTGAGCTGAAGAGCTAAGGGACAGCACCCAGACCCAGAGTTCAGGCCCCATGACTCACCAAAAAAAAAAAAAAGGAATGTTGGGCACTGGTGGCTTACACCTGTCATCCTAGCTACTTAGGAAGTTGAGATCTGAGGATCACGGTTCAAAGCCAGCCCAGGAAGGAAAGTCTATGAGACTCTTATCTCCAATAAACCACCAGAAAACTGGAAGTAGCACTATGGCTCAAATGGCAGAGCACTCACCTTGAGCTGAAAAGCTGAGGGATAGCACCCAGGCCCAGAGTTCAAGTCCCACAACCAACAAAAAATAAAAATAAAAAACAAATAAAAATAAAAAATTGGAGACTGGGTATTGAACCCAAGGCCTTATAATTGCTAGGAAGGCACCTAAACCATGCTCCAGCTTTATTGGTTTGATTATTTTTCTGATAAGGTTGGCTTTTTAAAAATTATTATTTTTGCAGTTCAGGGCAGGCCTGAATTGCAATCCTTTTCTAAACCCAGCTACTTGGGAAATATGAATAGAAGGACTGCAAAGGTTGTTTGCTTGTTTTTTAAAAATTGAGGTGGGGCTGGGCACTGGTGGCTCACGCCTGTAATCCTAGCTACTCAGGAGGCTGAGATCTAAGGATCTCCCGTCAAAGCCATCCCCGGGCAGGAAAGGCCGTGAGACTCTTATCTCCAATTAGCCAAGTGGCGCTGTGGTTCAAGCAGTAGAACGCATGCCTTGAGATAAATTGCTGAGGGACAGCGCCCAAGCCCAGACAGAGTTCAAGCCCCACAACCAACCAAAAAAAAAAAAAAAATTGAGGTGGGGTATAGTTATCTTTTTGTCTGGCTGGCTTTGAATCCTGATCCTTCTGATTTCTGCCTCCTAAATAGCTAGAATTATAGGTATGAGCCATCATGCCGCGATCATATTTTACCCAACATGTTACAATAAAACCCATTATTTTATACAAATAATTGATGCTAATAAAAAAATAGCTCCATATATTTCTAATCTGTGGCTAAACCAACTAACACACTGGAGATAGTGGAAGGCAGTAGTCCAAGGTCCAATATAAAGAAATTCCCGAGGAATGCTTCTGCCCTCTGAGGAAGCGCTCTCAGGTTCTAAACTCCTTCCCCATGGTGAGGGCCCAGGACTGTGCTCAACATTGAGGGCAGAGCGGGTTCCACTGGCTTCTCTAATATGTCAGAGCCTTTCCACACATCAGTATGGGAAGCAGGATGGGATAGGAGATGCAAACAATAGATTCAATCCATCTAGACATCTTAGGAGAAAGCAGATATTAAAAACTAGCAATGATATGAGAATGTTAAGGTGAGCTCAAGAGAAGACAGGGGATTACATAGAGTTTAATGTCAAGAGAATTAAGCTACATTAAGTTATTCAAAATACTTAACAACAAACAAAGAGGATCACTTAAGTCCAGGAGTTCAAGCTCAAGGCTCTGAGTTCAAAATTCAGTGGCATAGGGGAAAAAAAAAAAGAAAAAAAAGAAGAGGATCACTTTGTTGAGTATGCATGTGAAGAGGATCTCAATTTTCTCTATATCTCAATTTTATCCTACGTAAAACATTTTTTGCTAAGACATATCAATAGAATACAGAATCATTAATTTTCCCCCTCATACTGAGTGTTGAACTCAGTACCTCCTGCTCACTAGATAGAGTTTTACTGAATTATCTTGCCTCAGCCTCTCAAGTAGCCAAGACTACAAGCTCATGACACCCACTCTGACAAGAAGTTTTCACATACTTTAAAACAAGTCTCTTTCAACAAGATAAAATGTAAAGACCAGATAAAAGAAGAGTATTATGAGGTAGTGGAATCCCTGAGGCATTACACAGAGGAAAGCCTATGAAACACCCCAAAACACGAACTATTACTTTCAGAATTTCCAAAATGGGCAAAGAATGCTTGAGGATGACTGCCATAGGCAGGGCACAAAGGACGCACAAAGGATATGATCCTCTGGATTTATCAGAACTGAAAACATAGAACTTCAGGCTGGGAATGTGGCTTAGTGTGGAATATTTGTCTAGCATTCATGAAACCCTGAGTTCAATTCCTCAGTACCACATAAAACAGAAAAATCCAGAAGTGGTACTGTGTCCCAAGTGGTAGAGCACTAGCCTTGAACACAGAGAAGGTCAGAGAAAGCTCAGAGAAAATAGGCCCCGAGTTCAAGCCCCAGGACTGGCAAAACAAAACAACAAACAAAAAAACCCCCACATAGTTGCCACCACCTCCCCCTCTTCTTCCTTTTTCTTTCGTTCTTTCCTTCCATCTTTCTCTTTCTTTCCCTTTCTTTCTTCCCCTCCCTCTCCTTCTCCTCCCTCCCCCTCTTTCTCTTCCTCCTTTGAAAGGGTGGCTACTTAAAATACTTCTCTTGGTCCCCCTTAACAGTGTCTTGTTATGTAGTCCAGACTACATAACAACAATTTATGAACAATTTATGAACTTCCTGAGACTAATGAAGTATACCAACACAATAGTACTCTCATGATATTTAACAAATTACCAATTGGATAATAAGGCTAAATAAATACAAAACAACTTCCTTTTATCTCATTTAAAAAAAAAAAAAGCAGGCTGGGCCCTGGTGGCTCACACTTGTAATCTTAGATACTCAGTCCTGAAAATGGTCATGTCAGGTGTAGATAGCTCACTCCTATAATCCTAGCTACTCAGGAGGCTCAGATCTGAGGATCAAGGTTCAAAGCCAGCCAAGGCAGGAAAGTCCATGAGAATCTTATCTCCAATAAACCACCAGAAAACCAGAAGTGGCTCAAGTGGTAGAGTGCTTACCTTTTGCTTAAAAGCTGAGGGAAAGCACCCAGGCCCAGAGTTCAAACCCCACGGCTGACCAAAAACAAACAAACAAACAAAAAAACAGTGTCCCATTTTCCTTTTTATTTATTTTTTTATTTTTGCAGTACTATATGGCTTGAGCCACAATTCTGCTTCTAGCTTTTTGGTGGTTAATTGAAGATAAGAGTCTCATAGGCTTTCCTTCCTGGGCTGCATGATCCTCAGATATCAGCCTCCTGAGTAGCTAGGATTACAGGAGTGAGCCACCTACACCTGACATGACCATTTTCAGGACTGAGTTTACAGTATTTCCACAGGATGTCAGAAGCCAATTACAGAACGAGCTTTACAGTCAGACATGGTACAAGTTCTAGCTCTGTAGTGTTTACTGTTATACATCCTAATCAACCTGTTATACAGTTTATAAAGCAGAGATATTCATAGTTCTTACCTCATAGTATAGCTCCAACACAACCAGAATCCAGGGTATTGCCAAGCCTGGGTTCTCTTAAAAGCTTCTTAGGTGATTCTGATGGCAGCCAGGTCTGAAAATCTGTTATAGTACTTTACCACAGAACCTGGCATAACTAATAGGACCAACTGACTACAGGAAGGGACACACTGAGATGCTAAAGAGTGAGAGAGAGAGAGAGAGAGAGAGAGAGAGAGAGAGAGAGAGAGTGTGTGTGTATGTGTGTGTATGTGTGTGTGTGTCAGTCATGGGGCTTGAACTCTGGGCCTGAGCACTGTCCCTCAGCCCTCAGCTCAAGGCAAGTGCTCTACCACTTGAGCTACAGCGCCACTTCTGGTTTTCTGAATGGTTTATTGGAAATAAGAGTCTCATAGAGAGCCAGGCGCCGGTGGCTCACGCCTGTAATCCTAGCTACTCAGGAGGCTGAGATCTGAGGATCTCGGTTCAAAGCCAGCCCGGGCAGGAAAGTTTGTGAGACTCTTATCTCCAATAAACTGCTAGAAAACCGGAAGTGGTGCTGTGGCTCAAGTGGTAGTGCGCTTGCCTTGAGCTGAAGAGCACAAGAGCAGTGCCCAAGCCCAGAGTTCAAGCCCCACGACCAACAAAAAAAAAAAAAGAAAAAAAAAAAGAGTCTCACAGAGTTTCCTGCCCTGGCTGGCTTTGAACCGTGATCCTCAGATCTCAGCCTCCTGAGTAGCTAGGATTACAGGCATAAGCCACCTACACCTGGCTTAAAGGGTGATTTTTTTTTATAGGGTCCAAAAATGTTGATAACCCTTCCTGGAAACATGAATGGAAACTACCTTTGAAGATGTTGACCAAAATAACCACTGGAGAATAGTATCCATTAGTTAGATGTACAACACATAGCAACAAAGTGAATAATATTTACATCTGAACATGTCACAATAAAACACATTGTTCTACAGAAGTAACAGATGCTATAAAAATTAGCTGCATTTGTCTATTGCAGGAAGCATCATTATGTATGTATGCTGTAGCCAGCTTACAGATAGTATCATCCAGGGTTGGAAGATTAAACAGAATCAGCAATGGCTCATAAAGTCAATTTTGAGAGGTGAAAAAGAGTTATTCACATAATTTAAATATACGTAATTATGTAAATACATCAGGTGTAAATCTATGGTCAAGACAATCATCAATGGATTTAATGACAATTTTTATGACTCATGTCATTATTTAGTGGACTATCTAAATAGCAAAACTTCTAAAGCCATTAGATTATTGGTAACTATTTTGCTGCAAGTTTACAAGTAAACATTTCTTTTACACATACATTATTATTATTATTATTATTATTTTTTTGGTCGTGGGACTTGAACTCTGGGCCTGGGCGCTGTCCCTCAGCTCTTCAGCTCAAGGCGAGCGCTCTACCACTTGAGCTACAGCGCCAGTTTTCTGGTGGTTTATTGGAGATAGGAGTCTCACGGTCTCTCCTGCCCGGGCTGGCTTTGAACCGCGATCCTCAGATCTCAGCCTCCTGAGTAGCTAGGATTACAGGCGTGAGCCACCAGCGCCCGGCTACACATACATTATTTTTAAGTATAGCATTATTAGGTCTGGAGACTTAGCTCAAGTAGTGGAAGTGCCTGTCTAGCAAGCACGAGGCCATAAATTCAAACTCCAGTATCACCAAAATAATAATAGTAAAAAACTTGTGTAATCATTATCATCATTATTTGATGGTTTTGGGAATTGAAGTTAAGGCCTTATGCCGTGGAGGTCTACCACTTGAGCCATGTTCCCAGCCTCTTTCAGCCTTGGTTATTTTTGAGGCAGGATCTCACTTTATGTCTAGATTTGACTCAGCTGAGATCCTCCAGTTTGTGCTTCCCTGTGTCACTAGGGATAACAGGCGTGTGCCACTGCATCTGGCCATTGTGCTTTCCTTGTAGTTGGGATAAGAAGTCTGCACCCAGATATCAAGTAAAATGGAATTGTAAATTTTTATGCTCCCGTTGGCTTCAAACTGTGATGTCTCAACCCCCATCTTCCAAGTAGCTAGAATTACAGGTTTGAGTCATCTCACTTGACTGAACTGTGTCATTATTATTTTGTTCCTGCTTTTTTTTTGGGAGGGGGTGCTGGGACTCAAACTCAAGGCCTCATGCATGCTAGAAAAATATTCTACTGTGAAGACATACCAACCAATTCCTTTTTAAAAAAGAAATATTATTCACTTTTCTATATTGTTTGTAATTTATTAGCTTTTTATATTTTCAAAACTTCTCTGACAGAAATAATAACTCAAACTTAAGAGTCTCAGTGAACTTCTGCTAAAGCAGTGAGGTTCTGGTACTTGCTGTCAGTGTAAAACACAAGCCTCGGGCTGGGAAGGTGGCTCAGTGGTAGAGCTCTTGCCTTGCATGCATGAGGCCCTGGGTTTGATTCCTCAGCACCACATAAGCAAAAAGAAAAAAGCCAGAAGTGGCGTTGTGGCTCAAGTGGTACAGCGCTAGCCTTGAGCTGAAGAGCTGAGGGACAGCGCCCAGGCCTAGAGTTCAGGCCCCACGACTGGACCACCCCCCACCACCAAAAAAAATAAAACACAAGCCTCTACCCTCACAGCTAGCTAACCACCCAGGCATCTGGCCAGCTGGTCTAACCCTCTCCAACAAATGGTCCAGGAATCAGTGATTCATCTCTTCAAATATTTGCTTGCATTTGGTTATTAAGCACATCGGTTACAGAGAGAACTTTCTTTTCCATGAAAAAAGGACTTCAGGATTATACTTTCAAGGGAGAAGTTTCTTCAGTGCATAACTATAAGGAAGAAAAAACTAACACTGGGCACAAAATTACTATTGCTGGAATCTTCACCTCATCATTCCAAGTAGCATTATAGGATGTAGTACTTTTTCCCAATCTCCACCTTCACCCCACCCAAGGCTAAACCAAACAGCACAGATGGCAGCCATATATCATTGATTTTCTGGAAAATGTTTTCAGATTTTCCCTCAGACAGCAAGTATGTTATAATAGCACCTGATGTCATATTTAATGCCTCACCACTATTTTATTATGAACAATTTCAATCATACAGTAAAATTAAAATTCACTATGAACAGTAAACATCTACATGTAAGTTACCTAGAGCCTGCCATTAATATTATATTTGCTTATTTTTATTGTATCTATTAATCTCCATTATCAATGTATATAATTTTCATTGCATTTCAAAGTAAACTACTGGCTTTAGTATGCCTTCCCAAAATAACTCAGCATATCTATCACTAGCTAGACCTCAATGATTTTCATATAGTGAAATGTGCAAATCTTAAAGCTTATATATTCTGAGTTTTCTCAAATGCACACATCTGTATCTTCAAAACCTATGAAATTAGGGAACTTATCCAGAAACATATCTGCTTTGAAACTACCATGCAGGCCACCCCACAGACTGTAATTTCCTTATTGAAGATTAAAAATAGAAGGAGGAAAACATGGAAATCAAGAGGACTGATTATTTGATACTATAATATGTCAACAGAAAATATAGACATCTTTCAAGAGTACATTTGCCAATTGAAACAGGTGTTTCTGTATATTGGCTCTAAAGAATCTGGCATTTTGTTCATAGAGGAAAGAAGGGAAAGACTGAATGAAATACAGTCAGCCCTCCATATCCACAGGTTCTGAATTTACAGGTTCACTAGCTATAAATTAAAAATATTTGAAAAAAATCCAAAAAATTATGACTGAAATTCCTTTGACAACTACATAGATAATTTTGTTTTTTTTTTGTTTTTGTTTTTTGCTTATGTGGTGCTGAGGAATTGAACCTAGGACTTCATGCATGAGAGGCAAGCACTTTACCACTGAGCCAACTTCCCAGCCCCATAGATAATTTTAAAAACAACAACGTGTACTGAACACGTACAGACTTATTTTTGGTCATTATTCTCTTAAAAAATATAGTATAAGCTGGGCCAGTGGCTCTTGCCTATAATCCTACCTACTCAGGAGGCTGAGATCTAAGGATTATGGTTCAAAGCTAGCTTGGGCAGGAAAGCCCGTGAAACTCTTACCTCCAATAAACTACTCAGAAAAAGTCAGAAGTGGCACTGTGGCTCAAGTGGTAGAACATTAGTCTTATATAAAAGAAGCTTAGGGACACAGCCTAAGCCCAGAGTTCAAGTCCTAGGACCAGCAAACTCCCCTGCCCCCCCAAAACCTCCCAATATACAGCATTTGCATTTCATTAATTAGTAGTAATTTAGACATAGTGTAAAGAAGAGGGAAAATGTGCACAGTTTATATATAAATATTGCACCATTTTACATAAGGGACTCAAGCATGGTAGATTGTGCTATCTGCAGTTTTTGGAACCAATCCTTTTGGAACACTGAGGATGGAATTTCTCCCCCATACAAAAAGGAAAGAGCCTTTGCACCTGGTGTTCAAAATGACCTATTTGCTATAACATTGAGCCCAGGAGGTTTAAATTACATATGATACTATTATCCTCTGAATTGTAACCTTCATGAAGTCTAGGAGAAGCACAGGAGGATTCTGATACTTTCTTACTCACTGAAGTTGGTTTAAGAAAAAAAAAATATGCCTTTGGGACTAAAGTGTGGCTTAAAGTATAGGGTGTCTACAAGGCCCTGAGTTCAAACCCTAGCATCCTAAGAAAGTACACTTTTGAAGGGACTTTCATTTTTCTGGGGGGCAGGGAGAAAGGTTCCCTGAGAGCTTTTAAATTGTAGCAGTGGTCAAAAACTTATATTGTGGCCGAAAAAAAGTACAAAACACATTCTTTACCTGAAACAGTACAAAGGAGAAAGAACAAATCATTTTATCATTCAAAAAAAGTATTGAAAAAGGAACATTTAGGGCTGGGAAATATGACACAGTAGTAGAGTACTTGCCTAGCTAGCACAAGACCCTGACTTAAAAATTCCAGAACTGCCAATGATTAAAAAAATTTAGGGCTGGGATAGAACAAGGAATTTCCAGAAACAAATGAGAGAGAAAGGAGGGAGGAGGAGGAGGGGGGGG
>NW_012267322.1:7968747-8049838 GCF_000151885.1 Dipodomys ordii | reverse complement strand
GATTGAAAAATCTGCCTTGGCCCCAAAAAGGAAATCCAAGGAAGAACTGAGGTAAGTGTTAATGACATCTGCAGTCAAGGGAGAAAAACAAATGTTAATATTACACACTACTTGAGTTTTCCTCCCCAGGATATCAAATAACACGAAGTCATATAGT
Source organism: Dipodomys ordii (assembly GCF_000151885.1). NCBI lineage: Eukaryota > Metazoa > Chordata > Mammalia > Rodentia > Heteromyidae > Dipodomys > Dipodomys ordii. The sequence goes on along the minus strand of NW_012267322.1, from coordinate 8,049,681 downwards.
TGTATTATACAAGTACTTGAAAATGTGAAGGATAAAGATTTTTCTACTGAAAACTTTATTCTATTAAGAAAAGCAAACAAGATTTGTTTAAATGCTCTAAAAACGACCAAGTACATACTCCACTGGGTATCTGTTAAGACCTAATAGTAGTCAATAAAAGATTTTAAGTAAATGTATTCTAAAATATGTAAACAAAGAAAAGTGTCCCTAAGCTGGGCGCCATTGGCTGAACTTGTAATCCTAGCTACTAAGGAGGCTGAGATCTGAGAATCACGGTTCAAAGCCAGCCAAGGCAGGAAAGCTCAGTGAGACTCTTATCTTCAATTAACCACCAGAAAACCAGAAGTGACTCTGTGGCTCAAGTGGTAGAGCACTCACCTTGAGCTGAAGAGCTGAGGGACAGAGCTTAGGCACTGAGTACAAGCCCCACCACCCACCAAAAAAAAAAAAAAAAAAGTGTCCCCAGAACATTTACCACTTAAAACACCTAAGATGTTACCATTGGATGGGAAAAAAAGATAGATGGGTAGATATTGCAAAAAGGAAAAGCTTTTGGCAAAGTTGGGTTCAGGAAGAGGGAAGCAATGGACAATACACAACTCCCTAACCAAAGCCTGGAGATAAATACATGAAGCACACTTGGAGACCTCTGGCCTCAACCAACTTTTTGGGGATTAAAGGATTGAGTAACATAAGTTTCTCAGAATAAGCAAGTTTTTAGATGACCATATAAATTAGCATTGATAAAAGGGAAATAGAGGACTTATATTTGCATCACAACACATTCACTTATTAATGTGCATGCCAAACTATAGTGGCAGAAATATCCTCATTCACATAATGAAAGATTTGCCAAAAGCTCATAAGTCAAATTGAAACAAAGCTGAATTTAAACAGTCAAAGTCTTATAAAAAAAAAAAAGCAAGGAATCACAATATGAAAAATTATAATGGAAAACCAAGATTATCTTAAGACAATATGGATGATGGACCCTAAACTAAGCACCCACCCTTAATATTTCAGGAATCCCCATTCTATACATCTCTGGTGCCAAGTTTCCTAAAATAAGTGCCTAGGAAAGAAAGCATTACATAGCCAGTAAATTCTAATCGCTGGCTTTGGATAACCAACACTGTGTTTTAGTTATCTATAATAATTCATTTGATACTTTATTAATAAGCAGCTCTTAGGCATACGTGCATATGAATAACTATGAAGCAGTAAGCAACTAAGAAAAAATGAGCTATATTTCTCATGAGGAGGGGTGGGAGTCAAAGCCATATTTTAAGAATCACTGCATTAAGGAACAAAGGAGATGAAACTTGATTCTTCAGTAGGTAGAAGAGGTAGGAAAAAACTAACACTGAAACTAGGTGTTAAATTGTGAGGTAGGGGCTGGGAAGGTGGCTCAGTGTTAGAGTGCTTGCCTTGCATGCATTAGGCCCTGGGTTCGATTCCTCAGTACCATATAAGCAGAAAAAGCTGGAAGTGGTGCTGTGGCTCAAGTGGTAGAGCACTAGCCTTGAGCTGAAGAGCTGAGGGACAGTGCCCAGGCCCAGAGTTCAGGCACCATGACTGGCAAAAAAAAAATAAAATAAAAAAATAAATTGTGAGGTAATAATATACTTGCTGAGTAAGGAATTCAAACCTTCTATCTGATGTATATAGGATCTCCAAAATTACTCCTGGAAAATTGCAATTTCAAGTAGCAAGAAAGCTACATACTGAGTTTAATCCTTAACAAACTTAAGGGGTGCATCCATTTTTGCTATTTCAAAAATTTTCTTATTTCTCCCAAAGCTTAGAAACAGAAAAAAGGGAATATTCTCTTAGAGCCCACTAGTGTTTACAAGATAACTTTACCTGTTTTAACCTTGTATGTAACATATTTATCTGCAGTTACCGCTTTTACATAGAAAACCAGCACCCACTAACCTTTTAGGATGGATGAGAGAAAAACATGACACATTTGTAGTTATAGTTATAAATGTTGGCAGGAAAACTATTTCAAAATGCTTTTCTTTATAGCTGAAAGAATAGCTAGTATGGCTGGGTACCAGTGGCTCACACCTTTAAACCTAGCTACTCTGGAGGCTGATATCTGAGGATGACAGTTCCTAGCCAGCCCAAGCAGAAAAGTCCCTATGAGACTCTTATCTCCAATAAACCACTCAAAAACTGTAAGTGCCACTGTGGCTCAAGTGGTAGAGTGCTAGCCTTGAGCACAAAGAGGCTCAGGGACAATACCCAGGCCCTGAGTTCAAGCCCTGCAACCAACAAAACAGAATAACTAGTGCAAAGGGAAAATAATCATTCTTTTGCACTTGAAAAGTTGTAGAGATTGTTAAGGTTTTTTTCTAAAGATGGTGGTCCAAGTTTTGGCATCCACTACTTCTTGACTATTCTGTTTTTCAATTTTTATAATTTGAATACTAGAATAAAACTATCTAAATTCAATGGCAAATGCCTTAAAAATGCCAAAAGCTTGAAGAGAAACTAAATCCATAGCTTACTGTACTCAAGTAACCTTTTTTGTCAGTAGTGGGGCTTGGACTAGGTGATGTTCCTAGCTCTTCAGCTCTTACAAGGCTAGCACTCTACCACTTGAGCCACAATGACACTTCCAGTTCTCTGGTGGTTTATTGGAGATAAGAGTCTCATGGACTTTCCTGCCTAGGCTGGCTTTGAACCATGATCCTCAGATCTCAGCCTCCTTACTAGCTAGGATTATAGGGGTGAGCCACTGGCGCCCAGTCCCAAGTAACTCTTGAACTAGATCTCTGGTTCTATTGTGATTCTCATTTGGGGCACTGTTTGACTTTCCGCTTTTAGATCCTTATAATGCTTATATTCTACTTTATAGGGATCTTGTTCCAAAATACAGATTATTATCTTTGAGAATTCCTAATAACTTCTCTAAGCTACATAAGTTCTGTGGTGTCAGAGAAAGTTGTATTTTCAAAGATGTAATTTCCCACTTCCTTATAATAAGTTATTTCATTACTATAGAAAAGATAAACAATCTTTGATAGGCTGAATTAAGCTAATGAGTTGAAACAGATTGCTGAAAATGTACTTCAGAAAAGCACAACAATTTCGCTCATTAAATTCTTAAAACACTTCAGAATTATTGTTTTCTTCCCTATTCTGTACAGAATAAAACATTATTAGACAAAGTACTTAATTTTTGTTTTCCCTAGATCTGGCTAATTGAAGTTATTTTGCTGACAAAGCAGAAAAAGTCCACATATTATGCTGGAACATATAGGCTATAATCAATAGCTTAAAAATATAATTGAGAACAGACAAAAAAAAAAGGAAGGGGCTGGGAAGGTGGCTCAGGGGTAGAGTGCTTGCCTTGCATGCATGAGGCCCTGGGTTCAATTCCTCAGCACCACATAAGCAGAAAAAGTGGGAAGGGGTGGGTGCTGTGGATCAAGTGGTAGAGTGCTAGCATTGAGCTGAAGAGCTGAGGGACAGCACCCAGGCCTAGTGAGGCCCCACAACCAGAAGAAAAAAAAAAGGAAGGACTTGTAAAAACAGCACAAAGCAGGACACAGACATTAAGTAGTAGGTCAGGATATTGTATCCTGGGAAATCAGGAAGCTGACAAAATCACCACAGTAATAAAAAAAAAAATCCATAGACTATAAGAGTATAAAAGCAGGAAATTCAGATCAGTGTTTTAAAAATTCCACTTCAAAATCACAAATTTCCCAATCTTGAGAAAACCAGCTCTAAACTGTCACTAAACACTAGTGAAATAGCAGAGATGTATTTTGTAATCTGATAATTAGGGGCATCATCTCAGTAAATACAAACTCTATGTAAGGTAAACAATTAAGAGAACCCTTGGAGTGAAGAAATTTAAAAGCATCTACCTAGGGCAAGCACATAAGGAATATATACTCATAGAGGGAAGAAGTTCACGCATGAACCATGATGCTCACTACCTGGTGATAATTCAAAAGATACGAATGGATGGAGATGTATGTGTGTGTGTGTGTGTGTTGTGTTGACAATTCTGAGAAGGCAAATACTTGAAGGCAAATTTCAGCTGAGAAAAACTTCCTGAAAGAAAAGATCATAATATAGTATTTACTCCCTACCAGCACCATCACAGGTTCAAAGTAAATTAAAACTCAAGAGAAGAAAAACTGGAAATCCCTGCCCCCATGGAAGCAGAGTTTGAAATCCCCCGTTTAGATTGTAAAAGAACCTAAGAAACTGCAAATCTGGAAGCGTTCAGGCCAATATGGCTCCCAGTGTTCTATAGGTGATCAACGACAGTATTATTGCTAATCTCTTCCATCTACAGAATGCTTTAGAGTTCAGTGGTTTCATTCCGATTCCTCAACAGCAAGCCCGTTTGGTAATACAATTACAACATCTTACTTTCACATCACTACAGACTGTAGTTTGTACTTTCTCACACCGAGTTAGCTATTTTATAGAAAGAAGTCGAGAGGGTTAATTAACAACCGATGATGGTAGGTGAGGAGCTCGGAAAACTTCAGGATGAGACTCCATCAATAGTAGACAAGTTGCAACCTCTTAAAGTTCGATGTTCCCCACTCCTGGGGAAGCAACCTCAGAAGGCTAGACCACTTACTTAGGAGCTCAGAGTCTCGGTGGATCAGCAGTGCCCTCTCGTTCTCTAACAGGAGGGAAATCGAGGCAAACTGCAGGGCCGAAAGTCTAACCCGGAGGCAAGTAAGGATGTTTGTTGGTGGGATGGCCTGCCCCGGCCCCACCCTGGCCCTAAGCCCAGAAGCAGCTGGATCCTGTGTCTGGGACACCTGGTTGGTCTCCGGAGGGAGGAAAGGACCTGGCCATTCTCATTTCCTTTCACCGCCTTCCCACTCGCGCTTTCCAGTGGATGGGGCTGTCTTCTTCCCCCAACAGCCCCGGTTCCTCTCCGCCAGGCGTTCCGCTCGGGCCTCCGGAGTAGGAGAATCCGCTAGGTCTGGCTCCCACCCCTTAGCCGCTCTCTGGGTCACGTCTCCCGACCCCCAGGTCATTTCTAAACCTCCCTGAGGGGCAGGTCCGTCGCCCACCTAAGCCGCCAAGTCCACAAAGGGAAATCCTCCCGAAGCGTTCTCCCGTCCGTCCCTTCCGTCCCGGGAAGCACCTCTCCATTAGGAGCCTCCCCGGAGATACCTGCCTCTCACCTGAGCCCCGTTAGCCGAAGCCTCCTCTGAAGGGTGACCCCCAAGAACCTCCTCCAGTCAGGACCCCCCTCCCTTCCCCCGAGGGGGAACACCCTCTTCCAGGAAGCTCTTCAGACAGCTTCAGCGCGGGCCTCGGTGGAGAGCTTCCCGGCGGTTTCCCGGGCTCGGCCCGGCGCCGCCCGCTCCCAGGCGCCGTCCGGGAGCCCGCCAGGGGCCCAGTCCGGTCTCTCCGCCCCCCAGTTCCAGCGGCGGCTCCCCTCCCTCACGGACGCCCCAAGCCCTCGGTCTTCCCCCCCTACCGCGTCTCCACAGGGCTTCCCACAGCAGCGCGGTCTGGCTGCGGCACCGACTTTCTCTAGCTCCCGGGCCCACCGGAGGGAGGGGACAGCGGCAGCTGTGCGTCTCCTTTGTGACAGGTCCAAGAGAGCGGTAAAGATGGACGCGAGGCCACGGCGCTGCCATTACGCGCAGGGCCCACCCCCGCTTCGTACCGCCCCGGCCCTCCCTCAGTCCCCTAGGAAACGCCCATTCCTCTGTGGTAAACCCTCCCCTCTCACAGCCAATCACCTTTCAAGAATCGTGTCACATGACACCGCGGACCGGCCCGCCCTTTAGGCGTGAACTGGCCAATTATCCTGGCTGAAAGGCGAATGGCCCAATCAAGTTTCTCCGGCTCGGTTTGGGGGCACCGGATTTCCATCGCGCCCTCGGACAGGAAGAGAGCTGTGGATTGGGTTTCGCCGCCGGAAGCGGGGTGGAACTTTGTTGTGGCGGTGAGGAACAGGAAGCCCGAAGGGTCAAAAGAAATTCTAAAGCAAAGGCTTATCTTCTTTTCTTTCCCCCTCTTTTTCTTTCTGTTTTTTTTTTTTTTGGTTTTTCTTCGTTTTTCTTTTTAAAGAGCGAGTGGCGATTTGGGGTGGGCGCCAGCAAGGTGAGGGACTGTCGTTCTGGTAGGTGAGTGCGGCCTGGGTCCTGGACCGGCGATGAAACCTGGACTTGTTCGCTGAGGAGATGAACTGTGGCTAGGGTTAGGGTTAGGGCCAGGCGTGTTTTCCGTCCTTGCACGCCTCCGTCTCCCGACAGTTTCTGGGACCCAGTTTGAGCGCCGCCGCCGGAGCCCGCGGGAAGGCTCGGGGTCGTGGTGGTGGGAGGTTCCCTGGTCCGCTTTCTCCACCCTTGGCCTAGGTCGGGCCATCCTGCCCAACTCCGCTGTAATCGCGAGAGGTGGGGGACGCCTGGTTGGATGGACATGGTCGAATCCCAGAATGTAATCGAAACACATTTTAGTAGGTAATACGTGCCAGTTGCTCTGCTTAAGTGCATTTTCTTTTAGTAGAAAACCAAGCTAGTGTGTCGGGTTTTCGGAACGCTTAGATGAACTGAGTTGAAGGGGATCTCGTTTGAGAATTGGTGTCCTTGGAAATCTCAGTCCACGCTGTTGGGAAAAGGGGAGACGTGTTTGATCATAGCAGCAGCTCTTAAACATTAGTAGATGGAGACAAGATTTTCTGTGTCCTTCTATTTTTAAATGAGGATTTTCCTATCCCCACCCACAGAGGATTCTCCTCTCCCCACTCTCAGGTAATGAGTGGGTCCAGAATGGAATTCTGGAAGCCAAATGGGAATCTATCGGTTAGAATTCCCAGTAGCAGCTGTGAGATGAGTTATGTTTATTTGCCTTTTTTTTTTTTTGGTCGGTTGTGGGGCCAGAACTCTGGGCCTGGGTGCTGTCCCTCAGCTCTTCAGCTCAAGGCTAGCGCTCTACCACTTGAGCCACAGCACCACTTCTGGCTTTTTCTGCTTATGTGGTGCTGAGGAATCGAACCCAGGCCCTCATGTATGTAAGACAAGCACCATTGAACGACCTTCCCAGCCCCAGTTATTTGCTTTTTGATGTGTCTACATAAAATGATTTGGAGATCACCACTTCCCAAATCTTTGAATCAGTGTGGACACTTTTCGTTGATGTCAGGAATGGAGTTAAAGGCAGTTTTCTTTCTATTTTAAGTAGAGCTTGAAATGACATGTGAAGGTCTTGTAGAAGTCTGAAAGTAGAGATTTATGCTCATTTTATCTTTCCTAACAACTCAGTGCCTTTGCCCTGAGGGAAGTTTATAACTGATTTAAGAAAGGAAAGTTGTGTGCAGACTTCTTCCTGGTTATCAATCTTTTACCTTCTAAAATTAATGTTTGGTTAGAGTCAAGCTGCTGCTTCAGCAATGGAAAACCACCTACCTAGTAGAAGATAATTTTAAGTGCATGGTTCTGGCCTGTAATTTAGCTTCTCAGGAGGCTGAAATCTGGAGGATCATGATTTGAAGCCAGCTGGGGCAGAAAAGTGTGTGAAACTCCAATCAACTCCAATCAGAATGCATGACTGGAGATGTGGCTCAAGGTAGAGCTGCAGCCATGAGCAAAACAGCTGAGCTATGGGGCAAGGCCTTGAATTCAGGCTCCCAAAATGGGGACACACATACAAAATAAGTTCATGGTTCAGCAATAGGCTCAATAATAGTATAATATACCTTTGGGACAGCTAAATTAAGCCTTTTGATTCATCACTTTTTTTTTTTGTGCCAGTCCTGGGTGTGGGCCCTGTCCCTGAGCTTCTTTTGCTGAAGGCTATTGCTGTACTAGTTGAGCCACAGCTCCACTTCTAGCATTTTGTGTGTGTGTGTGTGTGTGTGTGTGATTAATTAGAGATGAGTCTCAGTGACTTTTTCTCAACAGACTGGCTATTAATCACCTTTTAAAAACACTTAATTCTTAAATGTATTCTGTTTCACTCCTTTATACAACGTGTTTTAAAGATTGTTTTCTCATCCTGGTTTTCATTAGAATGAATTTTTCTTCAAATAACTCCCACTGCTTTTCAGTATGCATTGTCACCGTTGCTGTCAGCATTCAGCCTCCTTGATGGTTTGTCTAATGTTCATTTTCTGAACTCCTTAGTACTTAGCTTCTACTTCTCTTGTAGCATTAACTCTACTACTTTTCCTTCAATTACTCACATGCCAACCTTTTGTCTTACCTAATGCAAGTTCCTCTCTTGCTACAAAAGTTTCTCTTACCAGGAGAGTATTGTGCTTATTTAATTGTACTTTTTAAACCAAATATTGGCTGGGGAAGTAGCTTAGCTTAGGATATTCTGGGCCCTGGATTTTACCCCCAACACTGTACAAACCAAACCAAAACAACAACCCTGAATTGATTAGCATGATGCTCACTAGCATAATGCAAAGCTTTTTTTTTTTTTAAAGATAAAGATGGGTGTTAGGTACGATTTGGTGTATGGATTGGGTTATAAAGGCTGCCCAGATTGCAAACTAGTTTAGAACCAAAGGCCCTTGAAAATCTCTTAGGGAGGTACCATGTTGGCTGTGAAAATAGTAGTTCTAAAAGAATTGGACATTGTCTGGTTTTTCTCTTGCTTTGTGAAGAACTGCTGCTTTTCTTTCTGTGAACCCCAGATGAAGTAGTTTTGCATTTACTTTGTCACAATTTGTAAAAAATACACAACTAATATTAGAAGCACTCATAGTGAGGAATTGCCTATATTCTGAAAGGTATATGTGAACTACGTAACTCAAGACCAGCTAAGTGAGCCAATATTTAAATTAGTTATCTTTGTCTTACAGCACAAAGAGATGAAGTCAAAGTAAATTCACATATGAAGAGACTGTGTTCCTTATAATTAGGGAAACAGAATATGTGTATATTTAAATTGTGTGATTCTTCAATGTGTAGAAGGCTGCTACAAATATTTTTTTATGATTAACACTTTAAATATGGATGGAATTGCTTATGTTGTCTTATTTTAGATTTTTTTAGTTTCCTTTGCAACTGTAGTATATTAAGCTTCACTGTTAGAAGACTGGCTTTACTATCTTTAGTAATTACTTTGTCTAGTAATAACTACTAACAGTATTTTTTGCATTAGTTACTGAAGAAATTTTGTACTTTATTGAGAGGAAAACTCAGCTTTGTCTGAATTACTGTTTCTTGATAGAAGTGTCTTCTAGCCAGAAAGTAGTGGGGGTTGGTTTGTTTGTTTTTTGTGTGTGTTTTGTGTTTTTTTGGGGGGGAGAATAGTTGGGTTAGCCAGAAGGAAAATTACTCTTAGTTGCTGTCTTGCATTTTGAAATACAAGGTGACTGAACAGGGTTCATACTTGGGAAAGCAGTAAACTACATATTTACTGATAAAAGGCAATAGATTGGATTATTCGTTTTGCTACCTGAAATAAAGCTGTAGAGCACCAGGAATCTGATTCCCCTGGCATATTTTTACATGTAAAATCTCTCTAATTTTAGAATTAGAAGGGCATGGTAGCCAGTGATGTAAACACTTAAGTTGTCTGCCATCACAAAATTCAATTCCATAGGAAACCAGATCTCATTAGCTTGCATCATGGCACTGTCTACGTAGAATAATTTGTCTATTCAGGGATAGCAATTATTTTGGGGGCAGCAGTAAAAGTTTTGGATTTTAAAACTTGTGCAGCCCATTCCATCATACCAACAGAAATTAAATATGACAATTTCCAGTTAAACACAGTGTTTGTTACTTTGGATTGAAATATAAGAACAGAACTTTGCCCAAAAATAAGTACTTTACCCTATGCCACTGAATCATGCCTGTAATCCTAGCTACTGTGGCGGCTGAGATCCAGAGGATCGAGTAACTGAACAGAAAAGTCTAGAGACTACATCTCAAAAATAACCACAAAATGCTGCGTGAGAGGTGTGGCACAAATGGTAGAGCACCAACCCAGCATGCATCTGAGCCAGTTTGAGGCCCTGAATACAAAGCCTGGTACTTTGTTATCTGTCAAACAAATTTGAAAATCCCATTTTGTGTGTGTGTGTGCGCGCATTTGTGTGTGTACACGTGTGTGTGTGTGTGTGTGTGTGTGTGTAAGCAGGGCCTCATTATATGGCCATGCTAGCCTTAAACTCAAGATCCTCTGCCTTTGTTGCTGTTGTTTTTTTAGTTGTGAAAATACCATACAGAGGGGTTACAATTACATGGGCAAGGTAATGAGTACATTTCTTACCAAGCATTGTGGCCTCGTCCTTTGTTTCCCCATCACATCCCTTCCCATCTCCCCCGCCCCGCATGCTCTGCCTTTGTCTCCAGGATTTGCTAGGATTTCAGGTGTGAGCTACGACATCTAGCATCATGTTCTTTATTTTTGCCAGTTTGAAACTTTTAAGTTTGGAAAAGTGATTTTGATATGGTTTTGGTTTTCCATGAATTCATTACTTGAAGAACTTAAATAATTCTTTCAGAAATAATGTTGGGTTGAGCATAGAGCACACAAGAGGTTCCAGATTTGACCCCTAGCACACAAAATTAAATGAAACAGTAATATTTAATTTAATATTTAAATTTGAATCATCTTGGAAAAAAAGCTATGTAGGTAAGAGAAAGTTGACGCCTCCTGATTTGTGCTAAACTTAAACAAAGTAAGGACAAAATAAGTGTTTTCTTAATGTAAATCCTCTGAAACATTGATCTTTAATAGATCTCACATTTGCTTATCTTTTGTTTTATCATTATTTTAGCAAACCAAAGAGAAGAGATTTGTGAACATTTTAGTTAAGCAATAGGCATTAGAAGTCAGTGCAATGTAATTTTCTAGCTTTGCTATTTTCAGAAGGGATAAGTTGTAGAGACTTGTCACTCCTTATTGCAGATTACACAGCCAGTGAGTGTTGGACTCTTCACAAGAATTGTGTATGTGTGTGCATACATGCTTGTGTGCCAGTATTCCAGGTTTTACACTCTTGGTTGGCTTTTTTGCTTAAGGCTGGCATTCTGCCACTTGAGTCACACCTCCATTTCTGTTTTTTGCTGGTTAATTGGTGGTAAGAGTCTCATAGGCTTTTCTGCCTTGAGCTGTTTTTGAACTGAGATCTTCAGGTCTCAGCCTTCTAAGTAGCTAGGATGATAGGAATGAGCTACTAGCTCCCAGCTAACCACTATTTTTAGTCAGCTGAAATTAAAGTAGTGAAAGAGAGAAAGAAGATGGGAGTAAGGAATAGGAGAAAAGAAGGGAAGGAGGGAGGATGAAAGAAAGAAATGAAAGAAGGGAGGAAGGCAGGCTAATGGGAAGTAGCAAGAGTTATCTTTTTGGCAGCACTGGGGTTTGAAATTTGGCCTTGTACTTGGTGCTTTTCCACTTGATCCACATCTCTAGCTCACAAGAGTTAGGAAAGATAGACCCAATTATATAATAAAGTCATTTAATTTTTATTTATTGCCAGTTGTGGGACTTGAACTCAGGGCCTCAGTGCTGTCCATGAGCTATTTTACTCAAGATTAGTGCTCTACACTTTGAGCCACAGAATCACTTCCAGTTTTCTGATCGTTAATTGGAGATAGGAATCTCATAGATTTTTCTACCTGGACTAGCTTGCAACTGGGGTCCTCAGATCTAAGCCCCCTGAGTAGCTAGGATTATAGGCATGAGCCGCCAATGCCTGGAATAATTTAATTTTTATTACTTTGTTTCCTACTGCAGAAATTGTGTACTTTTGGTTAGAATCCCTTGTGTGATGTTGAAGAAAACAACCTTCTTATGCTTAATGGCCACCATTCTCAGTAACCTATATGAAAAATAGCTAAGATACCTATAAATCCTAGGTACTAGATGGAGAATCTAAGGCTGGCTGTGGGCAAAAATGCAAGACCCTAGCTGAAAAAAATAGCTATAGTTAAAAAAGGCTGGGAGCATGGCTGCTACAGTAGGACACTTGCCTCATAAGTGTGAGGCTCTCGGTTCAGACCCCTTTGCTGCTAAAAACCAACAAAAAAAAGATAGGAGAGAAGTGAGACAGATTCAGAGAGATCATGTGAATGGAAATGGACTTTATAACAAGTGATTTTTCAGCTGGGGTTAATTTTACCTCACAGTACTTTGGCCAGTGGTGTGTTTGTGAAGGCTGTATCTGGTACTTTAAGTGGGACAGGAGTAACAGTATTAAGTTTGCCTTTTCGATCATTTGGCTGACACTGGAGAGAATGCGTTGAAAGGAAGGTAGAAACAGGAGACTCATGGACTACTATTGCAATAAGTATATGTAGGAGTGAGTCCCTGAAAAGAAAACAAATAGAGAAAGGGAAGAGCTGAGTTCCAGTGGCTCACACCTGTAATCCTAGCTACTTAGAAGGCTAGAATCAAACTTTGAGGCTAGCATGGGCAGAAAAGTTCAGGAGACCCTGTCTCAATAGGTGGACATGCGCTTGGCATTCTAAACTATGTGGGAAGCTGAGATTGGAAGGCATGAGGCTCTAGGCCACCCTGAGCAGAAAAATTCTTGACTCTAACTCAAAAGAGTAGCTAACTGTTGTGGTACAGGCCTACCTACCATTCAAGCTGTGGCAGGAAAAGATTAAATAGATATATTAAGTTCCAGGTATGGGCAAGACCCTGTCTATCAAGAATCAGTCCAAAAAAGGCCCTTACTGTAAACTTCAGTTTGGGCTAAGAAGAAATAAAGGGGAGCCAGACACTGGTGGCTCATGCCTATCATCCTATTTATCAGGAGGCTGAGATCTGAGGATCATGGTTTGAAGCCAGCCCAGGCATGAAAGTCTGTGAGACATTTATCTCCAATTATCTGCCAGAACAGCCAGAAGGGGAGCTATGGCTCAAGTTATAGAGCATGAGCCTTGAGCAGTAAAAGCATAGGGACAGTTGGGCACTTGATGGCTCACTTCTGTAATCCTAGCTACTCAGGAGGTGAGATCTGAGGATCATAGTTCAAAGCCAGCCCAAGCAGAAAAGTCCCCATGAGACCCTTATCTCCAGTTAACCACTCAAAACCCAGAAGTGGAACTGTGGCTCCAAGTGGTAGAGCATTGAGCAAAAGAGTTCAAGGGACAGTGCCTAGGGCCTGAGTTCAAGCCCCAGGACTGGCATTAAAAAAAAAAAAAAAAAAGGATTCATCCCTCAATGAAAGTAGAGGTTGGATTCAAAAGAGACCATTATGAAGTGGAGAAAACAACTTGGATGTAGGGAAGTAGGGGAAGGAATGTAGATACACTTTCAGGTTTTGAACCTAGGAAACTGGATCCAGTCATATTTGTGTCCTTCAGTGTTACCTATGACTGTCCTATTCACTTCGGTGACTTGTTGTGTACACTGCTATCTGGTATACGTAGTGCCTGAGTACTATGTATTAAAGCTTATTTCTCTTAAAATTTATACCATCCAGTACAGTGTAGTGCTGGACCAATAAAGTTCAGCACAATGCTGAATTTATTTAAATTGAACTACTAATAAAGTAAAATGGTAAAATAAATAACCAGGAAAGGGCAAATATTGTATTATCAAATTCTGTAGAGAGACAATGTTTATAATTTGTTATTTTTGTTAAAGTTAAAGGTGTGTGTTTGCTAACTTCTCGGTTTGGTGTAGTACCTTTCCCACTTCAAATGTTCTGTTTATGTCACTGATCTCTTTCTGACTCCTTGAGAGCATAGTATAGTTCTTTGTAGTAGTGGGAAATCTTTCAAAGCACTTAAAGCTTGTGCCAAACAGTGTTAAGTACTTGCATGAATTATGTTGCTTTCCTACACAAAAGCTTTATACACAGTGCTATTTTGATCAACATTGGTAATTGCTATCTGAGGATGAGGCCCTCAGGGATCAAGGGAGTTTAAGTGATTGGCCAGTGTCACACTGTAAGAGGCAGAACTGCTTAGGTTTTGAATCCAAGTCTCTTGATTTCAGGCAGAGTTCATAATCTTTCTCATTACCTGTAGACCTCTTCATAAGGAGACTACAACAGAAGGAACTTGTTAAAGAGTCATTGAATTGAATAAGGATACTGAAATGTGTCTAAAATTAAGCTTACTTATTTGGCTGTTTATTGATAGTAAAGGTTTGAATCCTGAATACTTCCGGAGAATAATTTTTCTGACTTAAACCAGAATATTCAGGAGTATGGCTACTTGTTCATGGACTTTTTTGCCTTTCTTGGACTTTTCCTAATTTAGAATAGAATCACTTAGTGGTGTTGGAGACAAGGAAGGAGCCATAGCAGTTGACTTTCCAGAGAATGGGAACCTACAGAAGGAAATGCAGATTGAAAAATAGATGATCATGGGCTGGGAAGGTGGCTCAGTGGTAGAGCGCTTGCCTTGCATGCCTGAGGCCCTGGGTTCGATTCTTCAGCACCACATAAGCAAAAAGAAAAAAGCCGGAAGTGGCGCTGTGGTTCAAGTGTTAGAGCACTAGCCTTGAGCTGAAGAGCTGAAGGACAGTGCCCAGGCCCAGAGTTCCTGCCCCATGACTGGACCCAAAAAAAAGAAAAATAGATGATCTGAGTGTGATAGAACACCTGCCATCCCACTAGTCTGGAGGCTGGGGCAGGAGGATTATGAGTTTGAGGCCAACCTGGACTATATAACAGGTCCCTCTCTCATCCCCTACCCACCCCCCAAAAGGGATGGATAGCCCAGTCTGTTTAAGATAATCCCTTTTAAACTATAGACATTCAGAGCTGGGAAGGTTAGCATAGTCCTGTAATGTCAGCACTTAGCATTTAACCAGTGTGAGTCAGGAGAACTATGAGTTTGAACCCAGCCTGGACTGTATATTGAAAGAGAGGGAGAGGAGAGAGAGGAAAAAAATCAGTTTTAACCTTGTAGCAGGATTTTCGGGAATTATTTTTGGGATTTTTTAAGAGCTGATGGGAAATAGTTTCTCTATTACTTTTTTCCTTATTTTCACTAAATACTTGTGATTGTTATCCTTGTAAATGAAAGACGATAGTGCATACTACCTCCACTTGTATAGAAGGTGAATACTTTTTGGTTATTACTGGAGAAAGCTCATAAAGAATAAGAAGCATTTCTTAGAATCTGTAAGTTTGACTTTTTCCAAATGATTCATAAATACTAGGAAGATTCTTACTCCTCTAGAACTTCTATTTCAAAACCAAACTCCTATTCTAGATTTTCTTTTGGCCTGTTGGAAGATTTCTTTTTCAGAATATGCATTATTTTCATTTTTAAAAATACATGAGAGTGGGCTGGGAAGGTGGCTCAGTGGTAGAGCACTTGCCTTACATGCTCAAGGCCCTGGGTTCGATTCCTCAGCACCACATAAGCAAAAAGAAAAAAGCCGGAAGTGGCGCTGTGGCTCAAGTGGTAGAGTGCTAGCTTTGAGCTGAAGAGCTGAGGGACAGCGCCCAGGCCCAGAGTTCAGGCCCCACGACCGGACCCAAAAAAAAAAAAAAAATTCCTGAGAGTGAGCTGGGCACAAGCAGCTGATGCCTCTAATCCTAGCTACTCAGGAGGCTGAGATCTGATCATGGTTGGAAGCCAGCCTAGGCAGGAAAGCCTGTGAGGTTCTTATCTCCAATAAACTATTCAGAAAAGGCTGCAAGTAGCACTGTGGCTCAAGTGGTAAAGTGCTAGCCTTGAGCACAAAGAGTCTCAGAGATGGCGTCCAAGCCCTGGGTTCAAGCCCCAGGACTGGCAAAACAAAACAAAAAACAAAACAAAAACATGAGAGTGGAGAGATTTAAATCAGGTATACAGTCTGATGAAGTCACTGCTATGAAATGCTTATTTCTCTCCTTTTTTTCTTTTTTTCTTTTTTTTTTTGTCAGTGATGGGGCTTGAACTCTGGGCCTGGGCGTTGTCCCTCAGCTCTTCAGCTCAAAGCGAACGCTCCACCACTTGAGCTACAGCGCCACTTCTGGCTTTCTAGTGGTTTATTGGAGATAGGAGTCTCACGGTCTTTCCTGCCCGGGCTGGCTTTGAATCGGGATCCTCAGATCTCAGCCTCCTGAGTAGCTAGGATTACAGGCGTGAGCTACCAGTGCCCGGCTTCTCTCCATTTCTAAAAATAAAGCAACAAGGAAAGTTTGGCTCAGAAAAGCAACCGTTAAGAGGAATGTGGGAGTTGTCTTCAAACAATTGAAGTCTTGTCATGTTGGAAAAAATTCCACTCAATTTGTGTCACCCCTGTGGATTGAATTTATGTATGAAATGTGTAGGGAAACAGATCTCAGCTCAATCTAAACAAAAAGTGATGCCTGAGAACCAAGCTGATGGTCCATGTTGAACTTTTAAACTTGGGTCAAATTCAGATGCCAGTGGAGTGTCATCTATCCGGTGTGTTGGAAGGACCTGTCATACTCAGAATTATTGACCAGGATCAAGGGGTAAGGAGAGAAAGTCAGACAGCTAATACAGTATAAAAAGGACAGCAGACAGTTATGATAAGAAAGAGGGAAAGTGAGGGTTTGTGTCCTGTCCATCAAAGCCTGACATAGTTTACATTTTCTCTGCCAGGGACATTAAATAAGAATTGTTGGCTCTTATTTCCTAAGAGGTGGTTGTGCAGAGCTTGAGGAATTTTTGGCTTTGACATAGAAACTGAAAAACTCTGTTTTTATAGTAAGTCTGGCTGGAGACATTGAGTGCTACTAAATCAGAAATGTCCAGACTGGGTCTTAGGTAGGAGCAACAGCTTCTGGCAGTTGGTTTAGTTTTCTCTGAAGTAATTTTCACAATTCTCTCTCATTGTTGATACAGTGAACTAAAACCTCAATAGTAGGATTCAGGCAGAGATAATATCTTTCGTTCTGAAAGTTTGGATTTGCCCCAAATTCCACTTCTATCTTTACGGAATAAAAATGTTTTGTGAGCATTCTTGGCACAGGGATCTGATGTAGGAAGAACTTAGCTTTCAACCAAAGTTTAGTGGTTTCTGGGGAAGAGGATATGAAGTGGGTAAGAGAGTGAATATTCCACATAAGCCTGGATGTGAATCTTAGCTCAAGCCATTCACCACCTATATCTCACATAAGTGACCTAACTAACTTCTCTAGGCCTCAACTTCTTTATTTGTAAAGCATCCTTATATGTGGAGATGTTTTCGCATACATTAAAAAAAAAAAGTATGTAGCACATGGGGCAGGAGCCAGTGTCTCATACCTAGCTACTCAGGATACTGAGGTCTGAGGATTGAGGGCCAGACCAGGTAGAAAAATTTGAGACATTGTCCTCAAGCTACCCAGGAAAAAGCTAGAACCGGAGATAAGGCTCAAGTGGTAGAGTGCCAGCCATGAATTGGAGAATATTTTTTGAATTTTATTTTTGTGGTAGCAGACAAATTAGTCATAATTAATTTCATTGTTCTTGTTGGTAGAGGCATCTGAACTTTGGATGGAATATGTGCCTCCTTGTTAGAGAATATTGTTGTAAATATCATGTAGCATGTCTGAGTAGAGCATGAATTCTAAAAGCAAATGGAATTGAAAGGAAAGGCAGAAGGAGGTTACTCTTATTTTCTTTTTAAAAATTAACTTCAATGGGAATGAGGGAATAGATGATACTATGCAATAGAAAATGTACTTCTTAACTGATGTATGTAAAGGTAACCCTACTGTATATCACCTTTAAAACAAAGTTATAAAGTAATTTAGGGGAAAAATCATCTTCAAATAGTTATATAAAGGGATTTCAATTTAGCATCTCCATTTATGTGGACAATGCATCTTGGTTGTTGTCACCCTGTCAGAGAGGTTTACTATAAAAGGAACAATACATATTCTTCTGTTTCCTTCTCCCCTCTTCTCTGAATTAAGGTTCAGGATATATAGGGAGGAGAGATTTGGGAATCTTCTGCATCATTAAAAGCGAGTGAGGAGGTCTGGAGGATTACAGTTTGAGGCTAGTCCTGGAAAAATGTTAGTGAGACCCCCAACCTTAACAAAAATAATTTAGGTGTGATGGAAGTACATCCAGCTACTCGGAAAGCATGGCTAGGAAGGTTGTGGCCAAGACTTTCTCCAGGAAAAACATGAGACCCTAACCAAAAATTAACAAAAACCAAAAGGGCTGGATAAATGGCACAAGACATGGGGTTTAAACCCCAGCCCTCATTTCCCCAAAATGCATAACATAGTTGAGATTGTTGAGGGAGTGAGATATTGTTTTGGGCTGGGAATGTGGCTTAGTGGTAGAGTACTTACCTTCATTATGAAGCCCTGGGTTCTATTCCTCCCACCCCCCCCCAGAAGTGATACAGTGGCCAAGTAGTAGAGTGCTAGCCTTGAGCAAAAGAAGCTCAAGGATAGTGCCCAGGGCCTGAGTTCAAGCGCCAGGACTGGCACAAAGCAAAAAAAAAAAAGGAATAATGTGCAATAACAGAACAAAGTCAGGCCAGATTTAAGGAGTCAGCCTATACTAGAAGTTGGCAGATCCAGATTCTTCCAGTCTTACTCTCCCCATGTATGATTTGTGTACCCCTAGGTCTGTCATTTCCTGCTCTACAGACTGGACCCCATCACTAAGTCTTTGAGAACCTAAGGTTCTCTGTCTGAATCTCTCTGGAAGCAAGATCAGGTAAAAATCAGGATCGTGTCACATCTCTGGGACAACTTTCAGGAAGCTATAATATTACATGTGAAAGAAAACTGAGTGCCAGATGCACCCGCAATCCCAGTTGCTAAAATTGGGATGATAATATTTCAAGGCCAGCCCAGGTGAGACCCTTCCTCAACTAGTAGCTGGGTATGGTGGTTCAAGCATGTTCTCCCAGCTACGTAGGAGGTTAAGATTGGGAAGATTGTTGTTCAGGCCAACCCTAGGCAGAAGAATGCTTGAGGCCTCATTTCAGTAGAAGCTGGGCATGGTGTAAAGTAGGAAGAATCAGTCTAGGCATAGACCTGGGTAAAAAGAGAGACCCTATCAATATATCCAATGCAAGCCAGGGACTGGTGGCTCACTCCTGTAATCCTAACTACTCAGGAGGCTGAGATCTAAGGATCACGGTTCAGAGCCAGCCTGGACAGGAAAGTCTGTGAGACTCTTATCTCCAATTAACTGCCAGAAAACCAGAAGTAGAACTGTGGCTCCAAGTGGTAGAACACTAGCCTTGAGCAAAAAAGCTCAGGGACAGCCCCCAGGCCCTGAGTTCAAGCCTCACAACTCACCCCTTCTGCCCCCCAAATATATATCTCCAATGCAAGCCAGATGCTGGTGGCTCATACCTGTAATTACTCAAGGAGACGAGATCTGGAAGATCATGGTTTGAAACCAGCCTAGGCAGGAAAGTCTATGAGACTCCATCTCCAAAATAACTAGCAGAACACTGGGCTGGAGACATGGTTCAAGTGGCAGAGCTGATGAAGCAAGCCAAATGAGTACAAGGCCCTGAGTTCTAGTACTTGCAAAACTATAAATAACCAGTGCAAAAAAGGTATGGCCCAGCTGTAGAATGCCTGCCTAGTGAATTTGAATCCTGAGTTCAAATCCCAGTATCAGCTGCCCCCCCCCCCAAAAAAAAGAGGCACAGAAATTAAAGTCCAGTGAGAACCAGGGAATAGGTGAGGTGCCCAGGAGGCCAATTTGATTAGAAGGACAGAGAGAACTGCAGATGTAAGGTTTACTGTGGGAACACCAGGTAGTGAGAATTACTCCACATTCTCGCTGGCTTTGTAGATAGAATAGATGTTAATAAAAACTACCTGACAGTCAGGCAATGGTAGCTCATGCCTGTAATCCTAGCTACTCAGGAGGCTGATATCTGAGGATTGTGGTTTGAAGCCCGCCTTGGCAAGAAAGTCCATGAGACTCTTAATCTCCAATGAACTACTCAGAAAAAAGGCCAGGAGTGGCACTGTGGCTCAAGTGGTAGAGCACTAGCCTTGAGTAAAAATAAGCTCAGGGACAGAGCCTAGGCTCCATGACCCCAAAAGAACTGGAAGAAAAATTTAAAAGTCGATTTTTGGGTGAGCCAGAGCTAAATCTTGTTTCTCTTTGGAATTTTAATTGCAGTCTCTCCTCCCTCCCTCTCCCCCTCCCCTTTCTCCTCTCCTCTTTTTCCTCCTTCTTTTCTCTCTCTCCCCTCTCCTCTTTGTACAGATTGTCCCATTATGGATGGAGGAGATGACGGTAACCTTGTCATCAAAAAGAGGTTTGTGTCCGAGGCAGAACTAGATGAACGGCGCAAAAGGAGACAAGAAGAATGGGAGAAAGTTCGAAAACCTGAAGATCCAGAAGGTGTGTAGACCTGTACCTAGACATTCAGCATAATAATTCTCTCTCTCTCTCTCTCTCTCTCTCTTTTTGGTCTGTCGTGGGGCCTGAACTCTGGGCCTGGGCGCTGTCCCTCAGTTCTTCAGCTCAAGGCCAGTGCTCTACCACTTGAGCCACAGCCCACTCAGCATAATAGTCTTAATCCTTACAATAACCCTGTCAAGGAGGTGCTAATCGTCCTCACTTGAGAGACGACCCCGCCCAGAGGGTGAAGCAGCCGGTGTAAGGTTTATATAGCAGTACCTGGATGCTCTCCACCACACAGCTTCCAGGAAATACGTTCCTTGAAGGTGGATCCATGTGTGGAGGGTTTGGTCTGGCTGCACATCCATTGAGCTGTCTCAGGTTCTGTTGACATGACAAATGGCTTTGAGAACTGCTTGCCCCTCTCAGATGCAAAGGGAAGCTGTGGACTTTTTGTTATTTTTCTTATCTCCTCCGTTCTTGCTGTTATCTGTACAAGTCTTGGGATTCCAAAATAATATGACATAATTCTGAAATATCTTCTTTCATTCCCTTTCCTTTCCTCATTTTCCTTTCAGAATGTCCGGAAGAGGTTTATGACCCTCGGTCTCTATATGAACGGCTGCAGGAGCAGAAGGACAGAAAGCAGCAGGAGTATGAGGAGCAGTTCAAATTCAGTAAGCTTCAGAATATACACAGTTGGGGGACTCCACTGGGCTTTTTGATGCACTTTTGCCTCGTGCAACACTCTTTCTAATTAGCAATGGAATTGTCTTGATTACCTAGTCTCCAGATGCTCATTTGGTGGGAAAGAGACTGCCTTCTAAAGCACATTGAATATTTTTGTTTAGAGCTCAAGATACCATTTTAATTCTCTGCTAATATCTGTTAATATCTAGTAATGGGAGAAATGTCTTAATTTTATGCTATGCTATCTATCCAAAAGCCATGATGTTTAAAAGTTCTGTTTTCTAAACCTCTAAAGACTTACTGTTTATTAGGAAAAAGAAAAAGAAAAGTCAGAAAAGACTGTCTTTGCTCCTTAGCCTGCACAGTGATCCTTGTTTAATTTTTTCCTCAGAGAACATGGTAAGAGGCTTAGATGAAGATGAGACCAACTTCCTTGATGAGGTTTCTCGGCAGCAGGAACTAATAGAAAAGCAGCGAAGAGAAGAAGAATTGAAAGAACTGAAGGAATACAGAATATCCTTTGTACTTTGAGAAACCTGTCAAGTGTCACTTTCCATGTGGTGATCTCTAAAGTCTCTCCCAACACTGGTACCTGCCACTACATGAATAACTGGCAGTCATTTGTGGAGTGTGTTGTAATAAAAAATTCACATCCTTTAGGATTAACTGAAGGCATAAATCCTCAAAGTCAGAGCAGAGTATTCTTGCCATATGGGATTAGAGAGACAGATGAGCAATTCAGTCAACCTCATCCAGGGAGAAACTGCTTCTGAGTTTAAAAAGGACATGTTTCACAACTACACTCTGTTAATTTTTTTTCAGGCTATACATATCAGTGTTCATTGAAATACTGAAAGTCATTTTGTTGAAAAAAAATTGACTTACAGTGTATCTCCTCTGTTCTCAGTAAGACTTTCCTCTTAGTACAGTGTGCTTTGCTTTGTCTCTATAGAAGAGCAACAAAAATTACTTCAGACAGGGTCTCATTGTATAGTGCTCCTGCTTCAAGCCCTAAAGATACAAGACGTGCATCATCAGGCCCAGCTTGAAGGTCTTAATAGGCAAATGTAACTTGGCTGAGTCAGAATTTCAGTTCAATACCATATACTTCTGCCCTATCACTGCCCTCCACTGTAATCTCTTTATATGGTCTTCCTCGTCTCTAGTCTCAGTAACTAGTGCTCTTCTACTTCCAGCTGCCTGGGCTAAAAACTCCTTTCAAAATGTACTCAAAATCTAATTCTTGTTGTCTCTCTTGTCACTGTAGTAGTTATGGACTCTGTGACCATCTAGTTTCTGTTTCTACTTTCATCCTCTTGTTGGTCTAAGTTACATCTTTGTCTCCACTAAAGGACTGAGATTGAGTCTTTTGCACCCCCTTCACTCCAGCCCTGATGGACCCCAGAATAAATATTAAATGCTGACATTTGTAGAACAAGGCAGTTACGTGTTTTCGGGTTTTTTCCTGTGAGGGAATACACTAATTGCACCTCTCAGTTGAATTTTGTCTTGTTTTACAGCAGTCTAGCAAATAAGACAGAATGTCCCCCAGAGGACATTCTGGATAGCAGGGCTGTGAATGTGAGAAGCCCTTCAGTTTTCAACTCAAAGGAAAGAAAGAACAAACACTTTGCTGTTCTGTAACATTTCAGTGCAGCATTGAAGAGACTCCAAAGGTAACTGGAAAGTTCTGCTTGTTTAGAAAAGCTGAAGAAACATGCCAATAGCCAGAGACATGTGGAGATAGGAGTGGAAGGACCTGATATTGTTTATAAGCTCTCTAGATTTGGATCTGGCTCTTACATTTGCGCATAACATGATGCATTTTATTTTTTTTGCAGTACTGGGGATAAACCCAGGGCTTCCTGTCACATACTAGACAGGTACTTTTCCACTGAGCTACACCCCCATGATACAATTTGTAATGTGATACCACTGAATACAAATACAATGTAGTTTGTGCCATGTAAATAGAACAGATCTTGTTGGTTTATTCTTATGCTAACCTAATATTTAACAATATTGTATAATATCTTTTTAAGTTATTTGTTTTTATTTTTAATTCTTTTTGTCAGTTGTGGGGCTTGAACTCTAGGCCAGGGCTCTGTCCCTCAGCTCTTCAGCTCAAGGCTAGCACTCTACCACTTGAACCGTGACACCACTTCTGTTTTTTTCTGCTTATGTGGTGCTGAGGAATCGAACCCAGGGCCTCATGCATGCAAGGCAAGCACTCTACCACTGAGCCACCTTGCCAGCCTCAAATTCTGTATTTTTAAGAAATTATCTTTTAAGTAGTTGGACAAAGAGGTTTCAGTTCAACATGTCAGTTTGTGAGCACAATATATCTTGATCAGTGTCACCTCTTTCATCATTCACTGGCATCTCCCAAACCCACCCATCCCCTCAATTTATATAGTTCCATTTTCATATGTCTAGTGAAACAAATGTTTTAAAATGCCTCATTGAACCAATCCTTTCTTTCTTTCTTTTTTTTTTTTTTTGGTTGGAAAATACAAAGACATGCTCAACTGATGATGTCTCTTGCGGCTTTGGGCTGCTTCTCAGGTTTCTTGGGCACTAGATGTCACTGTTGTTCCAGTAATGCACGATGGCAACTTGGTATCTAGACTTCTTAGCTGCTCTTTAGTAGTGTGCAAAAGAACATAAGGGATGTTCAGGGGTGGGGTGGTGGTAAGGGGTGAGGAGCTGTGAAGAGAACAGCAATGTCCAACCTTGTGCAGCAGAGATTGGGCCCAGGAATGAAAAATGAGGTGACATGTACTTTTTATGCTCCCCGCACCCCCCCCCCGTGTGTGTATATGTGTGTGTGTGTGTGCATGCACGTGCATGCGTGTGTATGTGTGTGCGCTTCCTCCCCCCCCCCCCCCCCCATTCTTTTCTGAGATAGGGTCTCACCATGAATCCCAGGCTGGCCTGGAACTCCTGCCCCAGATTTCTGAGTGCTGGGATTTCAGGTGTGTAGGGCACACCCAACCCTGCTTATGTTTGTTTTTCCGTTTTTATTTTTTGCCAGTCCTGGGGCTTGAATTCAGGGCCTGAGCTCTGTCCCTGAGCCTCTCTGTGCTCAAGACTAGGGCTCTACCACTTGAATCACAGCACCACTTCTGGCTTTTTCTATTTAGGTGCTACTGAGGAATCAAACCCAGGGCTTTATGCATGCTAGGCAAGCACTCTACCACTAAGCCACATTCCCGGTCCCTGCTTATCTTTTTTTTTTTTTGGGTCCAGTCGTGGGGCCTGAACTCTGGGCCTGGGCGCTGTCCCTCAGCTCTTCAGCTCAAGGCTAGC
Source organism: Dipodomys ordii (assembly GCF_000151885.1). Taxonomy (NCBI): domain Eukaryota; kingdom Metazoa; phylum Chordata; class Mammalia; order Rodentia; family Heteromyidae; genus Dipodomys; species Dipodomys ordii. Next base: position 8,025,481 of record NW_012267322.1, on the reverse strand, counting down.
GCTCTACCACTTGAGCCACAGAGCCACTTCCGGCTTTTTTCTTTTTGCTTATGTGGTGCTGAGGAATTGAACCCAGGGCCTCAGGCATGCAAGGCACACGCTCTACCACTGAGCCATCTTCCCAGCCCCCCTGCTTATCTTTTTTAAAACAGCCTCTTTGCATAAACTTTCTTCCCTCATTGAAATCAATTTGAGAGCCTTAAACAGACCCAGGGGCACAGCAGTAGTTAGATATTGCTTGTGTTCTTGCAGCTGAGCTTTAGGAGTTGGGTGGAGACTGAGGGCCGCTGTGGTCTTGAGGACTTTGTACACAATGCAGATTCACCTCACAAAGGAGGAAGCTCCTATTTGCTGAGAAGCCACTTCTCCCAACCCCTTTTATTCCTTAGTATCTTTGTTTTCCCCTCAGGCATGATATTGACCCTGTTATCAGTTACAATGGGTTTCTGGCTGTACTTAGATGATCATTTTAAATGAGAGGAAAAAGTTGTTTCCCTGGTATTTTGGCCTTGATTGTGCTATCTTCCTTTGGGTTATTTGTGTAAGTAGGTCAAACATCATGGTTTGGAGGGGTTTGATGGCCTTGTGGCTGCTCTTCCTTTGTTTAGTTTGAACCTTAACCTGTAACTCACAGTAATCTCAACAAGGTGGGTAATTCCACAGAAAATAAGAAAGAAATGGAGAAGAAACTGGCTGTGAAACCCATAGAAACCAAGAACAAGTTCTCCCAGGCGAAGCTGTTGGCAGGAGCTGTGAAGCATAAGAGGTCAGCCGGCACTCATACAATGAACCTCCCTCTGGCCTTGTCCCCTGCTAACTGTACTTGTAGTGATATCTAGAGCAAGAGGTTACTCAGCCTATGTCTCTGGAAAGCTTCTTCAGTGTCTACAATTCTCTTCCTTTCATATTTGGTATCTCTTGTAGCCTTCGACCCTTGTGTGTCTGATTTTTTTTTTGCGGGGGGGGGGGGGTCCGGTCGTGGGGCCTGAACACTGGGCCTGGGCGCTGTCCCTTAGCTCTTCAGCTCAAGGCTACCACTCTACCACTTAAGCCACAGCACCACTTCCAGTTTTTTTTCTTTTTGCTTATGTGGTGCTGGGAAATCGAACCCAGGGCCTCATGTATGCAAGGCAAATGCTGTACCACTGAGCCACCCTTCTAGCCCCAGTCTGACCATTTTTAACATCATAAAGTTGGTCTTGCTTCCTGTGCAAGCTCGTATTTACTCCTTTCCTTAATGATAACTTTACTACAGATTATTATAATTCCTGTCATACTAATGGGAAGCCTGACAATTGGAGAGGTTGAGAACTTTTGTTCAGGGTCACACAATGGTAGAAGAGCAGGAACTCAGTATTTGAGCCTGTTGCTAGGCACATGAAGCAGCGTGCTTGAAGCAGGGACTGTTAGTGGGTAATGAATACAAGGAAGAAGAATGTATTCTGCTTGGGGGTGTGTGAGGTCTAGCTAGGGACAGCATTTGAAACATGATGCTTGAAGCCAGGTATAGTATAATGGCACATATTTATAATTCCAGCCCTGAGGAGGTGGAGGCAGGAGGATTGTGAGTTCCAGGTTAGCTTAGACTACGTATAGTCTTAGCCTAATATATAGACTCTGTGTTACGTATAGTCTTAGACTATATATATAGACTTGTGTGTGTGTATGACTATATATAGTCTTAGACTACATATAGTTTTACTTTCAAAAATAAAATAAAACAAAACAAAACAAAAAGCCAAGTGCCAGTGGCTCACAGCTATAATCCTAGGTTCTCAAGAGGCTTAGCTCTGAGGATAGCAGTTCAAAGCCTGCCTGGGCAGAAAAGTCCACAAGACTGTTACCTCTAGTTAACTACCAGAAAACCAGAAGTAGCACTGTGGCTCAAGTGGTAGAGTGCTAGCTTTGAGCACAAACAGACTCAGGGACAGTACCCTGGCCCTGAGCCCTACAGCCAACAACAACAACAAAAGATAAGAAAAAGATGCTGATTGGGTAGGACACTAGGGCTTTGATAAATAAGAGCGAGAACATCCCAAGCAGAGTGAACAGCTGCTTCAAAGACATTAAAAGAATGTGGCAGCTGTGACAGGGTTACAGACCTGGCTGTGGCTCAGTTTGATTGGTGTGGGGGTGGTAGTACTACCCAGAGATTTTGCTAACTTTTTTCTTATGCTCCTCCTCCCTTTTCAAGGTTGAATCAGTTGGACCAACCAGACCATGAGCAAAATGATGTTAAGTTTAAGTGTAGTCTATTAGGAAAATCAATATGGCATATTGGCAGCTAGCCATGTGTTTTGAAAGGAGTGTATTGATGCAGTCTTGGGGTTTGGCACATCAGCCATCTGCCGCAGATGTTCCTAAGAACATTGCCTACATGTAAAATGTCGTGGTACAGCAGAGGCGAGGGGAGGATGAGTAGCCTGAAAAGGGCCCACAGCTATGAATCACTCCTCTCAAGAACTCACTAAGGAAGTGGCACTGTGGCTCAAGTGGTAGAGCCCTCACTATGAGCTGAAGAGCTGAGGAATAAAGCTCAGGCCAAGTTCGAGTCCCATGACTGACATCAAAACAAAGCAAAACAAAACAAGAACTCACTAAGTTGCTACACAAGCGCTATAGTCTTAGTATTCAGACCTGGGTAGTTTTTCTGGATTATGCCAAGGAAAAGTTTTTCAGGGAGACACCTCTTGGTGGTGCTCTTGCTCTTGCTGGTACCAAGTGGGTATTTTACCTGTTTACCTTAATTAAATCACCTCAGAAGTGCTCTGTTAACTTATTTGGTGACCTGCATAGAAGTCTTCTTGGGTTTTGAAACTATATCATGCTTTGCACAAGCAAAGTAATGACTTTGCCCCTTGAGGCAGGAATTCCCAATAACCCCAGCCCTGGGCTTATGGATTTGCCTGTGAATTTAAGAATGTGAATTCCCAGGCCTCCTTGGTGCACTAATTTGAAGTGTGGACTCTTGATTGTTCACATTTGTGGTTGATTCTGATGCCTGGTGAAGATCTGAAGCTGCTCGTGTGTAGGAAGACTGGAAGCAGCACCTATTTCACGCCTTCTTCAGAGAGATCCTTGCTTTGTTGGTATAGACAACTGTTGGGTACCTAGCTCATTCATATTCAGTTATAAGTTCCAGTGCTACAAAATTTCCTCAGCTTTTCTTGAATGCAAGTTTTATATTTCCTTCTAAGTATTTAAAAAATTTCCCATGTGACTTAGGTTCAGGAACAGTTGAGAAATATATTTTAAATTTTCTGTGTTGAAATAACCCTATTTCAGTGGTTCTAAAATAAACCTCTTTCTTACCCCACATTTTAACACATTCAGTAGCATCTTAGAAGCTGTGAAATATGCTATTCATTATGTATTACTGATATCTAACTTAATTACACTGGCTTGTATGCATATTGAGGGGGGTGTGTGTGTGTGTGTGTGTGTCCCTGTGTGCTTGCACATGCTCGTACGTGCTGGTTCTGGGGGTTGAACTCTGGGTTTCCTACTCTCATTTGGCTTTTTCACTCATTCATGCCTGGCACTCTGCCACTTATGCCTTGTCTCCACTTCCTTCTTTTTGCTGGTTAATCAGAGTCTCTTGGATTTGTTTGCCCAGGCTAGCGTTGAATTGCCATCCTCAGATCTCAGCCTCTTGAGTAGAGTTACAGGTGTGAACCACTAGCACCCATCTAGCACTGCCTTTTTAAGGGTAGTCACTGCCTCTTTAAGAGTAGCCACCATCTTACAAGAAGCTATTTTAGTTAAGCCACTCCTGTTATAAGAATTGCTGTTATAGGGGCTGGAAGCATGGCACAAGCAGTAGAGCACCAGCTGACTTCTGACAAGTCAGAATACTTGGCCAAGTATTCTGGTTTTGGTTGATTGCTCAGATAAACTTTGAACCATTTCAAATTAGCCAATCAAAAGATTATGAATGTAATTTCTGACCAGGTTCACTGCCCACCCTGAGCACTTGCTTACTTGGTTTCCTGTTTGTAGCAGGCCTTTTGGCAGAAGTGAACTTTGATTAGGAATCCAAATAAAGGCTTTCAATTTCAGATCATTCCAGCATCCTGAGGCTGCCTATGACTCTCTAAGCTTTGATCCTTGAGATTGATCATAGCTGAGATTACTGTGATTTCATTACAGCTCAGAGAGTGGGAACAGTGTGAAAAGACTGAAACCAGACCCTGAACCAGACGAGAAGAGCCAAGGTAGGTGGCACCTTCCTTTCTCTTTTACTCATACACCTTGTGAAGCATGATGAGGAACTGTGATCATTCCATCCATAAATTAGGGGATTCCTGTCTCATACAAACCTTCCTAAACCTGGTTTCCAAACTTTTATACCAAGCAGGATTTATATTTGAGGCTAGCAGCTGCCCTGCAAAAGAAATACATTAGATGCCATAGAGCTAGTAAGTGACAATTGCTGTCCTGGGAGTGCTTATAAAATCCTGGTCAGATGACCTCTTCTCACAAAGGGCTTTGTCTCTGTCTCCGCCAAATGTCAAGTTTCTTGATTTCACCTGGTTTGCTACCATGGGAAGTTGAATGCCTAGCTCCTGCTGATGGTTGGATTGAGCCTAGAAGTTTAATACAATTCCCAGGAGTACGTTTGCTTTGCCTAATGATTTTTATGTGATGAATCTGCTTCTATATCAAGTGGCACCAAATAAGTAAAGGCGAATATTCTTACAGACTGGATTAGAAATGAGAAATTCGCTGGGCACTGGTGGCTCACACTTGTAATCCTAGCTACTCAGGAGGCTGAGATCTGAGGATCACAGTTCAAAGCCAGCCGGGGCAGGAAAGTTGTGAGACTCTTATCGCCAATAAACCACTCAGAAAATCGGAAGTGGCACTGTGGCTCAAGCGGTAGAGCACTAGCCTTGAGCTGAAGAGCTGAGTGACAGCGCCCAGGCCCAGTGTTGAAGCCCCATGACCAACAAAAAAAAAGAAAGAAAAATGAAATGAGAAATTCAAGTCTGTTTTTTATCTGACTCTATTAAACTTAGCAGGTCATCTAAAAAACAGAGCTTATGTTTCTTTATCTCAAAAAAAAAAAGCACTTTTAAAAATGACCCATAGAATACCAGTGATGGCTATTACTTTTATCCTTTTGCTCTAGAATCTGCTTATAAAAAGGACCATGAGTGAAGAGCCGCTCTTTCACCAACACTGTCTTCAATCTAGTTCTTTTCCACATGGAAGAAATATTATACATTTCTATGTACCCATCCAGACCTATTCTGTGTATGTACAAACATATATGTACTTGCTGGGCATGGTGGCTCCCTTCTATAATCCTAGCTACTCAGAAGGTATAAATCTGGAGGACTGGTTTCAGGCCAGGCCAGGCAAAAAAATTTGCAAGACCTATGTCAATAAACTAGGTGTGGCAGCATGTTCCTGTGATGCCAACTACACTGAAATCTGTAGATGGGAGGACTGTGGTCTCAGGCCAGCGCTGGCAAAAATGCATGACCCTGCTTGGAAAATAATGAAAGCAAAAAAGGGCTGGAAGTGTCGCTAAAGAGGTAGAGCTTCTGCGTAGCCAGCATAAAGCTGAGTTTAAACCCTAGTACCACCCAAAAGAAGAAATCCCCCATTTTATTATAGATAACTTCAAAGAGATTCAGAAGTTTGAATAACAGTATAAGAACTTCTATATCCTACTATCAGTGTGTGTGTGTATGTGTGTGTGTGTGTGTGTGTATTGTGTGTGTGTGTATTTTGTGTGTGTGTATATTTTGTGTGTGTGTGTATTTTGTGTGTGTGTGTGTGTGTGTGTGGTGCAAGGGATTGAACTGGGACCTTATGCACACTAGGCATATGTTTTACCACTGTGCCCTTAAAGGCTTGTAGGATGTATCCAGTGTTCACTTACACCTTCCCAAGTATGGTGTTTTGTGGCAAATCCCAGAAATCATTTCATAATTCTTTAATATATTTCTAAAAAGTAACTTAGTTTAACAATAGTAATACCATGACCATATCTGTAATAATCACAATAATTATCAAATGTCAAGTTCGTATTATTTTCCTAGCTTATCTATTTTGGAAATAGGGTCTCTGTTAGCTTTAGCTGGCTTCAAGGTTGCAGTCTTCCTCAGACTCCTGAGTGGTGAAATTACAAGTGAAGTACCACTGAACTTGGCTTGATTGACAAATTAGTTTGTTTTGTTTTGTTTTGCTTTTTAAAAAAGGATCCAAGGAAGGGCCAACCTTTGTATTTGGCTCAAAAAGATTGTCTTAAAGTTACTGGAATATAACTCGCCTGTTAAAGTAATACTGCTCAGTGATGTTTTGTGTGTTGACAAGGTTGTGCAGTCATCACAATTGCTATCTAATTCCAAAACGTTTTCAACAAGCAAAAGAAAGCCTTTACCTCTAACAAGATACTCCGCATGCCCTCTTCTCTTTAGTCACTGGCAACCACTAATCAGTTTCTTTGTGGATTTGCCATTCTGGGCCATTTCATGTCAGTGTAATCAAGTATTACGTGTCCTTTTGTGTTTGGCTTCTTTTAAGTTAGTATGTTTTCAACATTCATCCATGTTTTAGCATGAAGTACTATTTACTAGTGGCTGCCTAATGCCTGTTTATATAACATACACATTTTGTTTGTCCATTATTCTGGACATATAGGGTTTTTGGCTAATATGAATTATGCTGCTGTGAATATTCACATACAGGTTTTTGTATAGGCAGCTGTTTTTAGTCTCAGGTCATGTGATAACTGTATATTTAACTTTTTGGGAAACTACTACTTTCCAAAGTAAGTGCACTATTTTTTCTTTGTACCAACAGCATATGAAGGTTCTGATCTCTTTACATCCTTACCAATACTTACCTCTCTCTTTTTAAAAAAATTATTATATACATCCTCATGGGTAGTTTCTTTTATAGTGGAGGTGATTTTTTTAAATGTAGTTTGCTGTGCACTTTGTCACAGATTCATTGTGGTTTTGATTTGCATCTCCCTAATGATTGATCACAATCATCATCTATCTCTTTGCCATTTTTATGTTTTTCTTTAGGAAAGCATATATTCAACCTTCAAGTTAGAATTCCCTATATATTTTGAATATTGGGCACTTAATCAGATAGATGATTGCAAATATTTTCACTTTCTCCATAACATCCTTTGAAGCATAAGGTTTTAGTTTCGGTGACATCTTTCTTGTGCTTTAGGTATCATGTAAGAAACCATTAACTAATTCAAAGTTAAAAAGGTTTATGCCTGTTTTCTTAAAAGAATTTTACCCCATCTTTGTTTCATTCTGGGGAATGTAGGCATATGGTGTGAAGTAAGGATCCAGTGCCAGTCTATAGGAGTGTTGAGACAGTTGTTCTTTTCTGCACTGAACTGTCATGGCTTCCTTGTTGAAAAACCATTGACTATAAACATATGGATTCATTTCTGGGTTTTCTTTTCTACTCTGTTGATCTTTACATCTGCCCTTATGCCACTACTAGTCTTGATCATGCTTACTTTGTAGTTTAGTTTTTAAATTGGGAAGTATGAGTCCATCAATTTGTTCTTTTAAAGATTATTCTACTTCCATTTTGAAATAAGCTCATCAGTCTGCCAAAATAACAGCTAAGACTTTGATAGAGATTGTTGGAATCTTGGATTGAGTTGGAAATGTTGTTTTTGTGTGTATGAATGTATGTGCATGCCTGTGCACACATGCATGTGCACACATACACACTAGAACTCAGGGCCTTGACTCTATTCCTCAGCTTTTCTGCTCAAAGCTAGTATTTTACCACAGCTCTACTTCAGGCTTTTTAGTGGTTACTTGGAGATAGGAGTCTCATGGGCTTTCCTGCTTAGGCTGGCTTTGAACTGTAATCCTCAGATCTCAGCCTCCTAAGTAGCTAGGATCACAGGTCTAGCTTTTCCTTCTTTTAAGTTATTGTTTCTTTTGTATTTTATTTGCAAAGAAAGTGAGTCTGTTCTGTGTGGTATCCTATATTCTAGATTTCACTGTGGTGTTCCCTGTAAAATGGGAATTAGATCTAGGAGCTTGACTAGTTTGAGGTGATTTTTTTGTAAGAATACTCAATATGTTGATTTTATATTTCTAATCATTATGAGTTTTACTGTATTTTAACTTTTTTTTTGGGGGGGGTCTGATCGAGGGCCTGAACTCTGGGCCTGGGTACTGTCCCTCAGCTCTTCAGCTCAAGGCTAGCGCTCTACCACTTAAGCCACAGCGCCACTTCGGCTTTTTTTTTCTTTTTCTGCTTATGTGGTGCTGAGGAATCGAACCCAGGGCCTCATGCATGCAAGACAAGCGCTCTACCACTGAGCCACCTTCCCAGCCCAGTATTTTAATTTTTGTATTACTTAATTCACTTGTTATTGTACTGTGTGAAACACTGTATAAGTACCCATGGAGAACTTTTTTCCCTTCTTTTTCTTTTTTTGTCAGTCCTGGGTCTTGAATTCAAGGCTTGGGCACTGTCCCTGAACTTATTTTGCTCAAGGCTAGTACTCTGCCACTTGAGCCACAGCGCCACTTCCAGCTTTTTCTGTTTATGTGGTACTGAGGAATCGAACCCAGGGCTTCATGCATGCTCTACAAGTGCTTTACCACTAACCCACATTCCCAGCCCACCATGGAGAACTTTTTTTTTCTTTCATATATATATACTTTTTAAAATTGTGAAAATACCATATAGAGGGGTTACAAAGAACTTTTTTTAAGGCTGTATAGTATTGTGCTATAATATATCCCATTTTTAAATTTATGAGATTTTTTTCCCCTATTCTGGGGTTTTAGTAATAACCTCCCACATGCATAATTTTTATACACATGAAAACTAAACTCAGGTCAAATACTTAGAACAAGAATTGTTCCTTAGAACTAGAATTGTTTCTTAGAAATAGAAATTGTTTCTTAGAACTATAAATGGAACCAAATTGCCATTCAGAAAAACTATTTCAGTTCATACTTAGGAAGTCCTGTTGACTTTTTTTTTTTCTTTTTTGGTGACAGTACTGGGGCTTGAAGTCAGGGCCCAGGTACTGTCCCTTAGCTTTTATGCTCAAAGCTGGTGCTTTACCACTTGAGCCACAGCTCCAATTCCAGCTTTTTGCTAGTTAGAGATAAAAGGACTTTCCTGCTCAGGCTGGCTTCAAACCAGGATCCTCAGATTGCTGAGTAGTTTTGGGTGTAAGCCACCAGCACCCGCCTGGTGGCTTAACATATGGGAAACTCATTCAAACATGACAACTTAGATAGGATAAATGTGTGCACTCGATGTTTTGTATCTGTGGGTTCAACTAACCATGTTGAAAAACTTGGAAAGGAAAACATTGCATTTGTACTGAAAGTGTATAGGCTTAAAGTATATGGGAGGATATGCATATTATATTCATATATATATATATATATATTACATGTAAATACTATACCATTTTATATAAGGGCAAGTCTTGGAACAAATTCCCTGAGGATACTGAGGAAGATACATACAGTATTTATATATGCACATACACATACAAATACATACAACTTCATAGGAATCGTAAGCACATTTCAACCAATAAATTGGTTAATCCTGGGTAGGGATTGTTGGAGTGAATCAGTGGAAAGGAAAACTGTGAGGCTTCTTTGAATTATCCCAGGCAGACATTTGTGTTTCAGATCTGTTATTACTATTATTTTTGTCATTCTAAATGCCTTCTTCCTACTCCTGCATCCTTTTAGCAGAAGATAGGCAGGGGATCTCCTCCTTAGTTGGGAGGAAAAGCCCCAAAAAGAATGCCTTCAAAGCTTGCTTCAGAGACTTGTCCTCAGCAGTAGATAACCTGAAGGTAAGTCCTGCAGAAGATGTCCTGGAAAATATTTAGCTTCCCTGACAAAAACTAGCCTGGGCAGAGCATTTGAATGCCCGGTTGGTCCCTCTACTCTCAAGTCACGTATCTGCCCAAATCCCAAGAACATTTCCTATTTGTAATTTTCTGTGTTAATTTGGTATGACATTATAGTCCAGCAAATGCAGAAATTGGCAGGAAACTTCACCAAATGGGCGAGATCAGAGGGCACCTATTTATTCTGTTTTGTTAAGACTTGTAGTCTTTCTTTCTTGAAGCTTCCTAGATAACTAAAGTCTTTTCCCTTAAACTCCTCCAGTACCAGGTGGTCCGTTTCCTCAGTTGCAGTTCTATAGCTGGCTTCTTCCTTCCCTAGCCAGCACTTGTCCTCTATAGGTGCTCAGAACTTGATTCTTTTTTTTTTTCTCATCCTCTTCAGTTACTCTGCAGAATTTTCCTGCCAGATTACTGAAAGTATTATTCTATATGTGATACACAATATACAGTGAGTACTCAAGTAATGACAGAGAGAGAAAGAGAGTGAGAAAGAGTGCTGATGGGCTGGGAAGGTGGCTCAGTGGTAGAGCGCTTGCCTTGCATGCTCAAGGCCCTGGGTTCGATTCCCCAGCACCACATAAGCAAAAAGAAAAAGCCGGAAGTGGCACTGTGACTCAAGTGGTAGAGCGCTAGCCTTGAGCTGAAGAGCTGAGGGACAGCACCCAGGCCCAGAGTTCAGGCACCACAACTGGACCCTAAAAAAAAAAAAAAAAGAAAGAGTGCTGATGTCTTTTACACTTTAAAGAGTATCTGATTTTGGCCACCACCCTTCCCATCCGAAGCTTGCAATAAAAGCAGATTTTCTTGCATTCTCACACTTTGTGAATTCAGGCCTGCCATGTGCCAGACCCATGCAGTGTTCCTTGGGGATGAAACAGCAAAGAAAAAACCCTCACTTTTTTTTTACTGGGGTACATAAGCTCACAGGCAAGAGTTAGGAATGAATAGTAAGCTTCCCATGTTCCCTACCACCTGCTCCTGGTAGCCATTGCTACCAAATTTTTATGTAGCTCTCCTCAGATATAGTTACACATATGTATTGGCATACACTGCCCCCTAAAAAATTATTATGTATATACTCTGTTCTGCACCTGGCCTTTTTCATTTAGTATATTATCTTGGTGAATAGGTGATTCTAGTACATAGATGCTTTATTCTTTGTTTTGTAGTGCTGAGGGATCATGCTAGTAATATTAGCACATTGCTGCTGAGCTACACCCTACCCCAGGGAGAGTCCATTACATACCTTGTAGCCCACCACTTATTAATGGACCTTTGGGTTATTTTCAACTTTCTGCTACAGTGCACAGCACTTCAGTGAATGCTTCTTATGAACATCACTTATGTTTGAAGGTCACTGAAATTTCAATGACTTGTATTATACCAAGTTAGCTTCGTCACACATTCCCTCCTAATAAATTTTTTATATTTCTGTGTGAAAACCCATGTTTCTTTTTCTGTGAACTGTGCATGTCTTCTGCCTACTTTTCTTGGAGATTATAAATTGGAAGGACTCTTCTTATCTCCAAGACATTATTAGCTCTTGTGGTATGTGTTGCAAGTATTTGCCTCTGCTTTTGTATGCTTGTCACTGCTGTCTCTGCAATTGTTTGCTATTCTTATTTTACTTGTCTACATGTACGTGCTTCAACATTGCTTATCCCTTCCCAGCCTCATTCTCCTTGTTCTCCCTTTTCAAAGCATCCAGAAAAGATGAGCACATAAACTGAGCTGGCATAGGATAACTTTTTTAGCCTCTTACTACTTTTCTTTGTCTTCTGAGAAAAATACTTCCTTTCACAAGTCTGTTTTCCCCCTGTGGTACTTGGGCTTGACTCAGGGCCTTATGCTTGTTAGGCAAGTGCTCTACCACTTGAGCCATACCTCTAGCCCTCTTCGGCTTCTTAATCTTTTTCAGTTAAGGTGACATATATATATATATATTTTTTTTTTTGGGGGGGTGGGTGGGTGGGTCTGAACTGGCCTCTAACCACCATACTCCCGTGTTTACCTCTTGATAGTAGCTGGGGTGAGAGGAGCATACCACCACCATTTCTAGCCTATTTTTGATCATTATCTTCCTGTCTCTGCCTCCTGAATATCTGGGATTACATGTGTGAATCACAATATCTGGCTCTTTTTGCATTTTCTTGAGGCATAGTGAGATGTTGGTGCTTTGAAGAGAAGTTTCAGAAAGGGCTGTGCTTCTCAGACTGAGGCAGTGGCAAGGAACTCCATCCTTTAGTTTGCATTGAGCTTCAGTATCCTTTAGTATTTTGGGGAGGGGTCAGTCTTGGGGCTTGAATTCAGGGTCTGGCTCTGTCCCTGAGCTCTTTCACTCAAGGGCCACTTCTGGTTTTTGAGTGGTTAGTTGGAGATAAGAGTCTCGGGACTTTTCTGCCCTGGCTGGCTTTCAACCGAGATCCTCAGATCTCAGCCTCCTAAGTAGCTAGGATTACAGGTGTGAGCCAGCGGCACCTGGCCACTTTAATATTTTTTGATTCAGGTTTGGTTTAATGTGTTCTACTGTAAATAGCTTATAAACTTGTCAAGTCATCTGATTTCCCTCTGTTAGTAAACAGGGATAATACAGATTGTTGATAATACAGTTGTTACAGTGGTTATAAGATGATGGAAAAAGGGGTGGAGAGGCATCCTTTAACCTTCTAGTTTGAGGTGTTCCATCGTTGGAGTGACTGCATAACTAGACTTCCTGGGAAGAAAAGAAATGCATGTCATTAAACATGGTCTTAAAATGTTGGTTGGTGTGGTTTCATTGTCCTCAATTGTAAAAGACACATAGGCATAGAAAGCAAAGGTTGTGTTTAATCCTCTCCCTGTCTGGAAAGAGTGCCCTTGATAATAAAACATGTTATTCTGCTGCAATTGTTTGGCCGTCAGCATGCGTTGGTGCTGGCTAGCATATTGGTCAAGTGTGGTGTAAGGAGGATATCAGATCGGAGTGCAACTGGCTGTAAGACCCTGACTTGTAATTTCAGGCAGTCAGACCAGGACAGGTGACACTAACAAGGTAGTTTGTCTTCTCTCTCTGAGAGATGAGCATTTAGGCAGGCTGTGGGGTTCGAGTCCTTTGTGGGGTTCAAGTCCTAGCTTTGCCTCTTACCTTTAAAGTTATTTCATCTCCCGGTGTCTCACTTCCTCCTGTAAAATGAGGATAAGCAGAGTCTTGACTGCACAGCCCCATTTTGGGGTTCCACAGCATCTGTGGGAGATTCCCTGGCATAGCACCGGGCTGTGGTGACAGGCCCTCACTTGGAAAAGAGTTAACCATTTGTCCCCTTTTTTTTGCAGAGGCCCCATCATGTGTGTCTCTGGGAAGCACATCTCTGAGCAGCCCCTCCATCCACTGCCCCTCGGCTGCTGTGTGCATCGGCATCCTCCCAGGCTTGGGCGCTTACTCGGGGAGCAGCGACTCTGAGTCCAGCTCAGACAGCGAGGGCACCATCAATGCCACTGGCAAGATCGTCTCCTCCATCTTCCGAACCAATACCTTCCTCGAGGCGCCCTAACTTCTGACCTTTCCACAGGAGGCTCCTCCCCAGAGGGTTCAGACTTTACACCACCCTCACAGAACTCCTCCACCTGCTTCCTGTGCACACCATGGCACTTTTAACCTGACCTGAAAATGTGCCAGAATCCAGTTATGGCCTGAACTGTTTGGTTTTCTTTCCACTCCAGCACAGGTGACTAGACCTGTCCACTGCCTTTCCTCACTGATGGTTAGGGTGGGATGAGGCCCAGAGGAGGCTCCAGCCAGCTCCCTGGGGATAGGCTTAATTGGCTTGCAGAAGGAGTCATTGAGTTTTATTGCTGTCTTGGTTTTTCCTTTCCTTTAGCAGCACAAGGAAGCAAGGGCAGTTACTGGACCTGTTTAAATGTTCTGTTGTAGACACATGCTGTTTGGTTCTGCTGTGTTTGGAGCATGCGGGGAAGGAGGGCTGACTTCAACATGGTGAAAAGCCTCTCTGGAACTAAGTCCTGACGTGTGACTCAGTAAAGATGATTCCTCCATACCTGCAGGGCTGTTAGTCAACACCAGCCTTCTCTGTAAAGCTTTTTCTTGTTCTCAGCCATGCTCTTCTCTCCACTGACCCCAGTATAGGAAGGGACTAGTAAGAATAAGGTAGCCATCTTCTCAGCTTTTCTTTACCTGGCAATTTATCTTGTTTTTGTTCTTGAAATAAAAGACTTGCTTTAAGATTCTAAACATTAGAGAGACAAACAGGCCTTATTTAATCGTAGCCAGAAACCAGAACTGCTGTTAGGTATGTTAATGAGATGACTATTTCTAGAAGCTTCTGGAATCTTAATACTGCAAACTAGTGGGACACGCCTGTGTTATGACTGTACTCTGAACTCCACTGAAGCGCTGCTCTACTTGATGTGTAGTACAGTTGTGGCTTTTGACTGTGGAAGCTATTTCTAGCCTAAGGTGCTGCCCTAGTACTTTTCCTTTATTTAGTACCCTGCAGCTTCTTCTCTTCCCAAACAGAGCAGACAAAGAACCTCTTTGTCGCTAGGGTACCAGGGACTCAGCACTTTGAGAAGGAGGGAGAACAGAGGGAAAGAAGAAGAGATGTAGAGGTCTGGAGGACCCAGGTGGACGTGAGCTCGAAAGACAGCCTATGTTTCGCTGCTTCAGCACAGACCTGAGCAGCGTTCTTCCCCTTGGTTTAGCATCAATTGTGTCTCCTTCCCTGGGTGTGAGACTGAGCGAGACACATACTGAATGTGTTGGCACTGTGATGCTGGCAGGCAGAGAAACTACTCACTTTACCGTGGGCAGAGAGGCCTCCGGATCTCATCCAACCCACTTCTTTTCCCCTTCCAGTGCAGCAACACACGGGTGCCTATTGGCAGATGGTGGCTTCCCTTCGCCCAAAGCGCATGCTTGTAAGTGCTGCCTTTCTCAGGACTTCTTGGTGCTAATTGTTCCTGACTGTCGGTATGGGCACGTCAGGGTTGTGCTAACAAACAAGAAGTGTAGGTAAAACTGTGTAGGCACCTTCTGCCTCTCTGTTCCCTTGTTCCTGTGATGGTGCTGTCGTGATTACAGCTTGTACCCGAAGCAAGCCCAAATCATTTTAGAAGGCAGACCAAGGCATCAAAGTCACTATTGTTATGCGGTTTGACTTTGCAGAGGCCATTACTGCACCTCATGGCCTCTGTTGATGTTGGAAGAAGTTGACAAATGGTTGCAGGGATTAAAACCATACATTAACTTCAATGCTTACAAACCTGTCAGAGGATGAGCTCATGCTTCCCCCTGTGCTGCCAGCTCTCTGCTCTCACTGCTAGACTGTCTTAAGCAAACAGAGTCTTCAGACTTCTTTTTTCTCTTACTATAGAAGCCAGATTAGCCCTCAACTTGCTACCTTCCTACCTTAGCCTCCCAAGTGCTGGGATTGCAGGCATGCACCACTACACCAGAGCAGACAGATTTCTGCTGTTAATGTTTCAGGAGAGATTGTATGTCCGTGGTTCTTGCACCTATCCATGCAGAGCCCTGGAATTGAAATAAGCTTCTGTAGAAACCGTTGCTGGCAAAGCAGGGGCTGGGGCTGACTAATGAGAAGGGAAAGCAGCTTGGGGAGGTGTTCAGGGTAGACATAACGGTTCTATCTTGGAACAGACAGACAGAAACACCTCTTTAAACCTTGGAATATAGTCATTGGCTCCAGGTTGGCAGTTCTGAGTCTGCACATTAATCCAGCTGTGGATGGGAGAATGTTTGACTTTGATCCATACTAAACATGCACATTATTTCCCTAGTACTTTTTTTTTTTGGCCAGTCCTGGCGCTTGAACTCAGGTCCTCAGTTCAGGAACTGAGTCCTTTTGCTCAAGGCTAGTATCTGCCACTGGAGCCACAGTACCACTTGTGGACTTTTCTGTTTATGTGGTTCTGAGGAACCACATGAGGGCTTCATGCATGCTAGGCAAGCACTCTACCACTAAGCCACATTCCCAGCCCAGAGTACAATTTTTTACATGTTACTTACACAGTATTAGATTCTATTTAAGTAATCTGGAGACAACTTCAAGTCTATGAGATGTGTGTAGGTCCTATACAAGTACTGGATAGAAAAGACTTGAGCCAGCCGTAAATCTGGATATCCAATGGGGGTTCTGGAACCAGTAACCTACTGACTGTACTCCTGCCTTACCAACGAGGATTTTACAACCAGGTAAGAGAGCTACAAACAGGTTTGGGGTATGTCTCTTAAAGCCTGCTTATGTTGTCCTCAGTGGCAATATTATAACTAACCACACAAGTAGGGAGCTCATTATAGCTAAAGACCGTCTCCCTGGTAGGCCTTCTAGGTACTTCCTATCATTCCTTCTGGGGCCTGTCACTCACCTGGGTGGGGAGAAAAGGTGCTTGCAAGTCAAAAGCACCTACTTTTCCTTCTCTAAAAAACAGAGGTTGGCTGGATGCTGGTGGTTCAGACTTGTAATCCTAGCTACTCAGGAGGCTGAGATCTGAGAATCATGGTTTGAAGCCAGCCTGGGCAGGAAAGTCCATGAGATGACTCTTATCTCCAATTAAGCACCAGAAAAGCCAGAAGTGGAGCTGTGGCTCAAGTGGTAGAGTACTGTCCTTGAGCATAGAAGCTCAAGCATGTAGGGCCTGAGTTCAAGCCCCAGAACCAACACACACACACACACAGCAGAGGCTGATGTGACTAGACACAGATATCATCACTCCAGCTTCTGTGGTCTTTCTCTCTGATTGCCCCATCCTACCCCAGCCCCTCGGCTTCAGCTTTCCCTTCTCCCTGGGAACTCAACCTCATTACACCTTCATGGACATACCAGTGATTCTGAGCTTAAGAGTCAGATGTTTGCTTGCTGTGTTACTCAGGCAAGGTCCTCACTGGTAAAGACTTCACTTTCTTCCTGAGCAAGCAGAAATAGTACCACCTCCTAAGGAGGGGGAAAGTCACATGGAGCAGGTGCTTGGTAAATGGTAGTCACCATGAGTGCTGTCACCCTGGATCTTCATTTCCAGGTTGGTGTGCAGAGCATGGAGAGGTGTGACCTGTATGGGCTTATGGACTGTGCTGGCCTTCCCAGCCAGGTTGGGCCTTTCCATGACATGCTGGGGCTCAGATCTGGTGTCCAGAGCCCCAGTGCCAGCTTCTGCTGTGCACTCCTCTCCCAGCCAAAGGTGAACGGCTCAGGCACACCTGGTTCCTTACTGCCATCTCAGACCCTCCAGGAAAAACAAGGAGAGCGCAGTGGCAGCAAACAGCCATTTGGACTTGGATGTTTTCTTGGCTTCTTGGCATGCCTAGCCTACTTATGCATTCTGCATTCCCGGGTGGAATGCAAGCTCTGCTCTGTGGGAGGCTGGAATCTTGGCAACACTTTTGTAGTCACAGGTTGAGTACAAGAAGGGAGTCACACATCTCATGTCTTAATGATGCTGGCAAGGGCTGGCCTTTTGCTCCCTTACCTGCTGGAGCAGCGGCTTCAGGGAGGGGTAGTCTCAGCAATAGGCAGAGTATGGCCCAGGCAGAGGGGAAGGCAATTGGCTGGAGCTTTCTGCCATAGTCTGTAGTCTCATTCTAGCTCAGTGATAGTCACTGTATTGGAATTGGTGGCATTCTGGGGAGCAGCCCTTTTCCGCATTTTTTTTTTGTCTTCTTTTTTGGTACTGGGGACTGAACCTAGGACATTGCATTTGCTAGGCAAGTGCTTTGCCACTGAGCCACATCGCAGCTCCCCTTCTCTCTGTTCTAGAGGAAATCAGAACCCCCCCATCTCAGTGACTTGACTGCATTGCACGGCTCCGTGGTAGAACTAGGATTTTCACTGGAGCATTTGAAAGACTGGCTTTCTATGGAAGCTTCTGCCTACTCAGGTTCCCAAGTTACCTCCTGCCATCCATGTGTGATAGGAGAACCAAGTAGCAGCTCTGAGACCTGGGGAGTTAAAGGGATTGAGTCCTGGTCTGGGTGTGGGTTGCCCTTCCTCCTGAGGACTAGGCCAGCAAGAGTGCACTGCATGCCTCACCTTGGTGTCTCAGACAGGGCTAGGGCAGACCTCAGAAGGCTCAGAGGCCCAGAGGCTCAACCCTGGCCTACACACCTGATCACAGGGGACAGACCCTGATTGTTGGCAGGGACTTGGCCAGTACCTTTCCCAATCTGGGAAGTTACTGTGAGGTGCTGTAAGGATGGTGTGGAGGTCTGATGAGAAGTGGTCACCCAATGTCCTTGGAGGGCAAAAAGGGAAGGTGGGGCTAGGAAGAGGCTGTTGCTCGGTGGTGGTCTTCACTGCCAAGCCAGGGCTAAACAAAAAGTCCTGGGTTAGTGTGTGTCTAACGCCCAAACTTGCAGACGAGCCAGAATGAGCCAGGTATGCTGGTGCTGGGTTTCAACGTGTTGCCTGCCTGCTGGGGTGCTGTGCCTTCCTAAAGGACACAGAGCCCCATTTCCTGCAGTCTCTGAGAAAGGATGGTGTCCCTAAACCCTTCATCTAGGTTCCTGGTGGCCACAGTATCAGCAGGCTTGGTGTGGAGGTGTCCCTTCTTCATTTCCCAAGACAGTGTGGCTCCTGAGCTTGCTGGACACAAACAGTGGGACCCACCTGGTACTGCCCAGTTCTCAGAGGCCTCCAGGAAGAAGTACTGACCTAGGCGAGCAGGTGGGGACTAGCTTAGGGAATAGCTAGGTCCTTAGCAGCTTGCATGCACCACTTCTGTACAGACCAGCAGGCACTGGTAGTACTGGAGCAGCTCAGGCATAGAGCTGGCCTGACTCATCTGCAATCTGCCCCTGCCTCAGGCCTGATAACTTTTCTACACATTCCATGGTCTCTGACTGGACATGGTCAGTGACTGTAAAGCACTGTGACCAGTGTTCACTGCTACTGGCCACACACAAGGGCCTGTGTCAAGAGACTCCTGGGAAGAAACAGGGGAGTTAGGAGGGAATGGGGAGCAGAGAGGGAGTTAGGTCCAGATGGTCCTTGGGTTGGTCTCAGAAAGCTGGGCTTGTGTGTGAGGGAGGTGCTGCAGGGTGCAGGCAGCCCTAGTTCCGGTCCTCAGGCCTTTAAAGCGGCTTTTTTTGGGGGGTGGGGTGGGGTGGTTGATCATGGGGCTTAGATTCAGGGTCTAGGTGCTATCCCTGAGCTCTTTTGCTCAAGGCTAGTGCTCTACGACTTTGAGCCATATCTCTACTGATAATTTTTAGGTGATAAATTAGAGAAGAGTCTCCCAGCCTTTCCTGATTAGGCTGGCTTTGAATTGCAATCCTCAGATCTCAGCCTCCTGAGTAGCTAGGATAATAGATGTGAGTTATCAGCCCCAAAGAGGCTTTCACACACTATAAACCATGTTTCCCAGGAGTCTCAAGAGGAGGAGAGAGCAGGTGGCAGGAGAAATGGGACAGAGTGGGCTCAGAGAAAGCGGGCAGAAGGTCAGGGACACTAGAGACATGGCATGGGCATGCATGTGTGTTGAGTGTACCATGTCCACTCATTTCATGGAGTCCCCACACAGAACACCCCAATTCCTGCAGGGGTGCTAGGTAGGGAGAGGAATTCTGATTGCACTTTTTCTGGATCACTGAGCCCTTAGGGTCCTGGCTGAAGAAGGAGCTGGTGAACGCAGGGACATCGCAAACTCCTTTATTATTCTGAATGTAACAAATAGAACACAATATAAAAACACATCAGAAATTGAGTGCCTGCCACTACATAAAGTATTGACTGGGGACATATTCCTTTCTACAGCTAGTTACTTAGAAAAGGCCAGTTAATGATTGTAAAAACTTTATTCTCTTGAATAACAATTCCACGAGAATTATACAAAGTACATTCAATACTTAAGGGGAAGGGGAAGTTTGGCCTGGAAACATCAGGGGTTGACTTGGACACCGGGCTGCGCAGGGGGAAGATAGGGGGTGGGGTGGGGGCTCCATTGTAAAAAATAAGAATGTGGATTGGTAGAAAAGGCCACCCACGAGGAAGCAGGGTGAGCGTGCACGGCTGGGGAGGGTGGGCGCTGCTGGGCACAGGCTCAGGCAGGCTCCGAGTTCGTGGGGGCCAGGTTTTTGTGTTTGAAATACTGTACAACTTGTTGGGGCAGCTCCGCCAGCACAGCTTTGGCCAGGGTCTCCTTTGCTGCCTACAGGGTTGAGGGTGGGGTGGGGAGGAGAGAGGAGAGTGAATGAGACCTGGGAGGGACACCATGTCCACAAAGCCCAGGGACAGGGCACTACAGAGGACCAACGTGGGGAGGGCCAGTGTATGCCCAATCCCCACTGCAAGCAGCGGCTTCCTTGATGAGAACTTTTACCTTGTGTGCTGCAGATGCCCAGAAATAACATTTTAGGATGAATTTGTCAGTGGGAGGCTTTTAGGGCAAAGAGAGAGCTGCACAGCCTAATCGGCTGGCAGGCATTGCCTGCGCACCTCTTTGGCTATGAGTGATGGTGACTGGTTTCCAGTCACGTGAGACTGTCCTGTGCACCAGCCAGTAACCCGGGCCCCAGGAAGCCACCACTTCCTGAGATAAAGCACCACCTCGGCAAACCCAGAGGCTGCTGGGAGACAGGAAGTGACCAAGTGAAGTCCACTGGGGACCCCTGAGCTCAGAGCTTGCAAGGGCCATGCAATAAGCCACTGGTCTCAAGAGGGCAGTAGCATGGCTGGGCACAGGCAGCATCTGAGACCCTGATCCCCCCCTGAAGCTCCTCACAAGGCCTGCAGCCAACCCCCTTTCCTTATGGGAGGGCCTGAGGGGGGGCTGGACGATGCCAGAGTCAACTCTAGCAACAAGATAGGAAGGTCATGAGTCCCTCCTACAGGGGCTTTCGGGAAGAGGCTGAGAGGCCCTCCATCTTTCCATACGCAGAATGAAGGGCTGGCTGAGCGTAATGGGCAGGGAAGCCTCTCACCTATGGGGACCTTTGCCCTCATTCCTCTGCCTCAAATGCTTTGCCTCTAGGGTGCCAGTCTAGATTGAGTACTGCTTGCTCCCATGCTCCCTCAGCTGTGGCAAGAGCTCACAGTGGCACCATGGCTTTGGGGCAAGGCCAGGCACAGCACCCAGCAACTCATAACCTCATAGTTCTCTAGGAAGCCAGTGGGTCTGAAGATGCAAGGTCTAAGGCTGAGCCAGACAAGCTCCCCGCCCCCCCCCCACCCGCGCCAGCCACCTTGACTGTGAGCCTTGGTTGCTCGGTCCTGTGACTGCCCCTCCTGGCCCAGACCCACACTCACGTTTCGGAACTCCCGGAAGGGCACAAACTGCACGATGTCACGGGCTGCCTCCTCGCCCGTGTGGGAGCGCAGCCTGCGGCTGTCTCCATCCAGGAATTCCATGGCAGCGAAGTCTGCGTTGCCCACGCCCACGATGATGATGGACATGGGCAGCTTGGATGCCTGCACCACGGCATGCCTGGTCTCCTCCATGTCGCTGATGACGCCGTCCGTGATGATGAGGAGGATGAAGTACTGCTGCAGGGAGGGGCCACCCAGCACTGAGCAAGCCAAGTGCCTCTCCTCCTGGCCTGTGTAACAACACTGACCTCCCCTCCTCCCCTGTTCTGGCGTCTGAGCCCCAGGTTCAGGGCTGGCTCTGTGAGTCGCTACACTTGGGCAACTGGGCCTCAGTCACTGGGCCTCAGTGTCTCCATCTGCATGATGGGAACGCTGCTGAAAGCCATGCTGTGCCTAGCACGTGGCAGCAGTCCATGGCTTCCTGACAGGCTCTGGCTTGTGCAGGGATTCATTTTACTGAGAGACTCTGGGGCAAGCTTCCCCATTCCTGCTCCCCCTGGGCAGGAGAATCTGTATCCCATTCTTTCCCTGCTCAACACAGCAGGAGAGGTAGATAGCTGCAGGGGCTGGGAGCAGGTCATCTGGGCCAGCCCTTGTGAGTTTTAAGTGCATCTGGGTCACACCCCAGCCTTGGCATTGACCGTCAGGGGGTGGGGTGGGAAGGACTGGTCTGGTATGGTTTTCCCTTTCTATGCACTGTCCAGGAGACAGCCCTGGCAGCGTGCCAGTGTCTTACCCTCTCTTACCTTCGCTGGCCTCCAGAAGGCAAGAAATTCAGGGCTAACGATGGCAGTGAGCTCTGGCCATTACCTAGCACTGTGTGTTTGCTGTGTTTACTTTTACGTTTACCCCCCTCCCCACTCATGGTGAGTGACGCTGCCGATCATTCATATATATAGTGGAATAGTTCTAAATTATTTTGGTAAAAAAAAATACTGAATAATTAGCGTGGGTGATGTGGGGGTAAAGTACAAACTGTGACAGGTAGGAAGGTGAATATTCAGGAAGCGGGCCCAGAAAATTCCAAGCCTGGCACCTCATTTTCAACTCATCTCTGTTCCAGGCCCCCTGGTGCCCTGCTCAGGGGACTCTGTTCTCTTCTCCAGCTCCGGTTTGTGGGGCTGGACTTCACTGTTGAGGTCTCTGCCTTCAGAATACTACAGCCCTGACTAGTCCTGGTCACCAGAAGCGACCAGGTTGGTTCTGAGCCACCTTTTCACCTAGCAGAGCAGCTCCCTGGGGAACTTGCAGAACCTTCCAGATCCACCCCCAGGGTGCCTTGTGTCCTGTGTGTCCTAGCGGGGAGGGAAGGAGTGGGCTGTGCCAGTGGAGACATACACCTTACCCCTTCTCACCCCCAGCTCTAGACAGCACTGTACCTTTAAGAGACCAATCCTTTGGCTGGGGATACCTGTTGCCATGGAGATGGTAGCCCAAATCCTGCAGTGGAGAGCTGCTGCCAGCCTTCATCCCTGGCTTCATGAACTTGAGAGGCCCAGATAGACCCTGTTCCTCTTCCCCACCACTGTTCCCCTAGGCGACCCTTTGACCCCACCACACATTGTCCAGAGAAATGTTCCTGGGGCTGGCAGCAGGGAGAGCGCAAGGAGGTAATCCTGGCCTTTGACTAACTGGCTGCTGTCCAGCCCCTTCCCCCTCACCCATGCACCCCCCCCCCCACATACCCTGCCCTAGCTCCCATGTCAATCAGCCCGCAGCCTTCCTCCCCAGGGATCGGTGAGGACCCAATTCCTGCAAGCGGTGGGTCCCAGCAGACAGGCCGAGGAGTCAAACACAGACATTCCCTGTCAGCTACAGGCTGAGTCCCATTTTAGAGATGGACTCAGAGACCACTGTGTGACTTGTTAAGGCCTAACAGGGACCTGACACAGTCCAGGTTCAAAGCTAAGTCAGGCTAACTCCAAAGCTGGGGCTGTTCTTTGGCATCCTCCCCTTCACCCACTGTACTAATAATACCTGTCATTGTGATCCTGGCAGGGTCTCTTCTCTTCCCTCCCCCCCCCAGTACCCTGTTTCTGAGCTGACTAGGAGACCCATCTTGGGCAGGTCTCAGAGGCTGGCCCTAGCTGTGAGCCCTCACTCCTGTGGT
This sequence comes from Dipodomys ordii, assembly GCF_000151885.1. NCBI lineage: Eukaryota > Metazoa > Chordata > Mammalia > Rodentia > Heteromyidae > Dipodomys > Dipodomys ordii. Next base: position 8,002,170 of record NW_012267322.1, on the reverse strand, counting down.
CAGTGAAGAGCGTAGCTGGCAGGTCCTGGGCTTCTGGCCCAGCCCGGGCAGAGCTGGCCACCCTGGAGTCTCAACAATCCATTACCACCCTAGGGCAGATTAGAAGGACTAGAGGGCTATGGAGAGCAGAACGGGGCAGAATCAGGCAGGAGGGGGCGCTGCAATCCCCACAGACAGCCCCGGGCTACCCAGCACCCAACATGACCTGTCTCTGCTCCTTTCTTCCCAGCCACAGCTCCAAGTCCACCAGAGTGTGGATTCTCCATCCCCAGCAGATGTGAACTCTGCTTCCACTGCCAGCTAGGACTCCAAGCAAGAACGCTCTGCACACTCCTCTCCCCCACGCAGCCCGGACAGCCCCTGACGCTGCATCTCACCAGCCTGGCATCCCATCCAGGCCCAGAAACAGAAATCTCACACTCAGCCTCCCACACACTTTGGGATGGACCCTCTCTTGCCTGTCTCTGGGCTTCTAGGGCTGTAAACAACCTAATGCATTTCACTTGCATTTGATTTAGAACAAATTGACCAACCCACAGCAGTTCCAGGCACTGAGAAAGCTGCACTCACCACACCTCATTTCTGAGAACTTGGCCCTGAGGGATGGGAGTGAAGGAAACGCCCAGGGTGCCGCTGGCTTCCTGGCTTCCCCTTGGTGGGGACACCAACCAGGAATGGGCCATGCGCAGCAGGCCTGGGTGTCCCAAAACAGGGGAAAGGATACTGAGCCATGATGAGTGTCTCCTAGGCCTGCTTGGAACCCTCCTGTGGCTCTCTGTTGCCCTCAGTAAGCCCCCAGGCCCCAATGGCTCCTGAGGTCTGGCAGGAGCTGGTCCTACCTCCCACAGCCCTCATACAGCACACACCAAGCCCCAGGCCTGGCCACGCGTGGCCACTGCTTGGACCACTCTGCATGCACACATCCTCTAAGGGGTAATTCTCAGGACACCCTCACCCCCATGGCCCCGTGTTCCCCAGACCCTCTGTTGGTTGAGGACACTACTGTGGACCTATACTATCTCCATCACAGGCCAGTCCCGTGATATCACTGCCAGTGCCCGCTGACCTGTCCCCTCCCTGCTTTGCCTGTGCAGGGCACCCACCGCCTTCCTAGCATGGTGCAGGGCCACACTGAGGAAGACACCCAGAGCGAATGAATGGGAGAGTGGGGCCTGCCTAGAGAGACTCCACCACCTGCTCTCCGTTTCCTGTATGTGGGAGTGAGGCATGTATGCACATATGTCTGGGAACAGGGAGAATGAAGCTACACCAAAGACTCCTCCCCAACGCCCCCCCCAAACAACAAAACACCACACACACACACACACACACACACACACACACACACACACACACAGCTTGCTTCCTTTTGAAGCTACACCAAAGACTCCTCCCCAACGCCCCCCCCAAACAACAAAACACCACACACACACACACACACACACACACACACACACACACACACACACACACACACACAGCTTGCTTCCTTTGCTGTGGACTAACAGTGCTACCCCTAGTACCACCCCCCCCCCCAAAAAAAAGAAAATTCCCTACTAGCAAGCACTTCTCACAAGCTATACACCCACCCAGCTGAGTCCTTACATTGCTTCTAGAAAGCAGGGACTGTTGTCCAGGTGAGGAGAATCAAATTCAGAGAGCTTATGCTGCCTGTCCTGGCTATATAGCCAGGAAGTGGGGGAGATAAAACAAGCTCCCCAGAGTGTGGGGTGGGGAAATTGGGTAGCCCCAGGCCCCTCCTTTGCTCTGTCCTGAGACCAGAGTAACAAGACAGGAGGAGACGGCCATATCTACTCCTGAGCCTCAGAGCAGAGGGACCTTGGCTCCCAGGGCCACACAACTTACCCAGGGGAAGCGGGCTCCAGAGGCAACTGGGAGTGCAGAAAGAGGGAGTGTGAAGGGGGAGAGGCCCAGCGTGGTCCTCACACCCTTCTGCTCAGCAGAAGGGCCTAGTTCTACTCTGAATTCAGTCTTTTTTTTTTTTTTTTGGGTCCGGTCGTGGGGCCTGAACTCTGGGCCTGGGCGCTGTCCCTCAGCTCTTCAGCTCAAGGCTAGTGCTCTACCACTTGAGCCACAGCGCCATTTCCGGCTTTTTTTCTTTTTGCTTATGTGGTGCTGAGGAATCGAACCCAGGGCCTCATGCATGCAAGGCAAGCGCTCTACCACTGAGCCACTTTCCCAGCCCTGAATTCAGTCTTTTCATCCTGTTCCCAGAACACAAGCATCCTTAGGGCTTCCTTGAGCCCCAGCCTCTCCAGACACAGGGTCCAGGTGTGGCCCACCTTCCTCAGGACCCCAGTCCACCTAGTCTAACCTCAGCTGGCAGAGGAGCCCCAAGAGCGCTGGCCTAACTCCTGCCCTTTACGTGAGTGGGTTTTCCCTGGGAAAAAAAAAAAAGCAAGCCTCTCTTCCATCTCTCAGATGACACCAAGAGATGGGCCACGGCTAGCAGCTCATGGGAGGGAATAAAGCTAATACCCTGTCCATTGCCAATGAATTCAACCCTAGGACTACCATGAACCAAACACAATGACCTTCCCAGGCCTCCATTACTGCCCATTGGGGTGGCTCTGGTCATCACACCATTCAGTGGGCAGCATCCTCATTTTATAAGAGGAAGCTGACTTAAAGCATGCAGAAAGGACTTGATCATGGCTTGGGGGCCGTGGTCAGGGCCTGTCCTGATTGTCCCTGAAGAGAAGCACTGGGTCCTTCCACTGAGCAAAAGCGGATGTCACGTTCACAGTGGAGTCCACCAGCCCCTACCTCAGGGCTCCTTCTTGCTGTTCCCTCTTTCCTGCGACACCGTTCCCTGAACCCCATCTGGGTAGTGGGAGGTGAATAACCCTGCTGGTGAGGTGTGCCTGGCTGGGTTCAACTGCATGGGTGAGGAAGGGAGAGAGCCAGGAACCTAGACCAGGCAGCAGCCTTGGCAGCCTCAGCCCTGCCAGTGAGGCCAGGGCCTGGACAGCAAGCACCAGGCCAGGGCCAGGCAATTCCTTCGCCTTCCTGTGAGGCAGGTGAGCCTCTAATTGGGCCTGGGGTCCAAAAGGTCAGCTCCAAGACCACAGGGACCACAGACTCTTGGTGACTATTGTCCTGGGAGTTCTCTGTCCTGATTGGGGGGGGGGGCAATCTCCCTGGGTCACAGGCCTACATCCTACCACACACCAATGAAATTTCCTTCCCATGTAGCTCCAGGAATCCAAGTTTGGTTCAAACCCTTACAACACAAGTGAACAGAGACAAGCAGCATCTCACCTGGATTTAGGGCCAGGGGCCGTGGACTGTCCTGCTCACCAGCCCTGTGGCAGTGCCTGGTAGGGTGCCTGGCCACCAGCAGCCCAATGCCAGCATGCACATCTACCTGTGGCTACTTACTGTGGCTGTCTGCTGCTGCGTGGCCTGGGCTGCAAAGCGGGCCACGTGGTTGACGATGGGGGAGAAGTTGGTGGGACCGTAGAATCGGATGTGGGGCAGGCAGGCAGAGTATGCCTGGGCGATGCCATCCACGCCTGCCGCAGAGAAGAATCTGCATCAGCCCCCACCCTCAGTGCTGCACCCATTCTCTGCTTGGCCAAGTCTGAGGTGATGTGGTAGCCACCTGGAAGTCCATTGTGGACACGGAGGCATCTGCTCAGGGTGGGGGTCCTGTAGTTAGCCTAGCCCTGACATACTATGTATTCGAAATAGTTGCTGCTCCAGGCCCTCAAACATCTATCTGCCCTGTGTTTCTGCCCAGGAGCTGTGGCCCAGTGAAGTGGACCCACTTGGAGATATTTGTGCCACCAGCAGGGGCACAGGGCCACATTGCTTGGCCAGGAGAGTCCATGGTTGCCAAGCTGCCGCCTAAGCTGGCGACCTGATTGATTTCCCTTTGGAATCAACTCTAGCCCAGGCTTGGGTCCTCCAGGGAAGATGGTTGCTAGGCCCAAGCAGAATCCCAGGCTGAAAGGTCCCAGGTGTGGGTTCCCAGCCCTCCTCCTCCTCTCACAGTCCATGTGCAATCCCCCTCACAGGGGGTCAGATGAGCACAGCCCTGCCCTTACATCCAGTCAGGCCAATCCATGCTGGGCCAGCAAGAAAGAGATGTAACTGGCCCCTCTCCTATTCCTGGTATACACAGGGCCTAAGCCAACCTCTTCCTCTAGCTCTCACCCAGCCACCAGGGAAGAGCAAAGCAAGCCCCGGGAGGAAAGGGGCAAGGCTAGTGACTTCTCCAAGACCCCATAGCCAGGACTGCATACCTGCAGCAGCTCTGCTTAAATTCAGCACTGCTTGACTCCAAACTCTAGCTCGCCCTCCACCTGTCACTCTGAGCAAGGGGGCCCGACCCCTCCCTCCACCCAGGGAGATGGTGGGGGCCACACTCACCTGAGCAGAAAGGGTTGGTGGGGTTGAAGTTGATGGCAAACTCATGGGAGACCTGCAATGCAGAGCAGGTGCTGAGCGGCAGCCCTCACCCCAAAATCAGCCCTGCTCCCAGCCACTACCAGATTGCGTCCCCTCGAGGGCTTACACACACACACACACACACACACACACACACCCTACACTCACTTCATGGGAAAACCAAACCTGCTACATTACCTCGCTCTCTTCTGAGTAGCCAGAGGGTCTAAGCACCTCACCCTGCTAAGATCTTCACACCTACTCTGTGCGAGGTGCCACAACAGTGAGGAGACCAAGTATCTTCCCAAAGGCCACCAGGACACTGCCCAGGCAGGGAGGAGCCCCCCATGTGAGCACGGACAGGGCAAAACTCCCAGGGAGAAGGAGAAGTTAGCTGAGAAGTTGGGGCGGGGGGGGGGAGGGAAAGGGGACAACAGGCTGAGTGAAGGTCATGTGCAAAGGCTCTGTGGTAGAAGTAGGAGAGAAGAAGGAAAGAAAAGGGAAAGGAAGGAAGGAAGGAAGGACGGAAGGAAGGAAGGAAGGAAGGGAGGGAGGGAGGTACGGAGGGAGGAAGGGATAGCTTGTTTGTAGGACAGGAATGAGGCAAGCCAAATGCAGAGAGGGCTAGGCCTGACAGGTTCTGGCCGCAGGGAAGGAGGGACAGGGCATCTGGCATCTCCTAGTTGGTTCCAATGTCCTGCTTGGCACCACTGGGCCTTTGGCCTGGCCAAGCCCCACCTCCCCAGAGTTGCCCTGTGACATTTCCAAAGAGGCTTTTGCTCAAGAAAACATCTCATTCAGCTGAGTTCTTTGAAAGCTAGCTGGTGTCCTAGCAACAGGCTCGTGCTGGGCCCGGCTGCCAGCTCGCCCTGCCCCCCGCATGGCATCCATGTAGGCCCAGAGGCCTGGTGTGGGCCCTCCAGGTTTGGGCCTCCAACCACACGGGGCTAGGCCACCCACCTCACTGGCCCTGGCCCTGTAAGTGAACACAGTGCTCCCCAGAAAGGACCGGGGGAGATGGAGGGAAGCCATGGCTTGTTCAGGAAAGGACGAAGCGGGACAGACAAGTGGCAGGGACACTGGCTGTGACAGACATCCCTCGCCCCTTGCAGCTACTCATCAGAGAGGCAGGCATGGGTTCAGAGGAGAATCCCCGAGTCCATCTGCCTACCTGGAATCCGGGCCCCTGTGACCTTCCCAAGGTGACCTTGGGAAGTCACGGTATGTCTCTGAGGCTGTGGCTCTCCAGCCCCACAGCTCCATCCCATTGGCTTCTCACTGGAGCCTCCAAGCAGCCCTGGGTTATATGAAACCTTGCCTGCCTCGTGCCCGGTCCCTCCCACACCCATCCCTAGCCACCCCTCTACTCACCTCTACCTTGTTCTCCTGGCCCCTTCTGGGCATCTGTGACCTGCCTGCCTGTCCTTCCTGCTCTCTTACTAGTGTCTAGCTAGGCTTGGACCTCTCCAACCAGCCAGGTATACCATTTGCTCTCAAGGGTCTCAGGGCCCAGCCTGCAGCTGGCCTCAAACCCATGGCCACTCTGTCTCACTGAAACCTGGCTCCACAGTCCCTCCAGGTAGAATGGGGAAACAGAGCCCACAGCTCCACTCTTGGTGGGAAGAAAATGTATCCAGCACCTTCCAAGTGCCCCACGAACACTGCTTCTTCGCTGCTTCATGCTGCCTCTTCTCCTCCTTACTCTGCTCCCCTGGCTCCATGCCCCATCCCCAGCTTGGCTGTTTCTCAACCACGGAGCTCCAGCCAGTGGCCAGAGTTCGTCCATCTTCTCAGAGCTCCTAAATCATCGTCTGCCTCTCTCCTGCGCCTCCCTCCTTTCCATCTCCCCTGTATAACCTGCCTCCCCCACTTCCCCACTCCACCAGGGTATCTGCCACCAAATGCCCAGAAACCTGGTGGCCCCACAGCCAGCACCCAGCCAGCCCTGTCCTTCCCTCCCCACCACAGCCCTTGCCTCCACCCTCCCTCCCTGCCTTCACCAGCCAGGTTCTACTCAACACCTTGATTAAGACCCACAGTGGCCCTACTGCACATAAACTCCGCCCTCTTCCCATTGCCAATGCTAGGTCCATCACCCAGCTTCTGTCAGACTTCCCTGCTCCAGAAGAGCCCCTGGGCCTCTGCTTCATTGCCTCCGTGTTGCTCTGCAAATCCCTGCCTCCTTTCCTCCTTATGGTTTGGACTGAATCCTCCAGGAAGCTTTCCCTCATCCCCTAGGCCGGGCTGGATCCCTTCCCCTGGGCTCTCTGTCCCCAGGTTGTCCCATGTCAGCCTCTGTGACATTGTCTGCCTTTAGGGACACTAGACAGGGTGCAGAAGCATGGTTACACTGAATCTCAGATGAACAGTATGGGTGATTTCCAGTAAAGTATTCCCCCCCCCCCCCCGCCAATATACAGCACATTGTTATGCTTAAGAAATTGATGCTCAGCTGGGTGCTAGTAGCTCACGCCTGTAATTCTAGCTACTCAGGAGGCTGAGATCTGAGGATTGAGGTTCAAAGCCAGCCTGGCAGGAAAGTCTGTGAGACTCTAATCTCCAATAACCCATCAGAAAAAATGAAAGTGGCACTGTGGCTCAAGTGGTAGAGTGCTAGCCTTGAGCTGAAGAGCTAAGGGACAGTGCCCAGGACCAGAGTTCAAGCCCCACAACCAACAAAAGAAAAAAAAAAAAGAAAAAGAAATTGATGCCCATGTTACATGAAAACTGCAGTGGGCATCCTGTGTGGTTACTTGCCAATTGTGGCCGCTCTGTCTATCATCCCTGCTCAACACAGGCTTCAGAGACAGGAAGCCGTGGTGCCTGCATGCAGTCCAGGCCTAAGACATGAATGGGCTCTGCAGACTGAACACTGGGCCTCCTACCCAAGACCTTCCCAAAGCAGATCCTGGGGAAGGGGAAGATAGATACACACACACACACACACACACACACACACACACACACACACACACACACACACACACACACACACACCCTTTGCAACTAGAAGAAAACGAAGTCCAGCTTCACTCACCTTCCAGTCTGGTGGTAACTGGGCCCCAAATCCTAGAGCTGGAAACATCTTGTCACTAATCACAGAGCGGAAAGAAAAACAGGCTGACGCATCTGGACATGGGCCTCCAACCACCCACATTCTCCCATCCTGGCCCCTGACCAGGTCCTTGCCTGTATACCTCCATCGACAGAGAAAAAGCTGGTCCCTGAAGGAAAAGCTGTTAACAACAATAACAACAACAACAAAATTTCCACTGAACCCAGACTCTGCCCATGGCAGACATTGCTAATCAACAACAGCACTGCTAACCAGTGCCTGGATACAGCTTTCTAGATCCTTCTCAAACTAAGACCTTGAGCAGCCACTAAGCCAAGGTCATGTTTATGGCTGGGGAAAATGCTCCTAAAATAAGAACTCTGCTTTAGCAATCAGGATCATCCACTATCTGGCCCCAGAGCCTGCCTGTCCCCTCTCTGTCCCCCAGCCCTGGCCAGTGATCATTTGCAGTTCTTCACACACAATAGGATGCTTCCTTGTCTCAACCTCAATTTGGCTGTGTCCCACCTGTCCCCAATCTTTTCCCTCTTAGCAAACTCCTATTTGTCCTCTAAAACCCAACTGAAATGGCCTCTTCTCTCTATGGGTCATTGATGGGCCCTTATACCCCATTAAATGCCTCTTATTGGTGTTCTCAGAGCCTCCCGCCTCACATGTAAACATGTCTCAAAGAACTCCAATGCTTTCTTCTCCCTCCTTCTTTTAGTTAGGCTCCTGGAGGGTTGTCATGAAGCTGTCAGTGTAGAGCAAGGGAGACAGACCAGTAAGAAGGTAGCTTAAATGAGCTCGGTGGAAGGTGATGGTGACTCAAACTCGGTGCCTTGAGTTCACCAGGGCCTGGCCATGTTGGAATACCTATTTGATGGCCAAATGAAGGGCCTGACTATTCAGTGAACAGGGGAGTCTATAAAGCAGCAACTCCAGGGTCCACAGGTGACAAGCCAGCTCCCCAGGCTACAGGAAAATAACAGACCGGCAGAGTCCTCTCCAAGCTTACCTGTCGTAATCCTGGATGATCTGCCCCACCGCCCAGATGGCTGACAGGTATTCGTTGGTGCCCATGGGGTTGATATAGTGCAGAGAAGAAGGGTCGAGGGGATTCCCATTGGAGGCTGTGAAGTCTATCCCCACCTGTGGAGTAGGGAGAAAGGCCACTCAGCATGGCTGCTGGGAAGAGGCTGAAGGGACCCAGGAATACCACTGGTCTCCAAGCCCCCAAGCCTCTATATAACATGGCCTGAAGCCACAAGTGTCTGATTCTATCACTCTTTGGCTCTAACACCATCCATAGCTCCCTCCTGTCCAAACATACAGTCTACTGCCCAGGTGTGATACCAGACAAATTCATAGCTCTCTGGCTCTTTGGTCTCCTCACTATCATCTACCCACCCTTTCAACTATTCCTGTTCCCAGACCTTTATCTTTATCTGTAAGGCTTCCTGGGCCTGAAGACCTGGGCCAGCTTTTTTCCCCCTAATCCTTTTTCCTGGCCCTATTAAGCTGCCTCTGCCCCACTGAACCTCTCCCAGATCCTCACCCCAAACCCAAGCCACCTGTGCCCTCTCTTCTGGGGCCAGACATGTTGTTGCCCCTGGAAAGTCCTTCCTGAGGTTTAGCTCAAATCCCTTCTGTGGCAATAAAGCCTAAGTCCCCGGGAGGCTGGGGAGAGAGGACTTACGGTGAACATGAGCTGGCAGCCACCCAGGATGTAGTCCAGGAAGGAGTAGTCTCGGTGAATCTGGAAGAAGTAGAACTCAGTGGGTCACATTGGTCACCCATGCCCTCAGGGAAGTGTCACTCAATGTCCCCACATTGGTAGCCACCAGGAGGCCAAAACCAGCAGAGGAGATTAATCAAATTATAACAAATCCCAGAGTTCTTGGCAATAAAGGCCTCAGAAGACAGTTGTCAGTGGGCAGGGATACTAGCATGAGTGTGTGTGTGTGTGTGCACGCATGTGCAGACACACAGTTCCAGGCAGGGTCCCGGTGCCAGCATTAATCAATTACCCCGTGGTGCAAGTCTCCTTACTCAGTGTTGTCTGGTCCCTAACCTCCTCCCAGCCCTAAATGCTGTCTAAACAGGAGTCCTGGCCTAGGGCCATGGCCTCCTCATGAGTTAATGAAGTTGTTCCTGACTGCATCCGTTTGGCTGGCCTTGCCTCCTCCTGGCACGGGTGCACTGGCCTTTCCATTTCAGTGGAGTTGGATGCTTTCTCCCACAGACATGGGAGAAGTTCATTTAAGCTCATTAATGGGGGAGAGGGAAAGGCTGAGCAGGAGAAAAGGAGAGGAGTGATGGAGTGATGTGTGGGAAATGAGGACAGACATGGTGCCTGGTCTCTGCAGCATGAATTTTTGTGGCACTGCCACTGAAGCGTGGTAACGATCCCATGACAGCTGGCGTCCCGACTAGAAATGGACGTCAGGGGCTGACTGGCCTCTGATAAAAGCAGTGCCACACAAGCCCCGTACCTTATACCCAAGTCCAGGCTCTTGCTGTCTAGCCCAGGGCTCCTTCCCTAATGTCTTACCTGTCCAGCAGGTAGGTGACCACCACCTATCCATGACAACAGCGTGGCCCCTTCTGCTGTGAGCTCTGCTGCATTCTAGGCCTCAGTGGCCCAGCTATATCTTGGGGACCACAGCTGCCTGGGCTTCACTGATGCTAGAGAAGAAAGTGCCCCATCCCTGGTCCCCTGCCCACCAATGCCCAGCATGCACTGAGTAAGCCACCAGCATGGGCAGCGGTGGCTGCTAATAATTTGCAACCAGGGATAGATGGCATATGAGGTGAATCGTCCACGCTCTATCTTGCTCACCTACCCACTCTTACAGATGTGGAGACGGAGGCTCAGTGAGCCAATGCATGGCAGGGGCAGACCTGACGCCAGGCCTCACTGATGTAAGCTCTGTAGGATGCCCATCTATCTGCAGTGTTCCCGCCACTCACCTTGCAGGAGCGCAAAATGATCACACCAGAGTTTCTGTAGCTCTTCTTCTTCCTCTGCTTCTTGGGGTTGATGCACTCCAACTCCAGCTGCCACCGGAGCGGAGAGAGGCTCAGCTGCGGCTGAGTGGGGTCAGACCCCCACAAACCCTCCCGAGTCTCCATCCCTGCCATGACACGGGACAGCTGGCCCCGTGCCCGACACGGCAGGAGACTCTCAACTGCCCCTCCAGGCCCCGACCATGCTCAGAGCCCAGGGCCTGACCTTGGGTTTAGGAACAGCTGTGACTGCACGCCACAGGCCAGGCCTGCTCCATCTCACTTCATCCCGCCCTACACCTCTGCCCCCCCCTGACAGATGGAGAAACTGAGGCCCAGGCACCGTGAGAACTGCTCAGGAAGAGGCAGGATTTAAACCCCAGTGTGCCTGACTCAGAGCCCCGGGGCCCCGGAGGTGGCTGATGGGGGCCCACAGCTCACCGGGACGCCGTCGCGAGCCTCACTCATCTGCAACACAGAAGTCTGGAACTCACCGATGAAGTCGTGGCCACCATCATTGTCATAGTCGTAGCACATGACCTGGGGTGGGCCCAGCATGGTCACCTCGGGGCTGTCCTGTGTCAGGACCTCGAGAAAACCCTAGTATCTGTCTCAATGTCTTTGGGGCTCCAGCGATGCCTCCTACAGGAAGCCTTTCTGGACTACCTAGGAAGGAGGCTCCAGGTGCACAGAGCTCACCTCCCGACACCGCTGACCTGGTCCTCTCTGGTTGGGATCCTCCGGCTCCTATTAGCTTTTGAACTTTGGGCCTCACTCAGCTTGCTTTCTTGATGGGCATTCTATCACTTGAACCATGCCTCCAGGTCAGCTTTTTGCTGGCTACTTTTGGAAAAAAGTCACATGACCTTTCTGCTCAGGCTGGCTTTTTTTTTTTTTTTTAAAGCAATTTGTTTTGTGCCATCGTTGGAGCTTGAACTCAGGGCCTGCACACTGTCCTTTAGCATTTTCATTCAAGGCTTAGCTCCACTTCCAGCTTTTTGGTCCTTAACCAGAGATAAGTATCTCTTGGACTTTCCTTCCCAGGCTGGCTCTGAGCCACAATCCTCAGATCTCAGCCTCCTGAGTGGCTAGGATCACCGGTGTGAGCCATCCATCACCCAGCTTAGACTGCTCTTCTTAGCAGAGATGGTGACAGAGACCTGAGCCCAGCGCCCATGATAGTGGGAGGCTGAAGGCAGAGACTTCTACACCCTTCCTATTGACAGGTACTCAGAGACTCAGAGAGCAAAACACCTGGCCAAAGCCTCAATAGCACCAAGCAATCACCGGGGACCAGGGCCCAAGTGCTTTGGAACCATCCACACCCCCATCCTTTTAGAGAGACAGTGGCCATAGTCCTCCTGTGACCATACTTGCAGGGCAGGTGTGTCTTTATCATCCCAGCCAGCAGTGCCGCAGGCTTTCTGGAAGGAGGGGCACTGTAGAAGCAGGGCTCTGGGAGACCCTGACCAGGGAAACACAGGACCCAGCTTCCCACGCCCACCCTGCAAGAAGGGGGCTATCTTAGTGAAATCTCGGGTAGGGCGAGGCGCAGGCCCCTGAGCCCAATACCTGGATGGGCTTCTCCAAATCTCCGTCACACAAGGACACCAGGGGCACGGTGAATGGCTTCCACACGGGGTCCAGTGTGTACTTGATCACCTGCAGGGCAGCGAGGGGTAGGACTGCGCTCAGGCCCAGTGAGGATGGGGCTGCAGAGATGGGGGCCCTCTGTGATAGCCCAGGCCCCACACCCACCTCAGTCCTGTGCACCAGCATCCATTTGCCATCGTCCCCTGGCTTGTAAAACTCCAGAAACGGGTCTGATTTTCCAAAGAGATCCTGGGGGGGGGGGGACAGAACATGAGCAAGGGACACACACGGCTTGTCTTGGGCATGATGTAGCCTGGACACCTCCCATTGCACAGCTGGGCCAGCCTGGCCCCTTCCCTTTGGACTCTGTAAAGCTAGGTAAGAGACTGGGGCAGCTGCAGCCCTGCTGAGCCTGAGAATCCAAGAGTGCTGGAGCCAAAGCCTCTATGGCCCAGAAGGACCTCAGCCCCCACCCCCACCCCCAGTACAGGCCCAGGCTACCCAGACAGGAGTTTATTTTAGTGAGACTGAAAATAACAACTATGTTGTTGAAGGAATTACTGACGGGATCGATGGCCTTTAGAGATCCTGTAAAGAGGTTAAATGCCAGTGAGTAGACGGAAAGCAAAATGAGTAGAGTCTCCATTAGAAATGGAAATGTGGGAGGGCGGGCTGACCAAGGCTGCTGCCATTTCCATGAGATGTCAGAGGTCATGTGGTGTCAGAGGTCATGTGGAAGAGCATCAGAGAGGGCACCACGAGAATCATGAGAATGTTTAAGGAAGAGCGAAAGACTGAGTGTAAGTGTGAAGGTCCTGAGACGAGAGGGCTCCTGGTTTAATCTGTGGCAAGGAACGGGACCCCTGTTCTCACTCACACAAGCCCTCCATGCTGCTCACCTTCTTGTCCAGCTTCCTGCCTGCCAGGCTCAGAGTGATGACCCGGTTGTCTGACAGCTCCTGGGCGGCGATCTGTAAGGTAGGGGGTAAGGAGGGGGTGCCAGCTGCTCCCACTCTTCAACTAGCCAGGCACAGTGGGTGCAGGGTGCCCCAGATCCAACTGTCTGGCCTGGGAAGGGGGACGGGGTGCAGAAAAGTAGAACGGTCTCTGGGCTTCCTCAAATCTTCGTTTCCAGTTTCTAGAATCCCATCCAACTATGAGGAACTAGAAGCGGCTCCATGTGGCTCAGGAGAGGGGGCTTAGGGGTGGGGGAGATGACCCAGGGACCAGATTGGGGGCAGGGAGGTCCTTGGGGAGAGGTTTGGGAGTAGAGTGTAGTACAGTCTCCCTAGGCTCTGTAGTCCCCACCATCCTCAGAGGGTCAAGGGACCAGTACTACAGCATCTGCACTGTGCAGCTGGGGAAAATGAGGCCCCCAGCAAGGGCACGAGCCAGCTAAACACCCTGAGGTGTCCCATCCACTGGCCATCTGTCCTGTCTTCTCCACAGCCATGGACTTCTAACCACAGCCCAGCCGGCTGTGACCTGAAGGCTGCTAAGAGTCCTCTCTGGCGGCCCTGACCCCCCTCCTCCAGCAACACAAGCAGGCTGAAGCCCTCTCAGCCTGGCTAGGGCTTCCTCTCACTTCTCGGCCTCCAAGATGGCTTCCCAAGGTAAGCTAGTCTTCTGCTTCAGGCACCACAGCCTCTCCCCTTTCGGTCCTCCAGCTGGCCTCATGGGAGGGCAGAACCTAGCATTACCCCCATTTCCCAGAGGAGGCCCGAAAGGAGGCCTAGCGCGGAGGCTGGGCGCCTTGCACACAGTCTAGGATGCTCAGGGGACAGGATGGATGGAGTCAGTTTGCCTTGAACCCAGGGCATGAAGTAAAGGAATGAGAGCTAAGTGGGGGAGGGTGGGGTCCTGCATGGCTCTCATCCGCCGTGGGCAGCATGGGCCAGGGAGGGGCAGACAGACAGACACAGACTGCACATTGCAGGGGTCAGCTGCCTTGGGAGATGTGCCCAGGGGCTTCCTCAGGTCTCACTGCCCTCATCTGTGAAATGGTGGGGGGCGAGGGGGGAGGGCTGCTTTCTAGGGCTCCGAGGAAGGAGGCAATCCTCCGCAGGAAGGGCTTGTGCAAGGCCGAGATCACTGCGCATCCCAGGGGGAAATCACTGCGCATCGCTGAAATCACTGTGCATCACATACTCGAACAGAGCCCCGTGCGTGTGTGTGTGTGTGTGTGTGTGTGCACGTGCCAGGCTGCTGAAAGCCCAGGGGAGGAAGGCGTGGGGGGGGCAGTACAGGGAGGGGGGCGCTGGGAGGATGCTGGAGACCTCTGGGATGAGAAGATGGCCCCTGACCCAGGAACTGCTGCGTGTGGGGCCTTCTGACTGGCAGCCCCCCAGCACGGCAGCCCCCCAGCGCGGTATTTGTGGAGCCAGGAGCCGTTGCTAAGAGACCTGTTGCTAAGTTGTAAGTTGGGCCTTTTTACTCCCAACAAAGCTGGTGATTATCTTCCAGAGGAGCAGCCCATTGATGGGGGAGGGCGGGTGGAGGGGGAGCCATACCGTAATCATGCCCTTCCCTGCGGGCTTGTCATTCAGCAGCACCAGAGGCCGAGTGATCTTCTTGCTGGAGACAATCTACGAGGGGTGGGTGGGGTGGGGGTGGAAACAAGAGATGGGGGAAGGGCTCAGGATGGTGGGGAAGGTTCCCAGGGGCAGGGGATCCTTAACAGCCAGTCCACCTGCTGCCTCTTGCCAAGACTGGCTTAACCGCAGGTGCAGGATCCCGGGCACAATGGCACAGTGACCAGCATTTGCCAAGCTGGGAAAGCCCAGAGAGGGGAAGCCACTCTCCCAGGGTCCCACAGCTAGGTCTGGCAGTCTAACAGGCACGGACCTGGCTTGCTCTCTGGATAAAGCTCCCTGCAGGGCTCATAAGGTCTTCCCCAGCACATGCACAGGCCCCCACGCACAGGGCAAACTGTGATGTTTCCCATGTATTTCCATATGTCCAGCTGATAACACATGCACCCAGGGGTGCACGGAAGAGACCCACTGAAAAGCTCTTCGTGGGTGTGCCTGTCCGCTGCACCCCACTTCATGACAAGGCACCCAGTCTACAGTGTACCCCAAACACTGTATCACCAGCTCCCCTGCCCTCTAGAGCAGAGGGGGGCTCAGCCTAGAGCTGGCCTGGCCAGGGATGGGCAGGCAGGACTGGAGACACGGCTGGGGGCAGTGGCTCAGGGAAAGTCGCACAGCTGTTTCAGCCCGAGGCTGTGTGTCCATCCCTGCCCTGCCTAGCACCAAGCTCTGGGCTGCTATCCTGGCCCGTGTGGGTTCCCTGCCCCACCTATGTCTTTAAGACCTGCTCCTGCATTACCTTTATAGTTTTTTTCTTCTTCAGACCTATGTAGGCCAGGTTAGCCTCTAACTTGCTATCCTCCTGCCTCAGCCTCCCAAACTTACAAACTGTGATTCCATGACATCTGGCTTCTAATCTTCTGTTTCATTCCTTTGCCATTCCTCTAGGCTAGACAGACTTATAATCATCATCTTGAAGTGAAATTTGGGGAAACTGAGGCCCACAAGGAGGTGAGGGCTTGTCTAAGAGCATTCAGCTGGCTGCCAGTTCACTCATGCCTATAATCCTGGCTACTTTTGAGAGACGCTCTAGAGGATCACAGTACAAAGCCAGCTTGAGAAGAAAAGACCTCAGGACTACATCTCCTATTAATCAGCAAAAAGCTGAGTTGGAGGCATGGCTCAAGTGATAGAGCATTAGGCATGTGAAGCAAACTGAGCAATTGGAGGGTTCTAAGTTCAAATCCCAGCAGTAGCCAAAACGCTAAAAAACAAAACAAACAAACAGAAATGGGACAAAGCCATAAGAACTGAGACTAGGGTGGGGAGCTTCTGGCTCTGTCCTGCCTAGACTCCAGCATCAGAGCCCAGGACTGAGCTGGATAGGGAAGTGTGGCTCAGAGAGGAAAAGAAAAGACTCAAGGTCACACAGTAGGTGGAACGGCAAGCATGGGTGTCTCGTTGTTCCTTCTGCAGGACACCAAGACCATACCTGAGCTGGATGCTGGTGGCTCATGCCTGTAATCCTAACCACGCAGGGGGCTGAGATCTGAGGATCTTAGTTCCAAGCCAGCTGGGCAGGAAAGTTCATGAGACTCTTATCTCCAATAAACTACTCAGAAAAAGCCAGAAGGAAGTAGCACTGTGGCCAAATGGTACAGCACTATCCTTGAGCACAAAGATGCTCAGGAAGGCCAGGTGCTGGTGGCTCATGCCTGTAATCCTAGCTACTCAGGAGGCTGAGATCTGAGGATCCTGGTTCAAAGCCAGCCAGGGCAGGAAAGTCTGTGAGACTCTTATCTCCAAGAAACCACTAGAAATCCAGAAATGGTGCTATGGCTCAAGCAGTAGAGCACTTGCCTTGAGCTGCAGAGCTGAGGGATAGCGCCCAGGCCCAGGACCCACAAAAAACAAACAAGAACAACAAAAAGACCACACCTGATGAATTTCACATCACTAGGGATGGAACCTAGGACTCTGTGCCTATGAGGTGGGCGCTGTGGTGCTGAGCCAGCCCACACCTGATGACTTCCAATCACCGCATCCCGGCTCAGGCTACCACAGGGCATGGCTGCCGCTGCCGGCAGGTCTCCAGCCTGGCCCCACTCCACCCAGCCACATTCCCTCTGGGCCTATTGGCTCCCCGGCCATCCACATCCACACACAAGGAGCCAGCAGGGAGAGACTGAGGGCAGCGCCCCACGCCTGCCCGAGGGAGGAGCTGGACTGACCGTGCCCAGGCTACAGGAGAAATGGCCCAGAAAGTCATGCTCGTCCAGCTGCGTGCTGGACTTGTCCTGGTCAAACAGGGCGAACTTGAGCTTCTGCACCTCTTCGAAGTGGTAGTCGAGGACAAACTTCTTGGAGAAGGCAGGGTTGAGGTTGTTGATGGCCGTTTCTGTCCTGTCGTACTGGCACAGGGGGCAGGGAAGCAGAGGAGTCAGTGTCCACCTTTTCCTTCCACACAGAAGCACACAGAGGTCACGGGATGTACCCAAGCTTGAAAAACCCAGGCCTGACTCTTACAGCCCTGCTTCATTCCCTGGTGCCAGGGTCAGAGGTCAGGCCCTGGCCTGGCCTGGGCCAGTGACAAGAGGACAAGTTCCCCTCCCCAGCTAGGCCTCAGTTCCCACTGGTGTAAAATGGAGGATTTAACACTTTATACCTTTGAAGCCCTTTGTTTGCTCCTACACATTTTACACAGAAATAGGAGTGAGGGGTGCGGGGGGGGGGCAGGGGCAGGGTTACCACACTCCAGGAGATGTTCACATCTTGCATAGAATGAGGGATTTCCACAGCTGACACACTGCCTGGGGGAGACCCCCAAGCTGGGAGGTATTGTGGGTACCTGGCAGCACTGACCGGAACAGAAACTCTGTCTCTTGACCTCTGGACCCTGAGGCCGCAAACCACGGAGTGTGGGTGGCAGTCTATTTTGGGGGCCCGGCCGGGGTTGACTTTCCCTCTTACCTGGGCCATTTCCAAGGCAGGGATGGAAGAGGTCTTGGCCTGTGCTATTTATAATCAGGGTGGTCGGGCTGGGGAAGTGGGGGGGACACACAGATGGCTGGGGGACCAGGTGAGCCCTAAGAAGGGAGATTTCATTCCCAAAGAGGGTGCAGGAGTTCCACGGACCTGGTAGGGAGGAATGTGCTCCAGACTCGCCTAAACTGGCCTGGGGCGCTCCCCAGAGGCCAGGGCTGTCTCTCTGTCTGTCTTCCATCTGTACGCCATCATGCCAGGTAGCCCAGGGTAGCCCCTACCCACTCTGGGCTTGATCCCCTTGGCGAACAAATCCAGCTCCTTTCTTTTTTTCTTTTTCATTTTGTTGGTCATGGGGCTTGAACTCAGGGCCTCAGTGCTGTCCCTGAGCTCTTCCACTCAAGGGTAGTGCTCTACCACTTTGAGCCACAGCGCCACTTTTGTCTTTTTCTTTTCTTTTTGAGTGGTTAAGTGGAGATAAGAGTCTTACACGGCCTTCTCTGTGGGCTGGCTTCAAATCACAATCCTCAGATCTCAGCCTCCAGAGCAGGTAGGATTATAGTGTGAGCCACCAGTGCCTAGCTTCAGCTCTTCAGTTAGCTGCCCACCATGGCCCGGGGCTCTTGGAAATTTTACACACACGCAGACTGGACAGGACCCTAAGCTGGTAATAGAAGCTCCTCCTCAGAGGTGACCAACACATCTCCACTACCTTCTCTAGGGTCATCTGAACTTTCTCAACTTCCCACAACAGATGCTGTTTCCTTTTGGACCGGGAAATGAAGCAAGTCTCCTAACCTCTGGCAGTGTGTGCAGTGTAGGTCTGCCTCTCTGCCCAGCCCTCAGGCCAGTCTTGTAGTGTAGGTGTCCTTGACTGGGACACCTTGCAATGTCCCCAGCTTTGGGGCCCTCTGCTGTCAGCCCTATTTCAAAGGTGAAGAGAAGGCTCAGAAAGGGGCAACCACCTGCCTAAAGCCACACGGGAAGTAGCATGGCTAGGCCTGAACCAGTTCCCAGGCAGAAGCCCAAGTTTCCTGTTTGCCTTTCTTGGGGACTGTGTGCTCATTACAAAATAAAGTCAGAAGGGGTTATAAGTGGAAGTGAGCCCTGGGTGCCGGTGGCTCACACATGTAATCCTAGCTACTCAGGAGGCTGAGATCTGAGCATCAAAGTTTGAAGCCAACCTGAACAGGAAAGTCTGTGAGACTCTTATTTCTAATGAACCAGCAAAAGGCCAAAAGTGGAGCTGTGGCTCAAGTGGTAGAGCACCAGCCTTGAGTGAAAAAGCTAAGAGAGAGCACCTAGGTCCTGAATTCAAACCCCAGCTGTTACACACACACACACACACACACACACACACACACACACACACACACATTAGCATTTTGCAAAACTATGAAAGTTTTTTGTATTTTTTTTTTGTCATGGGGCTTGACCTCTGGGCTTGGGTGCTGTCCTTCCACTTTTCAGCTCAAGGTGAGCACTCTACCACTTGAGCTACAGCGCCACTTCCGTTTTTCTAGTGGTTTATTGGAGATAGGAGTCTCACAGTCTTTCCTGCCTGGGCTGGCTTTGAACCGGGATCCTCAGATCTCAGCCTCCTGAGTAGCTAGGATTACAGGCATGAGCCACCAGTGCCCGGCTAAGTTTTTGTATTTTTTTAAGTTGAGGCTTTTCTTAACTAACAAAGTGACTCTATCACTTAAGCTATACTCTAGCCTCCAAAAGTTTTTTGTTGTTGTTGTTGTTGTCAGTCCGGGGGCTTGAACTCTGGGCCTGGGTGCTGTCCTTGAGCTTTTCAGCTCAAGGCCAGTACTCTACCATTTGAACATAGCACCACTTCTGGTTTTCTGAGTGGTTTATTGGAGATTAGAGTCTCACAGAGGTTCCTGCCCAGGCTGGCTTTGAAATGTGATCCTCAGATCTCAGTCTCTTGAGGAGCTAGGATTATAGGTGTGAGCCATCTGGGCTTCCCAAAAGTTTTAATCATATGATATAATGCTAAAACTATTATGACATAAAATGACAAATAAAACATATACCTCTGTGTGACAATAATTTAGACATAAATAGAGTTCTTTTAAGTAATATGCTTAAAAGACATATATGTTCTTTGCAGTACTCAGATTTGAACTCAGAGTCCTGACACTTGCTAACAGGCACTCTACCACTTGAGCCATGCTCCCACCCTTAAATATACATAAAAGAAAAATGTAAGAGTAATGATTCTCTAAGGAATCCCCTTCTACCAGCCCACATCACACCTACTTCCAAGGGTTGCCTGGATCCCGAAGGAGCCCCTAGCCCAGCCATGGACCACCCTGTTCCACCACAGATGCCCCGCAGAGGGCCTCACCTCCATCCACCTGCCATTGTTCTCTGTGAAAAGGACACAGAAGGGGTCAGACTTGGAGGTGACGTCCCGGTCCAGCAGGTTCTGGCCACTCACAGACAGCTCCACCTTGCACACGCAGTACTGGGAGCCCATGGGGGCAACCCCCGCTGCTGAGGGGGTCGGGATGTAGGCCATGGGGGTGGGTGGGGGCAGCAGCAGCTCCTGGCAGTCTGGGAGAGAGGAGGGAGGGTCAGGAGGGGACACACGTCACTGCGCTACTTTGCAGCCAGGAAGCCTCACCCACTGACCTTCAAGAAGTGGGAAGAATCTGGGGACTGGTGGTTCACACCTGTAATCCTAGCTACTCAGGAGGCTGCGATCTGAGGAGCAAGGCTTGAAGCCAGCAGGCATATCCAAGAGGCTTTTATCTCCAATTAACCACCAAAGCCAGAAATGGAGCTGGGGCTCAACTGTTAGAGCAGTAGTCATGAGTACAGAGAGCTAAAGGACAGCGCCAAGGCTCTGAGTTCAAGTCCCAGAACTGGCACACAAAAAGTAAATAAATAAAATCAGAGAGTAGAGACAGAAGGTGAGGGGTGAGGTAGTAACGTGGGCCAAGGCTGGAAGGAACGAGAATGGGAAAAACACACGGCTGAGGCGTGGCCAGGAAGTGCTGGAGCTTTTCTCTGCTTTGGTTAAGTCCTTGTCCACAAGAAGGGCACATATCCCGGCTTCCCATGGTTAATGTGAAGCATGTGGCGTTCCGTGACCACGGCAGATGTGCAGTGGCTCAGAGGGCTGTGATTGCTTTGGCCTCTGGGAAATTCATTTCCAGTAACTTAGCCAAAGCCTAGCCTGGCTCACCGTCTAGCATAGTGGCCCCTCACCTGCCCAGGCACAGTGACTTGCGAGCGAGATGCTGCCGCACACACTGATTAGATAGAAGAAGGATGAGCGTCTAAATGAGTGAACTGGAAACCCATCACCTCACTCCGTAGATGAGTCAGTGAACTAACACATCCACTCATCCATGACTCCCCAAACCCCTGCCCAGGCTGGCGACAGGCATTTGCTCCCAGTAGGGGTTTCGGATGGTGAGGAGCCCTCTCTAGGTGGAGGGGAGCTCTGAGTCTACCCCTCTCCCCCGCCACCTGTTATCTCAAGCCTTGCAGACCATCGCTTCTTACGCCTCCGTTTCCTGAACGTCCTCCTGACATCACACGCCAGTAAGACTCTGGAGATCAGATCTCCACTCTATGGGTACCTGGGCATGCACCATGGGGGACAAGTCCAGTTCCCACATCCCTGTACTGAGGGGGTCAGGCTCCAGTTCCTCTATCCAACATTCTGTCCCCTTGCTACAGGGTGGCTGACCCTGCATGTCCCCCGGGAGCAAGTGTGAACATGCAGCAAACTGAGGCCTGTGTGTATCCTGAGCATCCACTAGGTCTCAAGCTCTGTGAGTGGGCTGGGAATCCCATAAAAAGATGGCAGTCTTATTCTAGTCCTTGCACAGCCCCTCTGGAGGAACACGGGGAGGGCTGTGGACAGGGACGTGGACAGGCCCAGGACGACAGGAAGCTGGGCTTCAGGCTGAGCGCGTGGCACGTCTTAAGAGGCACGAAGCAATTTGCTTTTGTTTCCCTTAAGATATGGTCTTTCTAGGTGGCTCAGGCTAACCTTGAACTCACGATCTTCCTGCCTCACTCCCAAGAGCTGGGATGGCTGTGTGTCATTGGGCTTGGTGTGCGTCACCAGGGCCGGCATGATTTGCCTTTTCAATAGCTAACTATGGCCGTGGGAAGAGCAGATTGTCACATGCAGAAGACACAGCTGCTGGCACCCACAGGAAGGACCACGGTCACATGGGAGCCCCTGCCCCCTGGTCCCAAGAAACAGCCCTCGCTGGGTCCTGAGGTGGGTCCCCTTTCTCCCGCCCCAGGGCCTGCCTGGCAGGGAGGGAGTCCTGATGGAGCCATTCATGGTCCCCTCCTCCATCCAAGCCCCCAACCGTGTTCCCAGAACCTCATTATAATCATACGAGCCTGGAGCACTGGGCAGGCGCTGCAGTTTGCTTATGGGATTTATTCTTGTCTGTTTCCACCAGAGCAGCCAGTGCACGGTGCGCTGGCTGGCGGCGCCCAGCTGGGGGTGTGCGTGCAGGAGGAAGACCGCTGCGCTGCGCGGGGCCAGGCCTCAGCCTAGCCAGGGTGCAGCAAGGGGCCGGGCAGCAGGCCCGCAACCCTGATTCATAGACAAGGCCATATCTTGGTAAAGGCCATGCACAAACCAGGAGGGGGGGGTCTCAGGTGGGGAGACGGCTGGACATGGTGTGGACCCATAGGGGAGTGGGGGGGGAGACAAAAAAGCCAGGGGGGGCTGGAACTCAGAAGATGATGGCTGCAGGGCTGGGGGGGGACAAAGCAAGTGCTCGCCCCCCTCTCCAGCTCCTCCAGGGGTCACCCCTGGTCACAGCCCTGCATGACACCAGTCTGCTGCCACCTCTCCACTGCTGGCCCTCCACCATGTGTTAGACCCATCCTGGGCTCGGGCTCCTTCGGAGGGGTAGGGTGGGATCCAATGGCCAGCCTTGCTCACATCCTTGTCCCATAACACACGTGGGTCTGGTCACGTGGCTCTGGAACATGACTTCCTGTCCCCACAGCGCCGCTCCCCAGAGCTTTCCCTCCCACGGGCGCAGCCCCTGCTTCCTAGTGGGCAGAAAGGGGATGGCTCACTCCCCCCACCTCCCCCCAGGGGACCCGTCCCTCCTCTCTCACTCACCCTCAGGCAGGAAGCTCCGGGATCCCCGAAATGGGGAGCACATGATGTCTGAAGTTGGGGCAGGCAAGGGGTCAGAGTGGCCGTGGGTGCCAGCCCGGCAGCGGGGCCGGTGGGCCGGACCCCGGGGCCTGACGCAATGGAAAAAGAAACCACAGCTCGGGCTGGGCCAGCCCCCGCCCCCCGCACAAGGCGCAGGGTGTCATTAAGGGGGGGTGGGTCTGCCCTGTGCATCTTGGAGGCATCAGCTGCAGGTAATTTGAGGTTTCAGGCAGGAGGAGGGGGCATGGGGAGCCAGGGCTTACTGGAGGAATGGTCCTGACTCCTGGTTTGGCTGGGCACAGGCTTTGGGGGTGACCCCAGTTCCACAAAAGGGGTTACGAGGCGGCCACACACACCCAGTGCTCCCTCTCACAGAAGCGTTCATCCTGTCACAGGTTCACATTTTCATTCCACAAGCGAGCACTCAGGGGCTGGGTGCAATGATGCAGGGCATGGTTGGGCCTCCCTGTAATCTCAGCCCTTGGGAGACTGAGGCAGGAGGAGAAAGAATTCCAGGCCAGCGTGGACTTTAGAGCAAGACTGTCTCAAAATGAAATTAAATAAAAAGACATGTTGAGTTCTCCTGCCATTGAACCCTGAAGTACAGAATCCCACCCCCAGGCCGGAGGAGCCCTGCCTGACCAGATCCCATCTCCTGCTACCTGATCCTAACTCCCTCTAAACTGCCATTCATTCCCTCTGCTCTCAAAGGTGTTCCATACTCTGGCCCCAGGACCTTTGCACTTCCCACGTCTTCTCCTGATGGGGAGTTGTCAGCTTACTGTCACATCCTCCGAGGACTTCCCTCGTCACTCAGCTAATGTGTTCAGGACCACGCTGTTTCCTTCACCAGCCATGCACTCCACAGGGAAATCATCTGTCATTTGTCTACATGCCTGTCATCTGTCCCCCTAAAGCTACGTTCCCAAGGGAGGCACCAGCAGCACTTTCTGGGCGCTAGAGCAGGTCTGCAAGTGGGTGTCCAGCAGCCCCACTCTCACATGAGGTGCTGGGAGCCTGCAGGAGGCTCCTCCATCTGTGTTTTCTCCCCAGCTCCGAGTTCAAGGTTACCATAAGCCGAATTTCTGGCCCTGAACCCTCAGAACTGCTCTGAGAGGCCAGCAGCAGAGGGACTCACTTCACAGGGGAAACTGAGGCCCCACGCTATGGCATAGGAAGGATAGAGGCCGGACGCAGAGCCAAGGCTGTGGTGACTTCATGTCGCCAAGCCTGGGGCGGGCAGGGCACCTGTGGGACTTCCGGTGCGAGGCTGCCTACATCATCGGAAAAATCAAAGCCTGGCTTGGCATTTGGAAAATGAAAAATCCCTCTGTTCTCAGGGCCAGTGACAGGAAGGAGGCAAAGCTGGACAGAGTGGCTGGTGACAGCCACAGTGACAGAGACTTGGGCCTCGAGTGAGGACCACAGAGCTGTGATCTGAATGCTGGCTCGGTTTTCTCCCTGCTGTGTGACCTCAGGCAAGTTACCTAACCTCTCTGGCTCCCCAAGATTGGGCAATAAAAGTGTTTTCCTAGGGGGTGGTGGGGTCAACTGTAGCTCAGTTCTGGAGGGAGCATGCCAGAACTCCTGGGGAGGCGGGGCCACCGAAGAGCGTGGGCCAAGAAATAAGGCTCTAGGCTACGTATCTGTGCTGGAGGGCCCAGGGCACAAGGGTGGTCGGGACACAACCCCCACACTCCTTCCCAGGTGGACCCCCTGGGGCACTGAGGCTGGGGATCCTGTTAAAAAGGAGCTGGGTGGGGGGAGTCAGAGGAGGGAGGGAGGGAAAGTGGGAGAAAATTGGTGGGGGGGGCAATGTTTGACAAGAAATGCACTCGTTATGAATGTAACTGCAACCCCTCTGTACACCACCTTGACAATAAAATTTAATTAAAAAGAAAAAGAGGCTCTAACTTCAGACAGCATAGCCTGAAAGTGGGAGGGACCTCTAATCTCTGACAGCAGAGCCTAGGAGAGGGCACACAGCTTCAAGGGGTGATCTAACCTCTGACAGCACAGCCTCCATGGTGAGGGGGGAGGGTCTAACCTCTGACAGCACAGCCTCCATGGGGGGGGGGTCTAACCTCTGACAGCACAGCTTCCATGGTAAGGGGGGGGTCTAACCTCTGACAGCACAGCCTCCATGGTGAGGGGGGAGGGTCTAACCTCTGACAGCACAGCCTCCATGGGGGGGGTCTAACCTCTGACAGCACAGCCTCCATGGTAAGGGGGGGGTCTAACCTCTGACAGCACAGCCTCCCATGGTGAGGGGGGGGTCTAACCTCTGACAGCACAGCCTCCATGGTGAGAGGGGGGGTCTAACCTCTGACAGCACAGCTTCCATGGTGAGGGGGGGGGGTCTAACCTCTGACAGCACAGCCTCATGGTGAGGGGGGGTCTAACCTCTGACAGCACAGCCTCCATGGTGAGAGGGGGGGTCTAACCTCTGACAGCACAGCCTCCATGGTGAGGGGTGATCTAACCTCTGACTGCACAGCCTCCATGGGGGTGTCTAACCTCTGACAGCACAGCCTCCATGGGGGGGTCTAACCTCTGACAGCACAGCCTCCATGGTGAGGGGTGATCTAACCTCTGACAGCACAGCCTCCATGGGGGGGTCTAACCTCTGACAGCACAGCTTCCATGGGGGTATCTAACCTCTGACAGCACAGCTTCCATGGTGAGGGGGGGGGGTCTAACCTCTGACCAGCACAGCTTCCGTGGTGAGGGGGGGTCTAACCTCTGACTGCACAGCCTCCATGGGGGGTCTAACCTCTGACTGCACAGCCTCCATGGGGGGGGGGAGTCTCACCTCTGTACAGCTTCCATGGTGAGGGGAGGGTCTAACCTCTGACTGCACAGCTTCCATGGTGAGGGGGGGTCTAACCTCTGACAGCACAGCCTCCATGGGGGGGTCTAACCTCTGACAGCACAGCCTTCATGGGGGTGTCTAACCTCTGACAGTACAACAGCCTCCTTGGGGGAAGTTCTAACCTCTGACAGTACAGAGGACTCTAACCTCAGACACACAGCTTGAGGGTATGGGGGTCTAATCTGACATCAAAGACTCCCAAGCCGCTCAGGGCTCCCTACCTGCTACGTGTGGTCCCTGATAGGTGGCCCTGGTCTCCCCAGAACCCAGGCAACACTGGGCCCCAGGAGGCTGCTGCGGCCTTCAGAGGTGAGCAGCAAGAGGTGGTACCTCCCTCTCCCCCTCCAGGGTTTAAGCAAACCCTCCAGGCCACTCTGGTCTCCCGAGTACTCAGGTGGGGCTCAAACGCCTCCCAGATGGGCCTGAGCGGCTGGCCAGACCTGAGGCTTCCTCGCAAATCCCAGGTGAGGAGGCCCAGGGTGACCACTAGCCATGGAGAGGGCAGTGGTCCCCTCCAGGTTCTCCAGAGAAACTGAGCCCAGCACATAGCTGTGTGCAGAGGGGCTTCCTTTGAGGAATGGGCAGGTGTGGAGGGGACGGGGAAGTCTCAGGACTTCTTGGAGGAATCTCAACCTACACTGGGCGGATAATCTGCTTTACCCAAAGCCTACCGATTTAAATGTTAATCGCATCTTTAAAATACCCGCACAGCCACGTTCCCACTGGGGTCTGACCAGATGACGGATCCCCACGGTCCAGCCAAGTTCACAGCCATTGCTGTGGCCTTGCGCACCCGGGGGGTGGAAACTGGGTCTGGGTGCTTCTGGGCTCACCGTCCCTGGGGTGTGGGAGCCGGAGAGGCCAGCCCCACAGGGCTAGCAGGAAGACAGCCGGAGGTGGGAGGGACCAAGCGGACAGAGGCAGAACTGAAATAAATGAGTCACAATAAAGCTGAGCTCCAATTTCTGGAGCCTCCTGGTAGCCCCGGGGTGCCGGAGCCCCAGGGCAAAGCCTGTCACCACAACCATTCTCCATATGGGCATGATGCCTTGGGGGCGGGATGATTGGGCCCAGTCAGTCCGGCCTCCTGGCTCCCAGGCTAGCACCACTTTAACTTGGGAGAGGATCAGCCCTGCAGATGGATGAGACTCTGGGCCAGTCATCTGGCCTCTGGGCATCTGTTGTTTTCCTACCCATCCAATGGAAATGACTAAATGTCTGGCATGGAGAAGCCTCTCAGGGCTCAGCTCTCAGCGCGGCCTTCAAGCCCCACCCCCTCCCAAGGGCTCCCAGGTCCTGCCCTTGCCCTTGGGGCCCTGGCTGAATTCCAGCAATACTTTTTCATGCCTCCCTAACTTTGCACATGCTGTTCCACACACCCTTCCGTAGCTTTTCCTCTCCAATCTCAGCTCAGTGAAACCAAAAGCAAAATGGAGTACCTGTTCCCCTCTTCCCCCAAATCCACCCCCTTCTTCTCCCCTCCCCCTGACAATTCTCCTCTTTGGCAAGCATTTGGAGCAACAAGAACTCACAGGTTGCTGGAAGAAACAGGAATTGGTGCAATCATTTAGGACCAACGGTTGGCAGAGCCTGTGAAAGCTAAATTAATGCCTCCCCCTGGGGTGACCCCAGCAACACCCAGCACAGATGTTCACCAAAAGACATGGGCGAGAATCTCCACAGCAGTAGTCACACGGGAGGTGGAAATGGGAAGGTTGTCGTACAAGGGCTGCCAAAGCCAAAAGAAATAAATAAAAGTTCGTGAGACCCTAACTCAACAAACAAGCCTGGTGTCATTGTGTGCATGCTGTGCACGTGCACGTGCACACACACACACACATCATCATCATCATCATCATCATCATCATCATCCTGGCTATGTGGGAGGAGGAGGTAGAAAAACCATGGTCCAAGGTCAGCCTGGGCAAAGAGTGTGAGACCTTATGTGAAAAAGTAACTAGCTCAAAAAAGGGCTGGGGCCATGGCTCAAGTAGTAGAGCACCTGTATCACAAGTGTGGGACCCTAAGTTCAAATCTCAGTACTGCCAAACAACAATAGCAAGCTCCATGACAGCGCTATTCATAAGAGCCCTCGGCTGGAACTGCCTGACCCTGAGCACCAGGAGGGGTGATGGTGGACGGCCCGTGCCGGGGCAGCGGAAGTGGCCAGCACAGGACAGCCTCACAGGCCCACTGAATGAAGCAGATAGACAGAGAAGGACAAGGCTGTTTTCCTTTACATGAAATTGCACCCGGACACGGACATCTATGCTGCTGGCAGCAGGGACAGTGGCAGGACAGGTGGCGTGTGGCGGACTAGAAGGGATGCCAAGTACCTGCATCCAGGGGCTGAGCCAGAATTGTTGGTCTGTGGGCTGTCATGGCCTCACATGCAGGCTGGCTATTTTCTTTTCTTTCCTGTTCTTTTCTGGTGCTGGGGATTGAACCCAACACCTTGCAAACGCTAGACAACTCTCTATCATGGAGCCACATCCCCAGCCCTTTTTATTTTGAGACAGGGTCTTGCGTTGGAGCCCAGGCTAGTCTTGAACTCTCCATCCTCCTGCTTCAGACTCCTGAGTGCTGGGATTACAGAATATGCACCACCATGTTCACTGGCCATTCAATTTTGGGGGGCTGTACTGGGATCTGAACTCAGGGCCTTGCATTTGCTAGTCTACTACCTGAGCCACGTTCCCAGCGCTGGCAGAATTTTCTGTTACTTCAATACACTGTTTAAGGAGAACCCCAATGACCCACGGCCCTACCTCAAGCCTGGGCCCTGCAGAACACCACTTCCAGCATGGCACCTCTATAAATACAGGCTGAAGGAACCTACCACCACTTAAGCCTAAGGCAGGATCCAATCTTATTGTCACCTCTGCCGGTCACAGAATGTGTGCTGGATGCGTTACTGACCCTGAGGAAAAGTGACAAGGAAAAGCCACTATAGCACCTTGGAATTATAGAAGCTGGGGCTGATAAAACGCCCGGAGCTGGCAATTCTGCAAGTTCTTTGAAGATCTGAGCAGAAAGGCTTTGCAGTGTACCTGACCTCGCTTCCCAGTCACCTAGAAGCCCTGGCTATCTCCCCCCCAACCCCAACATCCTACAACCCAATCCTCGGGTGCCAGAATGGTTCAACCCCAAGATGCCCATTTTCTGGGGTCCTGGCTGTGCACCCTGGCTGTCCCACCCCTGCAGCCCCCAGGGAACAAGCTGGCTCTCTGAGCATACACTAACCAAAATGCCACCTTAGCCATGGCACGGGCCACTACTCTCCAAAGACACCCCAGTCCACCAGGCTGCCAGGCCATCAGGGGGATAAATAGAGATGCAGACAGCCAGGCCATGAGGCTGCATCAGGGATCAGTCCTGATGCGCCCGCAGGTCCCCAGGTTCTGGCACACTAAGCTGGGTAACCCACACCTCATCACTAAGTCTGGCCCTTGGGGGCGGGGCCTCCTTTGGGACCGCCCCCCAGACCTGCCCAGCCTGTCACTGCAGGCCCCCCCACCTCTAGAGTTGGCAAGGAGCCACCACACCCCAGGAAGACAAGGCTGGGTCCTGCCCTGCTACCCCTGCCTTCTGGACCTCAACGTTTTGTGCCAAGTGTGCTGGTGGTGCCCCCCCCCACCTCCCTGAGAGCCCAGGGGCTGGTGCAGAGGTTTTCTGGGCTGCAGGGTATACTTTGCACTTTGGGGACCTGAGGTCTGGTCAGGCTAATGGAGGGTTGCAGGCCTGGTGACCATGGCTTTAAGTGGTGGGGGACTTTGGGGAGGGGATTCTCCCCTGGGATGTGCACACCCAAAACGAGGGTACCACAGGGCAAGAGTAATGGAGGAACACTGGGTCTCCGAAAACCTAGGCAAGCCTTTCCCTCTCTGTGCCTCATTTTCCCTGCCCATGAAATCCTTCCAGCCTTGGAGAGGGGAGCGATAAAGACCTCTCCATCCTTCCAGCCTCAGCTCCACCCACAGTCTCGGGGTCCAAAAGGCCTGGAAATCAGCAAGACACCCTAGCACCAGGTTCCCTCTGTGGGTTCCCAGCACCCTTATCCTGTCTCTCAGTAGAGGATCCTCCTCACCTTCCTTCCTTTTCTTCTTTTTAGGTCTGAGATCAGGACTCGAACTCAGTACCTGATGCTTTTGCTTTCACTCACTGGCTATCACTCTACCAACTGAGCCATGCCTCCAGCCCCCTTATCATCTTCTTATGATGGGTCCTTACAGCCCAGTGGCCTTCAGACTGCCCTGGCCACACTGAAGGGGGGGGGGCTCCAGGCTGAAAGCAGCCCCGCCCTCCTGAAGTCTGTCCTTTGGGCCAAGGGTACAGACACCTGCACTTCAGCCCCAGGCCCAGGCTCCCAGTAAGTACCCCCAGAAAAGACAGGATCACAGTACCAACAAGATTCTTCTGCTCCTGTGTGCCCAATGGGCCTTGCTATTATCTCCCCATTTTCCAGATCAGAGAAGTGAGGAACAAGAGTTAAAGAGTCCATCTGTTATAAGCAGAACTGTGGATACCCTCCCCCAGTACAAAGATAACCAGCAGTTCCTCAGAAAATGAACTAGGAAATGTTAGGCCACTATAGTTACAAATAAACCAAGTTCCCCTGGTATCTTGAAGCAAGGCGGCAGTGGGAAGAAGGGGAGGAACCATGGGCTGGGAATATGGCTTAGTGGTAAAGTACTTATCTAGCATGCACGAAGCCCTAGGTTCGATTCCTCAGTACTACATAAACAGAAAAGGCTGGAAGTGGCGCTGTGGCTCAAGCAAAAGAAGCTCAGGGACAGTGCCCAGGCTCTGAGTTCAAGCCCCAAGATTGAAAAAACAAACAAACAAAACAACAACAACAACAAGGAGGACCTATGTGAAGAAGACTGTGATGTGGCCACAAGCCAATGAATGCTGGACCAGGCCTACTAAGGGCTGGAAGGGGTGGGGCTCTCCCTGGAAGCTTTGGGCAGAGCAGTGGCTGTGCTGACAGCTTGATTTCAGACGTAGAGCCTCCAGAACTTGGAAGAGAATAAACCTCTGCTGTTTGAAGCCACCCAGAACGTGTTGCTCAGCCAGAGCAGCTAGGTTCCCAGCATCCTGTTCCCTGAGCCACGCAGAGATGGGGCTCTTCCCAGCACATTCAGTGCCCTGCCACCACCTCCTCCACCTTCCTGGCCCCCAGGCTTTTGGTGCTAGACAAACCCCTTCTTCTCTGACACACAGTCTTCCCCATGGCTTTTTCCACAGGTGAGTCCACTGCCCTCTGGTAGGTACCCAACTCCCAGCACCAAGCATGCCCACACCCGACTTCCAGGGTGAGCTCTTCCAGGCTCCACCCCCAGCGCCACTGGGCTCATTTTGCTCCAAGGGGCCAACACCCTCTTCACACTGAGCAGCTGCTCTGTGCCAGGCGCTGCTCTAAGTGCAGGGATCCAGCCCTGGTCTTGCCCTTCGGTAGAGCTGATTCCCTGTGACCAGGAGGGGCAGTAAATAGATACACAGGTGGACAAAGGGTTTCAAAGTGGTAAAC
The DNA here is from genome assembly GCF_000151885.1 of Dipodomys ordii. Lineage (NCBI taxonomy): Eukaryota > Metazoa > Chordata > Mammalia > Rodentia > Heteromyidae > Dipodomys > Dipodomys ordii. Next base: position 7,971,027 of record NW_012267322.1, on the reverse strand, counting down.
ACCTTGAGAAATAAGCATGCCAGGAGTCCTCTCGGACCCCAGAGGAAGGTGTGATGGAGACACACAACAGCCACGGGACCCTGAGAGCCAGGTGGCCATGGAGGGCGGGAGACACAAGGCTGAGGGCCAGGAGGCACTGCAGACAGACAGCGTCCATCCTGATGGTGAGGGGTGGGCACAATCAGATAAAATGGTCACCCTGTCCAGCTACTGCCTGCCAAGACCGTGGGGGTGATTGGGCCTCCAGGCCCCCACGAAGCCCACAGGATCCTAAGGCCACGTCCTTTCAAGGGGAAAGGGAATGGATTCTTGGGTGTTCTCCTGACACGCCAGCCCCAGTGGTGTGGAAGGGCCAGAGGAGGGCAGAGGGACCCCTGATTGGCCGTAGCATCTGAGCATGGCCTGAGGCTTTGCAGTAAGGACCTTACCTAGAGAGGAGGGAGAGAATTGCTAGAAAGCTCCTTTGTCTCTGACCAAGTTGTTGTCTTTGTGTCCTCTGAGGCCGGCCCCAGGTGAGAGCAGATCACCGCTCTGCCCCAGGAGGGGCGCAGGGGGCCGGCTGGGACTGAGCAGATCCCAAAAGGGATCCAAACAGGCTAATACTTTCATGAACACAGACAATGAGAGCCATTCTCTCCCGCACGGGTCACAGAGCCAGTACCAAGCCCTTTGCCATGGAATCGGGTCTCACAACTACCTTTCAAGAAACACACAGCTGCCCGAATGAGGATGTAGATACACAGACAACTCCCAACTGCACACGTGGGGAAACGGAGGCTCCCTCTTCATCAGGGACGCCCCTGTTTTTAATTCTCCTGCTATTCCGGGGGAGGGGAAGCCCTTCAAACACCGCCTAAGATCCATACCGTGGCACACCAAGCATCCTCACTTTGCAGAACACTGCCCTGTTTCCTGGCCCCTGACCTCAGCCTCCGCCACCCAGCAAGTGAAAACAAGACCACGTCAAAGTCCGCTTCCTTTGCAGATGGAAAAAACCCAATGGGAGCTGAGCAGGCACCAAGGCAGGAAGTGCCAGGGGCAAGGAGAGCCCCGGCATCAGTGTTGTTTGTCCCTGGGTCTTGCCATGTGGAAGTGTGCCTGGATGCCCCCCTTCACTCCAGTGAGCTGTGCCACCCGTCAGGGGCAGTCCTAGAGATCACAACCCCGCCAGGACGTCAGTAAAACCACTCCTTTTTGTTTGTGCCCAGCCTCCGGTAGCCCTGGCGGTGAGCCCATTTTACAGATGACCTGAGGGCCCAGCCATGTCTCCCATGACCCCACTGTGATGGCCAGTATGTCAGGCCTCAGCTAATGGAGCTTACAGACCCCAATCAGAATGCCTATCTTCTTGTGGGTGAAGGGCCCCCTCCCCACCATCCATCCAGACAGAAGTCCCCAACCTTACCACTGAAAGGAATCAAAGCCAAGTGGCCAGGGAGGACCCAGGGGATCCAAACATTCTCCACGCTGGACAGTGAGGGGTGCAACCGAATGAGATGGACACCCTGTCCAGATTGGGGGGGGCGCTCCCACAGAGTCCTCGGCATCCTCCAGGTCTCCACAGGGAGGGGGCTGGGCTCTTGGGTGTCCTGTTCCTAACGTGGCATCCCAGGTTGTGTGGAAGGCCAAGCGGTGGACAGAGGGAGGGGAGGCCGGCAGGAGGACCTGACCCTGGGGTCAGGACTGGGGCTTCTCAACCCAGATCTTTCTTGGCAAGAGAGCCACCAGCCACAGAAGCTGTAAGACGACAGCGTGGTGGATGCGACCCCCACCCCCTCTCGGTTATAGTCTCCATCCCTCCATAATCAAAACCTAGCGGCAGACAAAACAGGAGTCACCCAGCCCCCTGGTCCTGGCCCCCTCCCCCAGGGCCTGGGAGGCAGGAGGAGGCGGCAGCAAGATGAACCCTCGATGCCCACCGGTCTGTCACCCCAGCACCCTCCCTCCCGCTCCAAGGTGGCCCCTCGCCCACAGCAGAGCTCGCTGAGCCGGAGATGGGGCAGCGCTGGGGACCGAGGGGAGGGGCAAGCCTGCCCCCCCCTCTTCCTAACAAGGAGCACCCCGCAAGACCGGCAAGAAAGCAGGGGCCTTTCATCCTTTTAGCACACAGGTGCCAGACAGCTTTTACGCAAAAACTAGTTTGCAAACATTCCGACTCCTGGGACGCTGCCCGGCTCCACTCCCCCTTTCTTTTCGGGCAGGGGAGCTGCCAGATCCCGGGCCAGGCAGGGATGAGGTGGAAGTGGGGCGAGGGGCGCGCGGGGGCCCGGGGCCGGCCGG